>NC_139453.1:31242595-31720095 GCF_963924565.1 Ascidiella aspersa | reverse complement strand
CTAACCCTAACCCTAACCCTAACCCTAACCCTAACCCTAACCCTAACCCTAACCCTAACCCTAACCCTAACCCTAACCCTAACCCTAACCCTAACCCTAACCCTAACCCTAACCCTAACCCTAACCCTAACCCTAACCCTAACCCTAACCCTAACCCTAACCCTAACCCTAACCCTAACCCTAACCCTAACCCTAACCCTAACCCTAACCCTAACCCTAACCCTAACCCTAACCCTAACCCTAACCCTAACCCTAACCCTAACCCTAACCCTAACCCTAACCCTAACCCTAACCCTAACCCTAACCCTAACCCTAACCCTAACCCTAACCCTAACCCTAACCCTAACCCTAACCCTAACCCTAACCCTAACCCTAACCCTAACCCTAACCCTAACCCTAACCCTAACCCTAACCCTAACCCTAACCCTAACCCTAACCCTAACCCTAACCCTAACCCTAACCCTAACCCTAACCCTAACCCTAACCCTAACCCTAACCCTAACCCTAACCCTAACCCTAACCCTAACCCTAACCCTAACCCTAACCCTAACCCTAACCCTAACCCTAACCCTAACCCTAACCCTAACCCTAACCCTAACCCTAACCCTAACCCTAACCCTAACCCTAACCCTAACCCTAACCCTAACCCTAACCCTAACCCTAACCCTAACCCTAACCCTAACCCTAACCCTAACCCTAACCCTAACCCTAACCCTAACCCTAACCCTAACCCTAACCCTAACCCTAACCCTAACCCTAACCCTAACCCTAACCCTAACCCTAACCCTAACCCTAACCCTAACCCTAACCCTAACCCTAACCCTAACCCTAACCCTAACCCTAACCCTAACCCTAACCCTAACCCTAACCCTAACCCTAACCCTAACCCTAACCCTAACCCTAACCCTAACCCTAACCCTAACCCTAACCCTAACCCTAACCCTAACCCTAACCCTAACCCTAACCCTAACCCTAACCCTAACCCTAACCCTAACCCTAACCCTAACCCTAACCCTAACCCTAACCCTAACCCTAACCCTAACCCTAACCCTAACCCTAACCCTAACCCTAACCCTAACCCTAACCCTAACCCTAACCCTAACCCTAACCCTAACCCTAACCCTAACCCTAACCCTAACCCTAACCCTAACCCTAACCCTAACCCTAACCCTAACCCTAACCCTAACCCTAACCCTAACCCTAACCCTAACCCTAACCCTAACCCTAACCCTAACCCTAACCCTAACCCTAACCCTAACCCTAACCCTAACCCTAACCCTAACCCTAACCCTAACCCTAACCCTAACCCTAACCCTAACCCTAACCCTAACCCTAACCCTAACCCTAACCCTAACCCTAACCCTAACCCTAACCCTAACCCTAACCCTAACCCTAACCCTAACCCTAACCCTAACCCTAACCCTAACCCTAACCCTAACCCTAACCCTAACCCTAACCCTAACCCTAACCCTAACCCTAACCCTAACCCTAACCCTAACCCTAACCCTAACCCTAACCCTAACCCTAACCCTAACCCTAACCCTAACCCTAACCCTAACCCTAACCCTAACCCTAACCCTAACCCTAACCCTAACCCTAACCCTAACCCTAACCCTAACCCTAACCCTAACCCTAACCCTAACCCTAACCCTAACCCTAACCCTAACCCTAACCCTAACCCTAACCCTAACCCTAACCCTAACCCTAACCCTAACCCTAACCCTAACCCTAACCCTAACCCTAACCCTAACCCTAACCCTAACCCTAACCCTAACCCTAACCCTAACCCTAACCCTAACCCTAACCCTAACCCTAACCCTAACCCTAACCCTAACCCTAACCCTAACCCTAACCCTAACCCTAACCCTAACCCTAACCCTAACCCTAACCCTAACCCTAACCCTAACCCTAACCCTAACCCTAACCCTAACCCTAACCCTAACCCTAACCCTAACCCTAACCCTAACCCTAACCCTAACCCTAACCCTAACCCTAACCCTAACCCTAACCCTAACCCTAACCCTAACCCTAACCCTAACCCTAACCCTAACCCTAACCCTAACCCTAACCCTAACCCTAACCCTAACCCTAACCCTAACCCTAACCCTAACCCTAACCCTAACCCTAACCCTAACCCTAACCCTAACCCTAACCCTAACCCTAACCCTAACCCTAACCCTAACCCTAACCCTAACCCTAACCCTAACCCTAACCCTAACCCTAACCCTAACCCTAACCCTAACCCTAACCCTAACCCTAACCCTAACCCTAACCCTAACCCTAACCCTAACCCTAACCCTAACCCTAACCCTAACCCTAACCCTAACCCTAACCCTAACCCTAACCCTAACCCTAACCCTAACCCTAACCCTAACCCTAACCCTAACCCTAACCCTAACCCTAACCCTAACCCTAACCCTAACCCTAACCCTAACCCTAACCCTAACCCTAACCCTAACCCTAACCCTAACCCTAACCCTAACCCTAACCCTAACCCTAACCCTAACCCTAACCCTAACCCTAACCCTAACCCTAACCCTAACCCTAACCCTAACCCTAACCCTAACCCTAACCCTAACCCTAACCCTAACCCTAACCCCTAACCCTAACCCCTAACCCTAACCCCTAACCCTAACCCTAACCCTAACCCTAACCCTAACCCTAACCCTAACCCTAACCCTAACCCTAACCCTAACCCTAACCCTAACCCTAACCCTAACCCTAACCCTAACCCTAACCCTAACCCTAACCCTAACCCTAACCCTAACCTAACCCTAACCCTAACCCTAACCCTAACCCTAACCCTAACCTAACCCTAACCCTAAACCTAACCCTAAACCCTAACCCTAAACCTAAACCTAACCCTAACCCTAAACCCTAACCCTAACCCTAAAAAAAAAAAAAAAAAAAAAATTCCCAAAAGAAAAAAAAAGAAAAAAAATTTGCCACAAAAAGAGAAATTCAATGTACCAGCATGGCCATTTGTTGCATTTTTTATTTATTTAAGGAAAAACGTGGGCTTGGTAAAGTTTGTAGTAGATTTGGCTTTTTTTGGCTTTTTTTTAGAGTAAGTTGTTTCGTTTTTTGCGAAAGAGATCGCGCCAACAAATGAAAGTAAAATCTTGAGGTGTTAAATATATGTAGAGCCATGTATGCTTCTTGTAACTGTGCAATGTTATGTCTGAAATTTCTACCCAGCAAACGGCAGCCTCCCCTTCCATTATGATTCCGCTCCTTTTTGGAGACACGGTTGTCCGGAGGTGGTAGCTCTTCCATACTCACTTTTACAAATAAATTATTAGTATTTAATATTGGTATATTATTTGGTTGTTTAGTCTAAGATTATTGCCTAAAAATAATTAAAAAAAACTCAAGAAAAAAAGTTATTTACAAATGACCCTTTTTCACAAAAAATTTCCAAAAATATAACTAATTTACAATCACATAAAACGAGAACTAACCAACAAACTAAAGTTTAAACGCAGATTAATTGAAAACGAAAAACTAATTATACCTCGCAGTGCCTAAAAAATGAAAAAAATCCGTCGAGACCGTGTGGTATAGGCGCAAGCAAAAAGTTTCTTTTTTTTTTCCCCAGAAAATGTTCAAACGCACTTGGGGTGCAACTGCAAGTTGATTATTCATTTATTCTGAAGTCATTTTTCAAAAACTGTTACATTTGTGGAGTTTGGAGATTGGTGCTTCGAAGACTTTAAAGAACAATTTCCCAAAACAAGCTGACTTATAGATAACAGGTCAGTACTTCTAAAAGAGGAATAAGAATGAGATTTGTCGGTTAGATATATAATGAGATTTGTCGGTTAGAGATATAAAGCTTGAACTATTTGTTTTAAAATAGGGTTAAATCGGCAAAGTTAACCAATTTGACATCGTTCGACCAGCAAACGAAAGTTTTATCACACAGCTTACAACTTCAATTTAACATGCATTATTTGCATTAGAACCAGCTAATTACACCCGACTTGTGGCTTTTGGGCGCAGCAAATCGCTCCCGTTAAGAGCTTCACTGGATGGGAGTGTGTTTGGCAACTCGGTTAAGTGCTCACTGTCACTTGTTGCTTAATTGCTGTAAGTTTTGGCGGTGTACTACACATATAAAGTCTGATACTGTCAGAATAAACAATGAATACTGAATAAAACTATGCGCTGGTAAATATTGAGCAAAAAAATCCCGGGGAATCCCCAGGGAATTTTTTTTCAAAAATTACAAAAATTACAAAAAAATCGAAAAAACTTTAATGTCGATTTTTAGCTTTATTTTAAGGGTTAGGGGGTTGAAACTTTACCATGTTGTTTCTACGCCTAAGGCGCATCAACACACCAAGTTTCATCCAAGTCGGAGAAGGTCGATTTTTTAAAAATGCCAAAAATCGCGTTTTTTGGAAAGTTTTTTTGATAAATGGTAATTTTCTCGCCAATTTTAAGGAATTGAACTACAAGAGTATCGCTATTGGATTCATATTGTCCTAACGCATATTCTGTGCAAATTTCAGCCAAATCGGAGCATGTCGAAAAAAATTCGAAAAAAATTGCTGGTATATGAGCGTCGAAATTGGCCAATTTTGCCGATTTAGCCCTATGTTATAAGATAGGGGATACTGATGATGTGAAATGCGCTATAACATGTACAAGCTTTATATCAAACCGACAAATCTTGTATCTTGACCTGTTTGTTAGATGTGATAAGCTTTCTATTTTCAACCTGTTATCTACAAGTCAGCTTTTTGTTTTAGGAGATATAGTTTTTTTTTAATCCAACTTTAGGATGAACTTTGTATATTCAACAAAAATCTTTTAATCACCAATTTTCAGAATCCACAAACGCTACTGTTTTTGAGAAAATGACTTCAGAAAGAATAAATCGTAATTTGCAGTTGCTCAAAGCGCGTTTGTACAAACTGCCAATATTTAAAAAAAAAAGAGAGATTTTATTCCAAGTTACATTTTGTATTTTTTTTTTTTTATTAACTAGTGATACATTTATAGCTCAGTCGTGTGCGACCCATCACCAGTTAGTTTTTGAGGTTGTGGTGGTGCAGTTGTTTTCCGTAATTACTTGCTGCGAAGTAAACAAACATCAAAATATCAAAACGAACATTTTGATCACAATTCCTTATGATAAGAAGTTAGGGTTAGTCTTACAATTAACCACCCAAGTTCGAGTCAACCGAGAAGTTACGTAGAGCAACTGGTATCACAAGGTCCAGAGGACGGATCACGACCACTCAGCAGATCTTAAAGCCACCTACTTTTAAGGCTTTAATTTCATTTAAGTAATCCTCGATTAAACTTTCGTTTGTTGGATTACGACGAAAAACTTAATTTCTTGGAACAGTGAGAATTGAGAAACTTTTTGTTCAGAGTGTGATTCACATTTTGAAGCAAATGATATTGGTTGACTAAAACTCTAAACACGAAGGCCTACTATTAGTTTTATTACTTCCCTTTACTTTCAAAGTATTGGTGGTAAAACATTTTACTTTTTAGTGCAACAATTTATTTTTGTAAAAAGAAAAAGAAATAAACGTGCTTATTACGGCAGTTTTTTTGTAGTCGGACACTTACTATGTACGTGACGGTCACGTCTTTCGGTAGGCTATCAAGTAATCTGTGTTCAAACTTTAGTTTGTGGTTTGGTTCTCGTTAAATTTAAATTAAAAACTTTTCCTTTCTGTTTGGCTCCGAATATAATTTGTTTTAAAGAAAGATAAAATACGCGGCCAAAATACCAATGAGTTGTTTTATGCAAAAACAAACGCCTGACCTTGATTCCATTACGAAAATCGAGTTTTTTCGCTAAAATGCGATTTTGGCCAAAACGGTAACTTTGACATTTCCTAACGAATTTTGATGCCGTTTCGGCTATAGACTCACGTGCAACATCTGAGCACTTCTACCGCAGGAAATCGTCGATTTCGCTCAAATAAAGATTTGACGCTTAAATACTTCGATCAACTTTGATCTTGTTCTGTTGAACTTTAATCAACTTTTTGTTTGTTTTGACCTATTTTGTCCTTGCTTTGTTAACTTTGACCAAATTTTTTAGTTTGGAAATACAATTCATGCTCTGGTTTTTGTTCAAACAAATAACTAACCTTAAGGGCCTCTAAGAATTTTGAAAATCTGAAAAAAATGACCAAACTGTTTTATCTAATTTCTGTCGGAATAAGGCAACTTCACAATGCTATTTTATTACGTAATCTTTAATTTTGTCACAGTACAATAGGCAAATAAAACGTCAAAGTTGCATAACAAACCCCACAGTGACAAGACAATGGATTGAATATAAAAAAATACAAAACTATGTGAATACGTAATGAAACAACGGTATTAAGCAATAATTCTTTAAATAGGATTGAAATGTTTGTGGTTGTATTACTACCTTTCAAAAACAATATAAGTTAAATTTAGTTTGTTAATTGAGGACCCTTGATAGAATTTTAAGTTAAAATTGTGAAAGTTAGTGTATGAAGATATGGTTAAATTACAGCGACGTGGGGTTACTTTCAGTAGTTTCGTACAGTTGCGGTAATTTGCGTTCAGTAGTTTCGTACTGTTGCGGTGAGTCCGCGGAGTGACCACCTGGACGACGGAATGGACTCGCGATGGACATCAAGTTCAAACACTGGAACTTTCGGGCTTGTCCGCGTCATAAACACCGGACAAGGGTAGATGTCAACAGGCCTGTGTGACGTCATAAGGAATAGGGTTTTAATGTAGAAAAAAACATCGAGCAATTGGATTTACATGTGACTGTAACTTAAGGAAGTATAAAAAACGCCAATTGCAAAAAAGGTTTGTAACATAATCTCCTAAATAATCGTATTTGTACATAATAAAAATGAAAAACTAAAGATCCTTCTTGTCAGTTCGGTTTTGCTTCGATTGTTGCATTTACAGATTAAAATTGAAGTTGTTATAATTTAAGCATCAGAACTTTTGTTGCAACATTACTCAGTTATTTTCACCTCGGTCCATCCGCTCCGCCCCCAAACTTCGCCGTCTCCGTCGTGAAAGTGACGTGGATAACAGGAAGTGACGTAGCACCTGGTTTAGGGGGTAAATCCATCACCTCCCCACTCGTCTTGTCCCAAGCACACCCCCACAAGTACACCCCGTGCAAGAAGAACCCCTCGGCTGGGGGGTCGCGCAGCTGAAGGATTGTGACGTAACAATTACTTACAAAATTGAATAAAAGCAATAGTTTTGCGTCATATTTATTATTATAAACTATTAATTTACTTTTTTAAAAGCAGACATTTTGAGAAAAAAATAGATACAAATATTTGTTTTCCTTTATGCTCTTTGTAATTATGTTACATTAGTTCCTGTTTCAGGTAAGTTTAGTTCTAGTTTTACAAACAGCTTTAAACGTTTTAATTACAAACATAGTCGTTGTCGAATCAACAAAGTTCATCAAATTTTAAAATTTGTCAAACTTTACAGCAACACCAGTCTAGTGTTACTCACAAGCGCGATGACGTGATATGACGTCAAACGTGCTTGTATGACGTCACACTTACGTGATCCTTGTCGCGTTGTGTGACTTCTGTGTGAAAGGTTACAGTGTCGACATTTCCCGACTTCTCGATGTGAGATTTAATCGCTTCTTGTTTCAGCACAGAGATGAGCGCGCGAGGTTTGAAAAAAGCTCCCAGCCAATAAGCGGGCGTCTTGTCCTTGCCCTGCGTCACGTGACACAAGCACTCTTGTTTGGAAACTTTATTTGTAACAAATTATATACGAACTAAATTAAAATATTGGTAGATTTTACTTTTATATTTGACGAAACGTCATTAAGCCCGTTTATATGCACGCTTAAGCCGGATTCGAATCTATTTCGTTAATTCATTCTCTCTCGTTTTGGCGCTGAAATGAATTAAGTACCCGTTTCTTATCGGTCAAAAGAAGTGGTTTTCAATCCGTTCGCCGCTTAATCTGTTCGTTTCGTTGACGGCCAAAATCGTTTAACGTAGAATGGCCTGCTTCAACGCAGTAAACATCACGCCACTTTTGGGGCATTATGACGTAACACGAACGGCTAGTAGTGAACAAAACAACAAGTTTAGCGCATAAGGAAAGAATATTACATACACTCGTTAGATACCAATTTGTGACAGAGGCGCTGGTCTGGGTAGGCTTAAATAGTAATACTTTGGCCCACCCTCACCCAAATATTGTACATTGCTTTAATAATGGTCTCAACGCTGTGGTAGGATTCTAGGCCAGCGCCAAATACAGTTTTCATTTGTCATGTTTGGTACATCCCATCACCTTCTTTTGTCCACTCCGCCGTGTATATAGCGTTGACCAGCACACATAAGCTTAACTTTTCAGCACTTACATTCTGTGTGCCAGGTAAACTGAAGCACTATACAGACAAAAACGTACTTAATCGGCATACCTAACTCAAGTAATTTTTTTTTTTTAATTTTAGGTTAATAAAAACGAACAAGTAGCACTAGATTACTACCGCAAGAAGTAGCCTAAGCCGAAAAATCGGTTGTGCGTCAGAGGTTTACTGGAATATTACGTATTAATACATATCAGTGCCAGCTTGTACACTCAAGCTGGCTTAAATTTCGCGCCATGTAATTACGACACTAAAACGGATTACTTTTCAATCCGGTTTGAACCTTAATCTAATCTGCCCGCGAAAGGTGCATATAAACGGGCTTATTGTTAAGGATAATATGTAGTTTATCAAGATAGAAATGCAACTTCGTTTGCAAAAAATCGCATGTTAAACATAATCTTCGCCTAGATTCGAATCCACGACCCCCGGAACTCACCACTGAAAGAATCTTCTCGAAATGTGCAACTCGTGACGTAATGTCCCCCAGCCACTGCGACAGAGGGGTGTTATTTGGGGGTGCAGTCTCCCCCGCAAGTTCCATCCACTGAGCAGGAATCCTCGAGCGACTCAAGTCATTTGCAATTATGACGTCACTATCGGTTAGTCGATCACCGAACTGATCGAGACTCTCTACCGCCATCTTGATAGTAAACAAGCTCCTACATAGAAATCATACTTTAACCTGATGCAAGTAACAAACGTGGGGGTATTAGTTAAAGTGTTTTTCGTTTTTACCTGACAATACAAATATGTCAGAACAAAACCTATTAATTCACCTTTTAACTTCAGTGATCAGCTTCTGAAGTTTGGCGAGTTCTTTTTGCAGGAAAAGGTTGAATGGTGTTTGTCCGCCGATCTTACGAATGCGCTCGTTCACGTATTCCTGAAAAACAACACGTTAACGGATTCGTGGAGAATAATTCTTTTATTGATTGCCGAGCTAGTTTGCAACTTTAAGAGAAACGAGTTTTCTTACCAAGTCAACAGTTCACTGGATCAGGTTAAACGTGTTATGGTGTATTCAAGCCACTTACCTTGCTCCAAGCTTTTGGAAGTTTTGGAAGCGCGTTGTAGCAAACTTCCCACAACTCAACTTCCTTGCGGTTCTTCAGCAAATGGTGGCTGTGCGTATAACTAATTTACAATCACATAAAACGAGAACTAACCAACAAACTAAAGTTTAAACGCAGATTAATTGAAAACGAAAAACTAATTATACCTCGCAGTGCCTAAAAAATGAAAAAAATCCGTCGAGACCGTGTGGTATAGGCGCAAGCAAAAAGCTTCTTTTTTTTTCCCCAGAAAATGTTCAAACGCACTTGGGGTGCAACTGCAAGTCGATTATTCATTTATTCTGAAGTCATTTTTCAAAAACTGTAACATTTGTGGAGTTTGGAGATTGGTGCTTAGAACACTTTAAAGAACAATTTCCCAAAACAAGCTGACTTATAGATAACAGGTCAGTACTTCTAAAAGAGGAATAAGAATGAGATTTGTCGGTTAGATATAAAGCTTGAACTATTTGTTTTAAAATAGGGTTAAATCGGCAAAGTTAACCAATTTGACATCGTTCGACCAGCAAACGAAAGTTTTATCACACAGCTTACAACTTCAATTTAACATGCATTATTTGCATTAGAACCACCTAATTACACCCGACTTGTGGCTTTTGGGCGCAGCAAATCGCTCCCGTTAAGAGCTTCACTGGATGGGAGTGTGTTTGGCAACTCGGTTAAGTGCTCACTGTCACTTGTTGCTTAATTGCTGTAGGTTTTGGCGGTGTACTACACATATAAAGTCTGATACTGTCAGAATAAACAATGAATACTGAATAAAACTATGCGCTGGTAAATATTGAGCAAAAAAATCCCGGGGAATCCCCAGGGAATTTTTTTTCAAAAATTACAAAAATTACAAAAAAATCGAAAAAACTTTAATGTCGATTTTTAGCTTTATTTTAAGTGTTAGGGGGTTGAAACTTTACCATGTTGTTTCTACGCCTAAGGCGCATCAACACACCAAGTTTCATTCAAGTCGGAGAAGGTCGATTTTTTAAAAATGCCAAAAATCGCGTTTTTTGGAAAGTTTTTTTGATAAATGGTAATTTTCTCGCCAATTTTAAGGAATTGAACTACAAGAGTATCGCTATTGGATTCATATTGACCTAACGCATATTCTGTGCAAATTTCAGCCAAATCGGAGCATGTCGAAAAAAATTCGAAAAAAATTGCTGGTATATGAGCGTCGAAATTGGCCAATTTTGCCGATTTAACCCTATGTTATAAGATAGGGGATACTGATGATGTGAAATGCGCTATAACATGTACAAGCTTTATATCAAACCGACAAATCTTGTATCTTGACCTGTTTGTTAGATGTGATAAGCTTTCTATTTTCAACCTGTTATCTACAAGTCAGCTTTTTGTTTTAGGAGATATAGTTTTTTTTAATCCAACTTAGGATGAACTTTGTATATTCAACAAAAATCTTTTAATCACCAATTTTCAGAATCCACAAACGCTACTGTTTTTGAGAAAATGACTTCAGAAAGAATAAATCGTAATTTGCAGTTGCTCAAAGCGCGTTTGTACAAACTGCCAATATTTAAAAAAAAAAAGAGAGATTTTATTCCAAGTTACATTTTGTATTTTTTCTTTTTTTATTAACTAGTTGTTGTTAATAGGCGGATACATTTATAGCTCAGTCGTGTGCGACCCATCACCAGTTAGTTTTTGAGGTTGTGGTGGTGCAGTTGTTTTCCGTAATTACTTGCTGCGAAGTAAACAAACATCAAAATATCAAAACGAACATTTTGATCACAATTCCTTATGATAAGAAGTTAGGGTTAGTCTTACAATTAACCACCCAAGTTCGAGTCAACCGAGAAGTTACGTAGAGCAACTGGTATCACAAGGTCCAGAGGACGGATCACGACCACTCAGCAGATCTTAAAGCCACCTACTTTTAAGGCTTTAATTTCATTTAAGTAATCCTCGATTAAACTTTCGTTTGTTGGATTACGACGAAAAACTTAATTTCTTGGAACAGTGAGAATTGAGAAACTTTTTGTTCAGAGTGTGATTCACATTTTGAAGCAAATGATATTAAACTCTAAACACGAAGGCCTACTATTAGTTTTATTACTTCCCTTTACTTTCAAAGTATTGGTGGTAAAACATTTTACTTTTTAGTGCAACAATTTATTTTTGTAAAAAGAAAAAGAAATAAACGTGCTTATTACGGCAGTTTTTTTGTAGTCGGACACTTACTATGTACGTGACGGTCACGTCTTTCGGTAGGCTATCAAGTAATCTGTGTTCAAACTTTAGTTTGTGGTTTGGTTCTCGTTAAATTTAAATTAAAAACTTTTCCTTTCTGTTTGGCTCCGAATATAATTTGTTTTAAAGAAAGATAAAATACGCGGCCAAAATACCAATGAGTTGTTTTATGCAAAAACAAACGCCTGACCTTGATTCCATTACGAAAATCGAGTTTTTTCGCTAAAATGCGATTTTGGCCAAAACGGTAACTTTGACGTTTCCTAACGAATTTTGATGCCGTTTCGGCTATAGACTCACGTGCAACATCTGAGCACTTCTACCGCAGGAAATCGTCGATTTCGCTAAAATAAAGATTTGACGCTTAACCGAAAATCGAGTTTTTTCGCTAAAATACGATTTGGGCCAAAACGGTAACTTTGTCATTTCTTAACGAATTTTGATGCCGTTTCGGCTGTAGACTCACGTGCAACATCTGAGCACTTCTACCGTAGGAAATCGTCGATTTCGCTCAAATAAAGATTTGACGCTTAAATACTTCGATCAACTTTGATCTTGTTCTGTTGAACTTTAATCAACTTTTTGTTTGTTTTGACCTATTTTGTCCTTGCTTTGTTAACTTTGACCAAATTTTTTAGTTTGGAAATACAATTCATGCTCTGGTTTTTGTTCAAACAAATAACTAACCTTAAGGGCCTCTAAGAATTTTGAAAATCTGAAAAAAATGACCAAACTGTTTTATCTAATTTCTGTCGGAATAAGGCAACTTCACAATGCTATTTTATTACGTAATCTTTAATTTTGTCACAGTACAATAGGCAAATAAAACGTCAAAGTTGCATAACAAACCCCACAGTGACAAGACAATGGATTGAATATAAAAAAATACAAAACTATGTGAATACGTAATGAAACAACGGTATTAAGCAATAATTCTTTAAATAGGATTGAAATGTTTGTGGTTGTATTACTACCTTTCAAAAACAATATAAGTTAAATTTAGTTTGTTAATTGAGGACCCTTGATAGAATTTTAAGTTAAAATTGTGAAAGTTAGTGTATGAAGATATGGTTAAATTACAGCGACGTGGGGTTACTTTCAGTAGTTTCGTACAGTTGCGGTAATTTGCGTTCAGTAGTTTCGTACTGTTGCGGTGAGTCCGCGGAGTGACCACCTGGACGACGGAATGGACTCGCGATGGACATCAAGTTCAAACACTGGAACTTTCGGGCTTGTCCGCGTCATAAACACCGGACAAGGGTAGATGTCAACAGGCCTGTGTGACGTCATAAGGAATAGGGTTTTAATGTAGAAAAAAACATCGAGCAATTGGATTTACATGTGACTGTAACTTAAGGAAGTATAAAAAACGCCATTTGCAAAAAAGGTTTGTAACATAATCTCCTAAATAATCGTATTTGTACATAATAAAAATGAAAAACTAAAGATCCTTCTTGTCAGTTCGGTTTTGCTTCGATTGTTGCATTTACAGATTAAAATTGAAGTTGTTATAATTTAAGCATCAGAACTTTTGTTGCAACATTACTCAGTTATTTTCACCTCGGTCCATCCGCTCCGCCCCCAAACTTCGCCGTCTCCGTCGTGAAAGTGACGTGGATAACAGGAAGTGACGTAGCACCTGGTTTAGGGGGTAAATCCATCACCTCCCCACTCGTCTTGTCCCAAGCACACCCCCACAAGTACACCCCGTGCAAGAAGAACCCCTCGGCTGGGGGGTCGCGCAGCTGAAGGATTGTGACGTAACAATTACTTACAAAATTGAATAAAAGCAATAGTTTTGCGTCATATTTATTATTATAAACTATTAATTTACTTTTTTAAAAGCAGACATTTTGAGAAAAAAATAGATACAAATATTTGTTTTCCTTTATGCTCTTTGTAATTATGTTACATTAGTTCCTGTTTCAGGTAAGTTTAGTTCTAGTTTTACAAACAGCTTTAAACGTTTTAATTACAAACATAGTCGTTGTCGAATCAACAAAGTTCATCAAATTTTAAAATTTGTCAAACTTTACAGCAACACCAGTCTAGTGTTACTCACAAGCGCGATGACGTGATATGACGTCAAACGTGCTTGTATGACGTCACACTTACGTGATCCTTGTCGCGTTGTGTGACTTCTGTGTGAAAGGTTACAGTGTCGACATTTCCCGACTTCTCGATGTGAGATTTAATCGCTTCTTGTTTCAGCACAGAGATGAGCGCGCGAGGTTTGAAAAAAGCTCCCAGCCAATAAGCGGGCGTCTTGTCCTTGCCCTGCGTCACGTGACACAAGCACTCTTGTTTGGAAACTTTATTTGTAACAAATTATATATGAACTAAATTAAAATAGTGGTAGATTTTACTTTTATATTTGACGAAACGTCATTAAGCCCGTTTATATGCACGCTTAAGCCGGATTCGAATCTATTTCGTTAATTCATTCTCTCTCGTTTTGGCGCTGAAATGAATTAAGTACCCGTTTCTTATCGGTCAAAAGAAGTGGTTTTCAATCCGTTCGCCGCTTAATCTGTTCGTTTCGTTGACGGCCAAAATCGTTTAACGTAGAATGGCCTGCTTCAACGCAGTAAACATCACGCCACTTTTGGGGCATTATGACGTAACACGAACGGCTAGTAGTGAACAAAACAACAAGTTTAGCGCATAAGGAAAGAATATTACATACACTCGTTAGATACCAATTTGTGACAGAGGCGCTGGTCTGGGTAGGCTTAAATAGTAATACTTTGGCCCACCCTCACCCAAATATTGTACATTGCTTTAATAATGGTCTCAGCGCTGTGGTAGGATTCTAGGCCAGCGCCAAATACAGTTTTCATTTGTCATGTTTGGTACATCCCATCACCTTCTTTTGTCCACTCCGCCGTGTATATAGCGTTGACCAGCACACATAAGCTTAACTTTTCAGCACTTACATTCTGTGTGCCAGGTAAACTGAAGCACTATACAGACAAAAACGTACTTAATCGGCATACCTAACTCAAGTAATTTTTTTTTTTTAATTTTAGGTTAATAAAAACGAACAAGTAGCACTAGATTACTACCGCAAGAAGTAGCCTAAGCCGAAAAATCGGTTGTGCGTCAGAGGTTTACTGGAATATTACGTATTAATACATATCAGTGCCAGCTTGTACACTCAAGCTGGCTTAAATTTCGCGCCATGTAATTACGACACTAAAACGGATTACTTTTCAATCCGGTTTGAACCTTAATCTAATCTGCCCGCGAAAGGTGCATATAAACGGGCTTATTGTTAAGGATAATATGTAGTTTATCAAGATAGAAATGCAACTTCGTTTGCAAAAAATCGCATGTTAAACATAATCTTCGCCTAGATTCGAATCCACGACCCCCGGAACTCACCACTGAAAGAATCTTCTCGAAATGTGCAACTCGTGACGTAATGTCCCCCAGCCACTGCGACAGAGGGGTGTTATTTGGGGGTGCAGTCTCCCCCGCAAGTTCCATCCACTGAGCAGGAATCCTCGAGCGACTCAAGTCATTTGCAATTATGACGTCACTATCGGTTAGTCGATCACCGAACTGATCGAGACTCTCTACCGCCATCTTGATAGTAAACAAGCTCCTACATAGAAATCATACTTTAACCTGATGCAAGTAACAAACGTGGGGGTATTAGTTAAAGTGTTTTTCGTTTTTACCTGACAATACAAATATGTCAGAACAAAACCTATTAATTCACCTTTTAACTTCAGTGATCAGCTTCTGAAGTTTGGCGAGTTCTTTTTGCAGGAAAAGGTTGAATGGTGTTTGTCCGCCGATCTTACGAATGCGCTCGTTCACGTATTCCTGAAAAACAACACGTTAACGGATTCGTGGAGAATAATTCTTTTATTGATTGCCGAGCTAGTTTGCAACTTTAAGAGAAACGAGTTTTCTTACCAAGTCAACAGTTCACTGGATCAGGTTAAACGTGTTATGGTGTATTCAAGCCACTTACCTTGCTCCAAGCTTTTGGAAGTTTTGGAAGCGCGTTGTAGCAAACTTCCCACAACTCAACTTCCTTGCGGTTCTTCAGCAAATGGTGGCTGTGCGTATAACTAATTTACAATCACATAAAACGAGAACTAACCAACAAACTAAAGTTTAAACGCAGATTAATTGAAAACGAAAAACTAATTATACCTCGCAGTGCCTAAAAAATGAAAAAAATCCGTCGAGACCGTGTGGTATAGGCGCAAGCAAAAAGCTTCTTTTTTTTTTCCCCAGAAAATGTTCAAACGCACTTGGGGTGCAACTGCAAGTCGATTATTCATTTATTCTGAAGTCATTTTTCAAAAACTGTAACATTTGTGGAGTTTGGAGATTGGTGCTTAGAAGACTTTAAAGAACAATTTCCCAAAACAAGCTGACTTATAGATAACAGGTCAGTACTTCTAAAAGAGGAATAAGAATGAGATTTGTCGGTTAGATATAAAGCTTGAACTATTTGTTTTAAAATAGGGTTAAATCGGCAAAGTTAACCAATTTGACATCGTTCGACCAGCAAACGAAAGTTTTATCACACAGCTTACAACTTCAATTTAACATGCATTATTTGCATTAGAACCACCTAATTACACCCGACTTGTGGCTTTTGGGCGCAGCAAATCGCTCCCGTTAAGAGCTTCACTGGATGGGAGTGTGTTTGGCAACTCGGTTAAGTGCTCACTGTCACTTGTTGCTTAATTGCTGTAGGTTTTGGCGGTGTACTACACATATAAAGTCTGATACTGTCAGAATAAACAATGAATACTGAATAAAACTATGCGCTGGTAAATATTGAGCAAAAAAATCCCGGGGAATCCCCAGGGAATTTTTTTTCAAAAATTACAAAAATTACAAAAAAATCGAAAAAACTTTAATGTCGATTTTTAGCTTTATTTTAAGTGTTAGGGGGTTGAAACTTTACCATGTTGTTTCTACGCCTAAGGCGCATCAACACACCAAGTTTCATTCAAGTCGGAGAAGGTCGATTTTTTAAAAATGCCAAAAATCGCGTTTTTTGGAAAGTTTTTTTGATAAATGGTAATTTTCTCGCCAATTTTAAGGAATTGAACTACAAGAGTATCGCTATTGGATTCATATTGACCTAACGCATATTCTGTGCAAATTTCAGCCAAATCGGAGCATGTCGAAAAAAATTCGAAAAAAATTGCTGGTATATGAGCGTCGAAATTGGCCAATTTTGCCGATTTAGCCCTATGTTATAAGATAGGGGATACTGATGATGTGAAATGCGCTATAACATGTACAAGCTTTATATCAAACCGACAAATCTTGTATCTTGACCTGTTTGTTAGATGTGATAAGCTTTCTATTTTCAACCTGTTATCTACAAGTCAGCTTTTTGTTTTAGGAGATATAGTTTTTTTTAATCCAACTTAGGATGAACTTTGTATATTCAACAAAAATCTTTTAATCACCAATTTTCAGAATCCACAAACGCTACTGTTTTTGAGAAAATGACTTCAGAAAGAATAAATCGTAATTTGCAGTTGCTCAAAGCGCGTTTGTACAAACTGCCAATATTTAAAAAAAAAAAGACAGATTTTATTCCAAGTTACATTTTGTATTTTTTCTTTTTTTATTAACTAGTTGTTGTTAATAGGCGGATACATTTATAGCTCAGTCGTGTGCGACCCATCACCAGTTAGTTTTTGAGGTTGTGGTGGTGCAGTTGTTTTCCGTAATTACTTGCTGCGAAGTAAACAAACATCAAAATATCAAAACGAACATTTTGATCACAATTCCTTATGATAAGAAGTTAGGGTTAGTCTTACAATTAACCACCCAAGTTCGAGTCAACCGAGAAGTTACGTAGAGCAACTGGTATCACAAGGTCCAGAGGACGGATCACGACCACTCAGCAGATCTTAAAGCCACCTACTTTTAAGGCTTTAATTTCATTTAAGTAATCCTCGATTAAACTTTCGTTTGTTGGATTACGACGAAAAACTTAATTTCTTGGAACAGTGAGAATTGAGAAACTTTTTGTTCAGAGTGTGATTCACATTTTGAAGCAAATGATATTAAACTCTAAACACGAAGGCCTACTATTAGTTTTATTACTTCCCTTTACTTTCAAAGTATTGGTGGTAAAACATTTTACTTTTTAGTGCAACAATTTATTTTTGTAAAAAGAAAAAGAAATAAACGTGCTTATTACGGCAGTTTTTTTGTAGTCGGACACTTACTATGTACGTGACGGTCACGTCTTTCGGTAGGCTATCAAGTAATCTGTGTTCAAACTTTAGTTTGTGGTTTGGTTCTCGTTAAATTTAAATTAAAAACTTTTCCTTTCTGTTTGGCTCCGAATATAATTTGTTTTAAAGAAAGATAAAATACGCGGCCAAAATACCAATGAGTTGTTTTATGCAAAAACAAACGCCTGACCTTGATTCCATTACGAAAATCGAGTTTTTTCGCTAAAATGCGATTTTGGCCAAAACGGTAACTTTGACGTTTCCTAACGAATTTTGATGCCGTTTCGGCTATAGACTCACGTGCAACATCTGAGCACTTCTACCGCAGGAAATCGTCGATTTCGCTAAAATAAAGATTTGACGCTTAACCGAAAATCGAGTTTTTTCGCTAAAATACGATTTGGGCCAAAACGGTAACTTTGTCATTTCTTAACGAATTTTGATGCCGTTTCGGCTGTAGACTCACGTGCAACATCTGAGCACTTCTACCGTAGGAAATCGTCGATTTCGCTCAAATAAAGATTTGACGCTTAAATACTTCGATCAACTTTGATCTTGTTCTGTTGAACTTTAATCAACTTTTTGTTTGTTTTGACCTATTTTGTCCTTGCTTTGTTAACTTTGACCAAATTTTTTAGTTTGGAAATACAATTCATGCTCTGGTTTTTGTTCAAACAAATAACTAACCTTAAGGGCCTCTAAGAATTTTGAAAATCTGAAAAAAATGACCAAACTGTTTTATCTAATTTCTGTCGGAATAAGGCAACTTCACAATGCTATTTTATTACGTAATCTTTAATTTTGTCACAGTACAATAGGCAAATAAAACGTCAAAGTTGCATAACAAACCCCACAGTGACAAGACAATGGATTGAATATAAAAAAATACAAAACTATGTGAATACGTAATGAAACAACGGTATTAAGCAATAATTCTTTAAATAGGATTGAAATGTTTGTGGTTGTATTACTACCTTTCAAAAACAATATAAGTTAAATTTAGTTTGTTAATTGAGGACCCTTGATAGAATTTTAAGTTAAAATTGTGAAAGTTAGTGTATGAAGATATGGTTAAATTACAGCGACGTGGGGTTACTTTCAGTAGTTTCGTACAGTTGCGGTAATTTGCGTTCAGTAGTTTCGTACTGTTGCGGTGAGTCCGCGGAGTGACCACCTGGACGACGGAATGGACTCGCGATGGACATCAAGTTCAAACACTGGAACTTTCGGGCTTGTCCGCGTCATAAACACCGGACAAGGGTAGATGTCAACAGGCCTGTGTGACGTCATAAGGAATAGGGTTTTAATGTAGAAAAAAACATCGAGCAATTGGATTTACATGTGACTGTAACTTAAGGAAGTATAAAAAACGCCATTTGCAAAAAAGGTTTGTAACATAATCTCCTAAATAATCGTATTTGTACATAATAAAAATGAAAAACTAAAGATCCTTCTTGTCAGTTCGGTTTTGCTTCGATTGTTGCATTTACAGATTAAAATTGAAGTTGTTATAATTTAAGCATCAGAACTTTTGTTGCAACATTACTCAGTTATTTTCACCTCGGTCCATCCGCTCCGCCCCCAAACTTCGCCGTCTCCGTCGTGAAAGTGACGTGGATAACAGGAAGTGACGTAGCACCTGGTTTAGGGGGTAAATCCATCACCTCCCCACTCGTCTTGTCCCAAGCACACCCCCACAAGTACACCCCGTGCAAGAAGAACCCCTCGGCTGGGGGGTCGCGCAGCTGAAGGATTGTGACGTAACAATTACTTACAAAATTGAATAAAAGCAATAGTTTTGCGTCATATTTATTATTATAAACTATTAATTTACTTTTTTAAAAGCAGACATTTTGAGAAAAAAATAGATACAAATATTTGTTTTCCTTTATGCTCTTTGTAATTATGTTACATTAGTTCCTGTTTCAGGTAAGTTTAGTTCTAGTTTTACAAACAGCTTTAAACGTTTTAATTACAAACATAGTCGTTGTCGAATCAACAAAGTTCATCAAATTTTAAAATTTGTCAAACTTTACAGCAACACCAGTCTAGTGTTACTCACAAGCGCGATGACGTGATATGACGTCAAACGTGCTTGTATGACGTCACACTTACGTGATCCTTGTCGCGTTGTGTGACTTCTGTGTGAAAGGTTACAGTGTCGACATTTCCCGACTTCTCGATGTGAGATTTAATCGCTTCTTGTTTCAGCACAGAGATGAGCGCGCGAGGTTTGAAAAAAGCTCCCAGCCAATAAGCGGGCGTCTTGTCCTTGCCCTGCGTCACGTGACACAAGCACTCTTGTTTGGAAACTTTATTTGTAACAAATTATATATGAACTAAATTAAAATAGTGGTAGATTTTACTTTTATATTTGACGAAACGTCATTAAGCCCGTTTATATGCACGCTTAAGCCGGATTCGAATCTATTTCGTTAATTCATTCTCTCTCGTTTTGGCGCTGAAATGAATTAAGTACCCGTTTCTTATCGGTCAAAAGAAGTGGTTTTCAATCCGTTCGCCGCTTAATCTGTTCGTTTCGTTGACGGCCAAAATCGTTTAACGTAGAATGGCCTGCTTCAACGCAGTAAACATCACGCCACTTTTGGGGCATTATGACGTAACACGAACGGCTAGTAGTGAACAAAACAACAAGTTTAGCGCATAAGGAAAGAATATTACATACACTCGTTAGATACCAATTTGTGACAGAGGCGCTGGTCTGGGTAGGCTTAAATAGTAATACTTTGGCCCACCCTCACCCAAATATTGTACATTGCTTTAATAATGGTCTCAACGCTGTGGTAGGATTCTAGGCCAGCGCCAAATACAGTTTTCATTTGTCATGTTTGGTACATCCCATCACCTTCTTTTGTCCACTCCGCCGTGTATATAGCGTTGACCAGCACACATAAGCTTAACTTTTCTGCACTTACATTCTGTGTGCCAGGTAAACTGAAGCACTATACAGACAAAAACGTACTTAATCGGCAAACCTAACTCAAGTAATTTTTTTTTTTAATTTTAGGTTAATAAAAACGAACAAGTAGCACTAGATTACTACCGCAAGAAGTAGCCTAAGCCGAAAAATCGGTTGTGCGTCAGAGGTTTACTGGAATATTACGTATTAATGCATATCAGTGCCAGCTTGTACACTCAAGCTGGCTTAAATTTCGCGCCATGTAATTACGACACTAAAACGGATTACTTTTCAATCCGGTTTGACCTTAATCTAATCTGCCCGCGAAAGGTGCATATAAACGGGCTTATTGTTAAGGATAATATGTAGTTTATCAAGATAGAAATGCAACTTCGTTTGCAAAAAATCGCATGTTAAACATAATCTTCGCCTAGATTCGAATCCACGACCCCCGGAACTCACCACTGAAAGAATCTTCTCGAAATGTGCAACTCGTGACGTAATGTCCCCCAGCCACTGCGACAGAGGGGTGTTATTTGGGGGTGCAGTCTCCCCCGCAAGTTCCATCCACTGAGCAGGAATCCTCGAGCGACTCAAGTCATTTGCAATTATGACGTCACTATCGGTTAGTCGATCACCGAACTGATCGAGACTCTCTACCGCCATCTTGATAGTAAACAAGCTCCTACATAGAAATCATACTTTAACCTGATGCAAGTAACAAACGTGGGGGTATTAGTTAAAGTGTTTTTCGTTTTTACCTGACAATACAAATATGTCAGAACAAAACCTGTTAATTCACCTTTTAACTTCAGTGATCAGCTTCTGAAGTTTGGCGAGTTCTTTTTGCAGGAAAAGGTTGAATGGTGTTTGTCCGCCGATCTTACGAATGCGCTCGTTCACGTATTCCTGAAAAACAACACGTTAACGGATTCGTGGAGAATAATTCTTTTATTGATTGCCGAGCTAGTTTGCAACTTTAAGAGAAACGAGTTTTCTTACCAAGTCAACAGTTCACTGGATCAGGTTAAACGTGTTATGGTGTATTCAAGCCACTTACCTTGCTCCAAGCTTTTGGAAGTTTTGGAAGCGCGTTGTAGCAAACTTCCCACAACTCAACTTCCTTGCGGTTCTTCAGCAAATGGTGGCTGTGCGTCGCAAACACGCCCCTAAAAAGATCGCCAGTTACTAACGCCAATAAAACAACCAATCATGAGTTAGACACAACCCTACAAAACAATCACAGGTTAGACACATTCTTAACCAATCACGTACCCTGGTAATACAAGCAGCCAGATATATGTTGTTACCTGGCAACAACCCACGGGTGTGAGCTTGTTCCGCTGATAGATGTCTGTGGGTCGACGTTGAGCGCGGTTGGGGGTCGGGGGTACAACTTGTGCGACAATGAAGAGGTCTCGGGTAGGAAGTCGTAGAACATGTTCAGCCTGCAGATGTAACACATATTGTAACACAATGCATATACGAGGAAAGATTAAATAAAAACTATCTTGGACAAACTACGGCTGTTCATTCGCAGCATAAATAAAACATAAAAGTAATAATTCTGAAAGAAAATTTACAAACAAAAAAATCACAATTTTCCTTGAAATTCGTCCTAATTTATCTGAGCTGAATGTATTTGCACTTATTAAACATTTTACTTCCAATTATCCACTATTTCATTGTAGATCGTGTGACCTGGTGAAAATGTACTGGTCGTCCCCGATCACCGCTTCTTGACTCGGATGCAGGTTGCACCCTTCGGCGCCATCTAGTGAGTGCTGCGGCAGCGAGTCGATCGACCACGCGATGGCGCTCTGCTTCACACTCGGCGCGAATAGAATGGACGGCAGACGATATTTAACTAAAGTTAAATGTAAGAACGTTGTTCTGTATAATGGGTTTCGAGTGAGCTGTTTGTTATAGTTGGTTAAAACAAAGATACTCAATATGATAAATACACGACTTCGTGTACAAGCAAATTAAGTTCGCCAGAATAAAATATCAAAGTGAAAATAGGTAATCTGCTCGGTTACTTCTGATTGGTTGTTTCGCTTCATCCTCATTGGTTAACACAGGTCACGTGACTAACCTTTGGGTAATTCGAATTCTTTCTTGACGGAACTTCCCGCCAACCAATAATCGACCAATGAGATGAGAGCTTGCTGGTCGTACGCGTTTGTGACGTAACAACCGTATATGAACTCCGCAACTTGACACCTGATTTTTTTTTTTCAAATTGTTGTTAACTAGTAATTGATGACGTCATACAAGTATAACATCACAAACCTGAGTCCGGGCCATGAAATGTTTCTGAGCATGATGTTGGCGTCGGTTTGGATGTCGGTAAATTCGCGCGTCACAACCGCGACAGCCGCCTGCAATAAACCACTGTTACGTCACACACGACAATAATCACACAGATGTTCACAATTTTTTTTTTTTTGCTAACTAAAAAAAAGAAAGGAAAGTAAAATGTAAAAGAAATGTAAAGTGTAAGTGGCCGCCACTTGGAGGTAGGGGCAGAGTTGAACTGCGTATCGGCAGAAGGTCAACATTTTTAACTTTTTGTTTATGGTGTTAGTGTTCATGTCAGTATAAATGTAAGTAATAGTTTTAGTATTTATACTGGCCAAAAAAAAAACGGTTTTACCCGGAAAAATAATGCCAGGACACAAACCCCACAGTGATCCGGTTAAAGACCACCGTCAGGTAAGTATGTTCACATGTTATTACAATTTATTTCTACTCGAATAATACGAACATTTTAGCTGTAGTTACGTAAAACATAAATGACGTCACATAGGCACCTTAAGATGTTCACTGTTGACGTCACAGAAGGCGTTTGGCTGCTGCCATCCGACACTAGAGGGCAGCCTCGCGCGCAGTCTTATGGCTCCGTGAAGCAAACAAACATTATGCAAGCAGGGAAGCCACTCGGGACGCGATGACGCGTTTATTACGTCACTATCCACGTGCGTCGTGGCGAAGCGAAGCAGATTGTCTTTCATGCTCTGCAACACATTGTGCGTCATACGCATTTACCTGAGAAAAGTTACCGAATATTGATCTAAAACCAATTGTTAACATACTACATAAAAATGATGAAATTTCCCACAACGACAAACTATGAAAAATAACTTTAATATATTTTAAATGGATTCCAGCAACATAACACGAATAAAGGACTAATAAGAAACAATCGTAATACATTTTAAACCTGGATAAGTCCCAAATAATACCTAAATGGCCATATCCAGCCCCATGTAACATTTCACCTAACCCCACTCCTAAGTACATCATTAACTCTCCTCCAATACCAACCCTAATTCAATTTCTAAAGTGTGACGTAACAATACCCTCGGCGTGTCGACGACGATCTTGACGGAGGCGTGTAGTATCGACGAAGGGATTTTCCCGGCGTCCGCCTCGCACGACAGCCAGAGTTGAAAGGTCATTGTGACGTCACTAGCCTCGTTGAGTTGCGAGAAAAGTTTCTGGATGAGCGCTGGGTTTGTGTGCGCGTTGTGGATGAGCAGAAGGTTGCCCTGTTCAACCAAGAGGTTTGGAATGTGCGGGTTAGACGCAATTTTGTTATTTCACAAAAAAACTGTTTGTGAAATGTTAGGGACCAAATATTGGTTATGTCGGCGAATAACTCGTATCTTTATTTAATAATTGAAACTCGTATCATGTTCAGGTTTGGTTTAATGCATTAATATGGAGCCACAAATAGCAGCATTATCCACAAAACCTCACGTTTGCGATCGATTGTTGAAGAAGAAACTTCGCGCGTTGCTCCTCGCTATTATCACACCCGTTCATGTGCATCACGACGTACTGAAGATTGGACTTTGCAGCAAAGCGTGTGAACAGATCCAAAGCAAGGTTGTTTTCTGACATAAAGATTAGAAGAAATCAACGTGAAATGTATGGTTTGAGATTGCACAATAGCATATGGTTGTGGCACATCCTGTTTTCAGCTACACTTTGTAGTCATATGCGGTGGACTTTAGGAAAGCCATTTAACCACTAGAGGCGTCATTAAGCAACATTATCGACGTCTGATGGTTTCCCTCACCGTTTGTTGACAGCATAATGACGGGGGTGTGGGGTCCAGCTTGACCCCAGGCGTGCGCGGGGTCAGGGGCTTCATCCCTCAAGTATTTCCTTCCAAGAACACGATGGATGAACTCTGTAGATGCAGGGATCAAACGCTCGCTGCGCAGCGACCTACAACAATCGAACAATGGAGGAACAATGAGGGGAACAAACAAGAAAAACAAAGTAGGTATTAAGGTTTTACATTGCATGAATGGAGGAAATCTATTCAATTGAAATTTAACAATTAGGTGAAAAAGTGGGTCGTAAAGATTTTATCATAAATGTTAGAAAACTTATATGGAACAAAATCAAAACGATATTTAGCTTTTACATTGCTGCACCTTATAACTAGAAGCCTCTGTAGCGCCGTAAAGTGTTCGTCTGCGTTGTCTGGCAGTCTACACTTGGTGGCGCTCTCAGGGGCGTCCCCCTCGCATAGTTGGCGCCACTGGGCCTCACGACCATCCTTGGGCATTTTGTCGAAGATCTCGTGGACCCAGTCATGGTGGGTCGCCAACATCTGGGGAATCACCCAAAACAACCCCATATTTACTGACAAGCAATAACGCAAATTCACAAGAATCTGTTTTTTATTTTTTATTTTTTTTTATTTATTTTTTTTTTTGCTAACTAAAAGAAAGCAAAGAAAGTAAGAGTAAAGTAAAAGGATAGTGGCTTTGTCTTCCCATTGGCCAAAAAGGAGGCCGGGAATGTCTGAAGTGTCAGTAATGGTTCAGGCCCTCCTCCGGACAACCATTCCCAAAGGGATATGGTGCCGCCACAGGGAGGTGGGCCCGAGTTATAACTGCGCACTGGCAGAAGGTCAACTTTTCGCCTTTTTGTTTTGGTGTAGGTAATAGGTAAGTGTCAGTATTAGTAATAATTTTAGTTTTATACTGGCCAAAAAAACCCGGTTTTACCCAGGAAAAAAAATGCCAGGACACAGACCCCACAGTGATCCGGTTAAAGACCCCCGTCCCAAAACAACCCCATATTTACTGACAAGCAATAACGCATATTCACAAGAATCTGTTTGGTGGATTACATCTTAAACTTTATTTTAACTTTGATTTTAGGAGATTTGGAATCCTCTGTAGAATCACCATCGTTTAATATTCACTATTAGAAAGGTAACAACTAAAAATGGTGGCACGAATATTTGTGTACACCACTAGTGTTTATGATGAAGTATGATATTTGTGTACACCACTCAGTGTTTATGGTGAAGTTTGATATATGTTTACACCACTAGTGTTTATGATGAAGTTTGATATTTGTGTAAACCACTAATGTTTATGATGAAGTTTGATATTTGTGTACACCACTAATGTTTATGATGAAGTTTGATATTTGTGTAAACCACTAATGTTTATGATGAAGTTTGATATTTGTGTACACCACTAGTGTTTATGATGAAGTTTGATATTTGTGTAAACCACTAGTGTTTATGATGAAGTTTGATATTTGTGTAAACCACTAGTGTTTATGATGAAGTTTGATATTTGTGTAAACCACTAGTGTTTATGATGAAGTTTGATATTTGTGTAAACCACTAGTGTTTATGATGAAGTTTGATATTTGTGTAAACCACTAATGTTTATGATGAAGTTTGATATTTGTGTACACCACTAGTGTTTATGATGAAGTTTGATATTTGTGTAAACCACTAATGTTTATGATGAAGTTTGATATTTGTGTACACCACTAGTGTTTATGATGAAGTTTGATATTTGTGTAAACCACTAGTGTTTATGATGAAGTTTGATATTTGTGTAAACCACTAATGTTTATGATGAAGTTTGATATTTGTGTACACCACTAGTGTTTATGATGAAGTTTGATATTTGTGTACACCACTAATGTTTATGATGAAGTTTGATATTTGTGTACACCAGTAGTGTTTATGATGAAGTTTGACATTTGTGTAAACCACTAGTGTTTATGATGAAGTTTGAGCTCAAGCCATTGTCAATCTCACCTGAAGGTTCCTGAACGGCTCCTCGCTCATCCAATCAAAAGGCTTCTTCGCCTGACCACGTGACTCGGAGGCATGGCAACCGAGCGCGTTCATCAGAGCGTGACCGTACTCAGGCGAAATAAGAAACTCGCGCTCTCCCTTCCCGACGTTGCCTGTCACGTCATAATTGTTCGGTGAAATTGCTTGTGGCTACTACCACATAGAAATCTTACCCAGTGAATCCTCGACCTCTAGCGCCATCAAGAGGGCGAACAGGTATCGGTCACGGTCGAGTAGCGCGTGACAGACCGTGAAGTAAATGTTGAAGGTCATTTCGCTGCAGATGACCTTAAGAGCTGATCGCTCTGATTGGTGGATGCTTTTGTCATACAAACTACGTCACAAAGAAGAAGTATTGTGACGTCATATAACCGTCATTTAAGTCTAATTTGTTAAAGTTTAAGCATTAATTTCGTCACATGACGGCACCTCAAGAATCGTTGCCAGCTGTGGTGATAAAGGGGATTGACCACGGGTAAGGCCCTTGTGACGTCATAGAGCACAGCTCCCCGCAACGCCACCTCGCGGAACCCCTCCTTGGCGCGCTCGATCGAAAGTTCGCTCGCATCGATACGAACTTGACTGGAACAAAGGGATTACGTCGCTAATATGACGTTACTCACAAAATATACTCACAGGGATAAAAACAGTAGTTATATGCCGCATTAAATACAACAAGTGAACTCACGTCTCGGTGGCCTCGTCATACTGCTTTTTTATCTCGGCCAACTTCCGGGTTATTTGAAGGTCATTCAGCAACCGGAAGTCGCCAGCAAGTATGACCTTCAGCTGCTCCTCAAGGTTATCCATAACCTTCATGTTCCTGATCTTTTCTCGTTGAGTTCCGAACCATTCGTCCCGTAAACGAGGTTTCTCCAAACGCATGAACCTGGGGTTAAAGGTCAATGAACTTGATAACGCCCGGTTACTCTGGATCAAACGTTAGATGACCTGGGTTCAAAGTTGATTAATCCGAAAGCTAAGGTTCAAATAGTCAAATAAATATTTTGCAACTGGAAGGTTATTTATCCAAAGCCCATTTCAAAAGGATTAAACTAAACATCAGTAACTTTTTTTTGGTAAAATAATTTTCTTTATCTCTTTGCAAAAGTGGCTGTTAGTTACACTCCCTCACCAACGTACCTGTCGAGTAGTTCGACTTGCACCCCCTCCCTGGTTGATTGCATGTAGACGAGAGTTGTGTAAGCTGCCAGCTCTGCAGGGACATCTTGTGGCAGGGTTGCGGTGTGGATGTACAACCGGAAGGTGGCGCTGCATTCAACCTCGTGGTCGCCAACCTGGAGCAAAATACAAGATGGGGCACATTGTTTCGACGTGCTAAAGGTTAAAGTAAACTATATTTTACCATTATTTTAAACGGGGATTTGCTTGTGTGGAATTCCCGCCTGTGACGTAACACTTCCCTGAATCGATAATCATTTGCCAGATCTGTGACGTCACAATAGGTTATCAGAAGTGAACTTCCATCGCTTAAGCAGGTTTCAAATTGGGCGCGAAGATCCTAGAGATAAATAAAAAGCTCGGTTGAATCGTAGGAAAATAACACAATTATTTCAATAAACAATAGGTTTTATTGTTAAATAACAGGCCATTGGGATAAAAATGTTCTTTTGTTGTTCAACATATAACACAACAAATAAATTGTTTTGAGTAGGTACAGTCGGGCACGTGAAAGTAGAACTTAAAAGTTACCAAACGTGTACAACGAGTGCTAGATACAAAATGGCGACCAATTCCACCGACTTACTCTGTACTGAACGACCACGAGGTTTCCATCGACGTAACCTTGAAGCCACTCGATGACCTTGGCGGCTGGGTCGCATACCAGACACCAGGTGGCGTGCTGCGCAGTGAGCAGGCATGTTTGGTCAAGCGTGAAGTGATCTACGGGAAGTTTCTTGTAAGCAAGTTGTTGAACATCGAGCGGTGAGGAGAGAAACTCGTGCAACCTTAAGTGGGGGAGTGAGTGAAGCTAATAACAACCACCTTTGTAGCACAAATACAACGCACAACATTTACCTTTGTCACAATCGCTTCAAACAGCACTGGCACTCACCTGTAGTTTGTGAACAGCATCCGGTTGGGAATCGGAAGCTCGTAGTGCTTGCACACGTGCGTGTAGAATGACGTCATCCTCTTACGTGCGTCTGACGTCATACCGCCGCAGTAGGTGAGGTAAGCAGCTGCGAGGATGCAGTTGGTGACGAGTTGTTCGCTGCTGATTGTCTCCTTCAGCTCAACACTCCAACTCTTCTCAAGCGGTTTCAAGCTGGGGAAAGCACCAATGTGGATATAGTGACGTAACAAGTAGTGATTGTGACGTGTTTTTATGTGGTTCGTTTTCTATAGCTTTATCTTAAACTGTTACTTGCATTACCCAGCTGCTTGGGTCGTTACTGTTAATATGGAATCGTTAAACAACATGAACTTTATCACTGCCAGCAACAAAATGGATTACTTTATAACTGGGGTTAAGACTCCCCCATGTAGATAATCCTGGTGTAAATAAACATCAACGAAGCCTTGAACAAGGCAACTGGTAGTTTAGTTTTGAACAAACCTTTCCAGAGTGCTCAAAGCAGATCTGAGTCTCTCTTGTGACGTTTGGAGTTCATCTTTCAAACGATGTTTCTTTACGACCGCGTCATCATATCTATCACGGCAACATATGACAGTTCACATGAGTCTAAATCTAATTCATGAGGGCTTGAAATAAGTTAAATAAGGTGTGTCTTACTTTTGCTGCACGGAGTTGACTGTTTGTTGGAGGGTTTGGATGTCATCTTTGGTCAAACCTTCGATCGAAGTCGTAGAATTAAGCTCGTCCTCATTCATGCTGAGATCTACCTCGCTATCATCCAGTTTAACCAAAGGCTAAAAATATTAATAATATTTTATTGGTTATTTATTTGAAATATTGATTGACTTTTGATTTGGTCGTTACGTAAAAAACTAATTACAAGTTTTAGTAACGCACTTTAAAGAAAAATAACATAAGGTCATAAAGCAGGTCAGGAGGGTCACACATTTGATAATAATTTGCCCCAAAACTAAGTTATAGTGGAATAACTGATTTAGCTAAAAAACATGTTAACTTGGTAAGGAGTATGGTAGGTTAATAGTTTACACACATATGTTAGCGTATTTATCAACATTACAGGCAAAAGTTAGATAATAAACAAGTTTACTTTATTATTATTTAAATTTCGTTATATAAGGTGAAGAATTTTGTTTTTAATTTGATTTAGTGACATGTTATTTTTTGCAATGATTTCTATTCTTACGTATTTTCTGCGACGATTGTAATTTAAAATGAAGGTCAATTCCTGCAAAAAACATGTTAAAATGCTGCTTTGGTTGATTTTATCTAACTTGATTGATTTTATATTTGGTTGATTTTTTATGGCTGCAGCAATAACTCACGAATTTGTGGATCACAAATATTTACAAAGTATTCAGTTTTAGTTTTAAACAAAAGCGATCATGAAATCATAAATAGTAATTCAAGAAATGGAACATTTCTCGAAATATCCGGATAGGACTGGTTTAACATCTCCTACACGGATATTGTGATAATAATACATTTTAAAACCTTCCGCATATGTTAAGGTTATCCCCTCCAATGTTCCCTTTACCTTCTGATCCTCGATCTCAGCTTGTTGAATCTTGATCCTCTCAGCTTCGAGTTGTTGCAGGTGATCCATGCAGTGCTTGAGCGGACCACACAACCTCGTGTACTCCACAATAGATATGGTGTACTCAACCAACACCGCTGCATCCTCACTGCTGTAGCGAGCAGCCGAGATCGTGATGCCGCTGCCTGGACAAACAAGTTTCAAGGACCATAAAAATTTCCAAGTTTAAATGAGTGTTAAGCGCGCAAGGTTCCAGCCACCTCAACCCACTACTCACTTGTAGCAGCCTTCCTCTGCTGGATGACTGTTTGTGATTCCTGCAGTAGCGACCCCTCCCCCGTCACGCCCTCCTGACCTGCCTTGCCCTTTATGAGGTAAGACTCGACATCCTGAAGGACCGACTCGTCGAGACCTGTCTCCCAGTCAACACTGAGAATAAAAATGGGATTAAACAGAAAGCAACAGACCAGGAGAGCAGATTCAACGAGAATACCATTGGCAGCAAATTTATGAGGCGCGAGTAAAAATGCATCACATTTGTTTTTAAGGAATGGATCAAAGAGTAATTATTGATCACCTGTGAATCATCTCCACGAATCTCACGGTGTCATTCATGAAGTTCTGCATACTCTTCCACTTGCTACGGTCCACTGCGTCTCCTTGCCCTCCAGACGTCATACCTTACGTAAATAAAAGAATAAAACATATTTATGACCTAACAATACCAATCAAGATATTTCACCTTGAAACTCACCGAACGAGCTTGTTGACCTTGTGGTCTGCCTGACCAATCTCTTCTGGGGTTTTTTGGGGCCGGTTTTTAGGGTACTTCCCGAAGATACCCTGGACGACTTGTCCGACCCTTCGATGTTGTCCAGGGCTCGCTTCGATGTCCGGGGGGTTTTGGTTTCGGGCCTCCCCTGTGACTGGGGGTCAGTAGTGGCGCCGGTGAGCCAAGGTTGCGAGCCAACCAATACCATCACCATCTCCAACACCTACGCCAAGATAACAAGCTGACCCTACTGAATCGAGGTTTAATATTGGTTCAGGAATATAACAGAAAAGTAACTAGCAAAGTAAACAAAGACTGTATTGACTACAAAGAACATCAAGGTAGCATTAGTGGAAAAATGGTTTGGCTATTGTTAATTACGTAACAAAGACCTGCGCGACGAGTATGGGCGGGTTCTTGAATGCCTTGAGCCTCTCGATGCAACCGCGATCCACTTTGTTCTTCCAATGCTCGACCTGGTTCTTTGCCGTCACCAAACTAGATCTGCGTCGGGGTAACCCAAATAAATTGCACTTTGTTTTGTTAAAACGCAGCAAACATTAAGCAGAAGTGAACAACAGCTGTTTAAAGTAGTATTGTTCCCAAAAATTGTTGCGCAACACCAACCTTGCGTTGTCGAGTTGTACTTTAGCGCTCTCGATTTCTTCTTCGATCTGAACTCGCTTCGACTTAAGGTTCGCTTCTCTCATCCGCTCAAACTGCTGGTCGTATTCATCGTTTTCTTCAAATCTCAACAAAACGTCCTCCTCAGCATCGCTGTCCTCATCGCGCGTCAACTATGACGACACAATGCACATTATTACTACATGACCTTCACGTGCGTCATCAGTAAGACTACAATCCTTTCTTCACTTCTATTTTTAAAAGATATCAAGTTTAAAATTATTCATGTGAAAATTAAGCTTAATTGTTTTGACGATTACAGTTTTTTTTTATTTTTTTTTTTTTTTTATCTTTCTTAGGCAAGAAGCTCAGAATCAAAGATAAACTGATTGGGATAAAAACAACCAAAATATATACCTAAATTGTTTTAACGTTAATTTAAAGTTATATTTATATTTGCGATATGGAGAGCCAACACCTCACGGACAACCGTAACTCCAAGGAGCAGGAATCCAATAAGGAAGGGGAGGCTCAGTTTTACTGGGTATAGTGGGCCTCATCATTCGTTTAATGCCGCTTCGGTCAAGTGCCGGTGGTATATTTTTGATTTGTGGGAGGTTAAGTTTATGTACAACAGTTGTTATAACAAAAATATGCAATTAATGGAAAACCAAGAAATAAAGATGATACAAATATAAAGAAAAAACAACAACAGAGGAGTTAAATAAAACATATTAGAAAGTTTGAAATTAGCGTACAGAGAATATAACATTGCCTTTAATTTGAAAATTAAATATTACGTTATGAAAACTAAAAGGTCGTTTAGAACAAAGGAAATGCCGAGTCATGTGACGTCAGCAGTACGTGTTGTTATTTGTAAATAATAAATTAAAAGGTTTGAGCAGTGTTTTTACTTATTTTTATAAATAAAACTAAATATGTTACAAATTTGACGATTACAGTTTATAAATTCCTAGTCCTTCACAAAAAGATCAACTTGTATTCCCAACAACCACCCCATTAAAACAACACATTACCATTAGGCAACACACAGCTAGCCACTCACCTGTAGGAAGGCGTGCAAGGATCCACCGCCGGTGCCAAACTGCGCTTTCAACTTCTCCAACCTCGTGGCTTCGGTGGTGAGCTGCTTGAACAAATCGCCGACCTTGCTCTGCGCTGAGTTGTACTGGCTTCGTAGCACCTGGGGTAAAACATGGTTGGTGGGTAACACTATAAGGTCACTGATCGTTTAACAGTGGGCCGGACAACTAAGCGCACAATAAACACGCTTTTCTAAAAAAACACGTAAAAACAAAAGTAATAAGATATAAATAAAGACTGTGTCGGATAATGTGGCCATGTTCTCACTTTTATGGCTTTCTGCATCGTTTTTGCGTCGGTTCTTGTTTCTTCCAGGGTTTCAAGTGCTCTCTTTAGCTTAAGTGTTTGATCATGAAGCAACTTGCTGTGCTCTTGGTAAAGAAGGTGGAGACATAACATGAACTTGCGGTAAGTGTACGGGCCAACAAACACCTCCACCGATGAACGCATTCGCTCGTCCCTACGAATAAAGCGTTGATCATCGTACAAACCAGGGCTGGGGAGCCGGAGCCGGAGCTGGAGCCCGGAGCTAAGCATTTTCTCTGGAGCCAGACCCGGAGCCGGAGCCATTATTATTATTTTTGCGGAGCTGGAGCCGGAGCCGGAGCCATTTTTATTATTTTTGTGGAGCTGGAGCCGGAGCCGGAGCCATTTTTATTATTTTTGTGAAGCTGTAGCCGGAGCCGGAGCCCTTTTTATTATTTTTTTGGAGCTGGAGCCATTTTTCAATTTGTGGTGCTAAAGCTAAAAAATTATATTTTGTTCCATCTCCAACGTTAGTAGCCAATTTTTAAAACTTGGCATTGAATAAGTGACTGGTGGCACCGGAGCTGGAGCCGGAGTCATTGGGTGTGTGTTTGATGGCTCCGGAGCTGGAGCCGGAGCCAAAGGATATGAGTTTTTCTACTCCGGAGCTGGAGCCGGAGCCAAAAGATTGAGTTTTACGATTCCGGAGCTGGAGCCGGAGCCATTTAATAATTGCCTGATGGCTCCGGAGCTGGAGCCGGAGCTAATTCTATTTTACGGTGGCTCCCCAGCCCTGGTACAAACTATCATGGTAATCACAGGACTTAAAAAAAGTTTGCAGGAACTTACTTGTTAACAAGCTTTAGTCTCTCAAGGATGATGGACTTGGAGTAAGGAAGGTTTGGCATCTCAAGCTTCTCAACTTTGATCGATTCTTTGTCTTTCTTCGTTTGCAAACTTGTTCCAGTCACAGAAACCGTTGGGTTCGTATCACCAGCCCAAGTCGCTTGCTTGCAATCACGAAGCGTGATGCTGTGATACAACATTATTAACACATCGTGCTGAGAAAACAACTCATAATCATATCATGCTGCATGAACAAGTATCACATTCATATGATGCACAGCATTAAATTAACGTATGTTCTTGCTTCCACACCATCATAATTATGAATGTGATCAATTGTTTCCGAATCGTTTCCAACATTATGATCATATCATGCTGCGTGAACAAGTATCACTAACATATGACGCTGGTGGAGTAAGTTCCTACGATTATATCATGCAGGTAAATCAATTACATACAATCAATCGAACATATGATGCTGTGGAAACGATTGATCACATTCATATGATGCTGTGGAAGCAAGTGATCATGATCATATGATGTTGTAAAAACAATTGATCACGCTATTATGATGCTATGTGAACGTGTGCTGACGATGATATGGTTAGGAAGCAAGTGCTCATGATACTTATATCACGATCATGAACTCACTTGTGCATATTTGCGATCGCCATCGCCAGAGCTTCGCGCGCTTTTAACGAGGTGTCTTGCGCCACCCTGTGGTGGTTTATGAAGTACTCAGCTTGTTGTATAAGGACCTCTTGTGGCCAATCTCGGATCCAAATTACCTTAAAAAGTAAAAAAAGAAGATAGCTTGACGACAACTGATTCTAACTATATGTGATGCAATCGCGGGTCAAAGCTTATAATTACGTCATCGTGTCACCTGGCATTCTGACACGATCCCTGGGAAAGAGCTTATAGTTACGTCATCGTGTCACCTGGCATTCTGACACGATCCCTGGGAAAGAGCTTATAGTTACGTCATCGTGTCACCTGGCATTCTGACACGATCCCTGGGAAAGAGCTTATAGTTACGTCATCGTGTCACCTGGCATTCTGACACGATCCCGGGGTGAGAGCTTATAGTTACGTCATCGTGTCACCTGGCATTCTGACACGATCCCTGGGAAAGAGCTTATAGTTACGTCATCGTGTCACCTGGCATTCTGACACGATCCCGGGGTGAGAGCTTATATTTACGTCATCGTGTCACCTGGCATTCTGACACGATCCCGGGGTGAGAGCTTATAGTTACGTCATCGTGTCACCTGGCATTCTGACACGATCCCTGGGAAAGAGCTTATAGTTACGTCATCGTGTCACCTGGCATTTTGACACGATCCCGGAGTGAGAGCTTATGGTTACGTCCTCGTGTCACCTGGCATTCTGACACGATCCCGAAGTGAAAGATTATAGCTACGTCATCGTGTCACCTGGCCTTCTGACACGATCCCGGCGCGAGAGCTTATAGTTACGTCATAGTGTCACCTGGCATTCTGACACGATCCCGGGGTGAGAGCTTATAGTTACGTCATCGTGTCACCTGGCATTCTGACACGATCCCGGCGCGAGAGCTTATGGTTACGTCATCGTGTCACCTGGCATTCTGACACGATGCGGGAGCGAGAGCTTATGGTTACATCATCGTGTCACCTGGCATTCTGCCACGATCCCGGCGTGAGAGCTTATAGTTACGTCATCGTGTCACCTGGCATTCTGACACGATCCCGGCGTGAGAGCTTATAGTTACGTCATCGTCTTACCTGGCATTCTGACACGATCCCAGGATAGGAAGTGAGAGCTTCTCGGAGAAGTTGATGATGAGGAGGGAGGATTATGATGACGTGGAGGTTGCACTTGACACGTGACACGAAGAACTTCATCGGGTCTGACATCATGTTGGGATAGTGACGTCGCAACGTTGGGGTAAGAACCTAAAGTGACGTCATATGATAAGTGCCTTAATGACATCATGAAGTTTACGTAACAAACCTGAAGCAATCCTTCGAGTTCGTCGTTGGAGAACAGGTGAGGGTATTCCCCCGCCACAAGAAGACTGTTGATCGCGTCAAGGAACAATGGGTCTTGCAACTCCCTGTGACGTAACAAAGAGCTTTTCAATTGAATTGAATCATTAATAAAATCTATGAGTTCTAATTCAGTTTGGTTTTCAGGTAAATATTAAACTGTTTCAGCTTTTATTTCTATTAAGTTTTAACCAAAATGTAAATTAGAGTTCACCGAAATATATTATGAAGAATTTTCACCTCGCAGATAGAACCACCGCCACTGGGTGGCCTTCTGTTCCCGCCACGCGTACGGCTGTTCTGAGACTATCGAAGAACGCGGTCGGGCGTGACGAGTCGATCAAGGACGGTCGAAGGTCAGCCACGTGGAGAGCCAATCGAGTCAGTTGAGTCAGGTGGCTTCCTACAGCTCCAACTATTACCATGCTACCACTAGAACAAAAGTGACGTCATAAATACGAAACCGTGAAACAATAGTTACGCCATTAATATGTTACGCATGAAATGATGGTGACATCATAAACCCGACATCCTGGAACGAAAGTTACGTAATAAACATACTACCCCTGGAACAATAGTGACGTCACAAACCCGTGGTGGTAGGAGAGGACTCTGTGCATTCTGATGAGATGACACAACACGTCATCACTGAAGATAATGCTGTCCAGCGCTTCGTGGCTCTGTTGCTGGTCCTCATTGTAATGAACGAGGTGCGCCTGTGTGACGTAACGAACATATGTGACGTCATAGTCAATACTGTTTGTGTTTGAAAATAGAAGATCAAAGTACCTTGAGGCACTCAAGCGTGTCCCTGGGATCTTCCAACGAATGAAGTTTGATTCGAATCGATCTTTGCGAACTCGCGATCGGTCGGTGGTGCAACTTCGTTTCAACTGAGACGTAACACACGCGTAAGTACGAACAAACATCGGTGAGGTTAGTAAATTTAAGGAAACTTGACAGTAAAGTTTTAACAGCGATAAAAAATTAAGGTGACTTTTTATTGTCTTGCTTTCGAAAACAATATTTGTAATTTTAGTCTACTCTAAACGATTTAGATCCGATAAGCTTTAACCTGGAAAAGTGCAAAAGTATTTTGTGAGTTCCTTGTCCTGGTCGAGGCAGTGTGAAAATACGTCCGAAGTGATCTTCTTCAAGTTTTCCTCGAACCAGTTGACGTCAGAAGTTCTGCAGAGCTGGTCTCCAATCAGCCGCTCTATCTCGTGGCTCCACAGCGCCACCACGCGCACGTCGTTACCGCGGTCGTCGTCCGCTAGGCGGCGCAAGCACTGGCACATCTTGGTGAGTTGCCGGAGGTTGAATGAGTAGTGATGCCGGCCTGGCATCGGACTGAAGAAAAAATAAATAAAAATATTAAAATATATATGATGACGTCATGAGATAAGCGTTAGAGGGAAACACGAAAAGTACATTTTACAACAATATTAAAAATATTTGAATAAGGGTTGGTTTCTTAAAATAAACAAAGAAACATACAGGGTGGGTGACACTAAGTTTAAATTAACGTCGGCACTGGCGTGCGTGTGACGTCACTTACCATGGTCTGAGCACGTCTTTTACGAGTTCGATGAGTTTGCTGGATGCGGTTGCAATGCACTCATGCAGTTCTTGTCCCAGCGGTTTGTCAGAGAGGTTCGCTTCGAGCACAGAGTAAATAACGTTACGCAGGTCGCCACTAGAGGGAGCACGCAACCGAACCACAGCAAAGTGACGCAACAATCGCGGATCGAGGTTGAACTCGGATGATCCCGTGCACATTGTGGCGAGAACCTGAGGAATTAAGTCGCTTCAACATTAACTCCACTCATACCCTTGTTCCCACTACATATTTAAACTTTTCCTTTACCCCTTTTACCCACATTTTAACCTTTCACCTCCTAACCCTCACCTCGAGTCCCTCCACGGTTCTCCACTCGAAAGGTTTGTTCAGGTTACAAATCGAATGATCATCAACAAGAGTTCTGAGCAGTTCGTTGCATCGCTGCACGCCCCACAAGTCACGTGATGGGAGGTTGACGTCATCAATAAACGCCTAAAACGTCACAAAATGTTACCAGTTACTTCGGTTGCGGCCCAAACAAAAATCGACAAAAAAAACGTTAATAGCATCAGATCTAAACCAATCAGAGGTTCGGAAGTATTTAGCATGTTTGACATCACAATGATGCTGATACGTCACAAATGATAGTTTATGACCTCGAGGTACTTCCCGTCCTTTGCTCCGTACACGAATCCCTGTCTGTGTTGGATGTTGTGGTGGATGAAGCTGTGAAGTTGGGAGGATGAAGAAGCGTGGCTGAACACTAGGCGGCGCAACACGCTCGACTGCTTGTCTATAACGTAACAACCATTGACCAATGGAACAGACTCGATGGTAAAACCACAGATTAACAAGTATAAATATTCAAAGTTCCACATCAGCTGTTTTCTGGCAGCTTCAATGGAACCTTTGTTTTAATCCAACAATATTAACAATACTTTATTAAGTTGTATACATTTATAACAATACTTTACCACCTTGTGAACATTCTGGTCAATACTTTACAACCTTGTGTACATTCTGATAAATACTTTACCAACCTTGTGTACATTCTGATCAACACTTTACCAACTTGTGTACATTCTGATAAATACTTTACCAACTTGTGAACATTCTGATCAATACTTTACCAACTTGTGTTCATTCTGATCACTACTTTACCAACTTGTGCACATTCTAATCATACTTTACAACCTTGTGTACATTCTGATTAATACTTTACAACCTTGTATACATTCTGATGAATACTTTACCATCCTTGTGTACATTTTGATCAACACTTTACCAACTTGTGTTCATTCTGATATCTACTTTACCATTATTGTGAACATTCTGATCACTACTCTACCAACTTGTGTACATTCTGATCAATACTTTACCAACCTTGTGTACATTCTGATCAACACTTTACCAACTTGTGTACATTCTGATCAACACTTTACCAACTTGTGTACATTGTGATCAATCTTTTACCAACTTGTGTACATTCTGATCAACACTTTACCAACTTGTGTACATTCTGATCAACACTTTACCAACTTTTGTACATTCTGATCAACACTTTACCATCATTGTGAACATTCTGATCAATACTTTACCAACTTGTGTTCATTCTGATCACTACTTTACCAACTTGTGCACATTCTAATCATACTTTACAACCTTGTGTACATTCTGATTAATACTTTACAACCTTGTATACATTCTGATCAATACTTTACCATCCTTGTGTACATTTTGATTAACATTTTACCAACTTGTGTACATTCTGATACTTCTTTACCATCATTGTGAACATTCTGATCACTACTCTACCAACTTGTGTACATTCTGATCAATACTTTACCAACTTGTGTACATTCTGGTCAATACTTTACCAACTTGTGTTCATTCTGATCACTACTTTACCAACTTGTGCACATTCTAATCATACTTTACAACCTTGTGTACATTCTGATTAATACTTTACAACCTTGTATACATTCTGATCAATACTTTACCAACCTTGTGTAGATTCTGATCAACACTTTACCAACTTGTGTACATTCTGATCAACACTTTACCAACTTGTGTACATTCTGATCAATCTTTTACCAACTTGTGTACATTCGGATCAACACTTTACCAACTTGTGTACATTCTGATCAACACTTTACCAACTTGTGTACATTCTGATCAACACTTTACCAACTTGTGTACATTCTGATCAACACTTTACCAACTTGTGTACATTCTGATCAACACTTTACCAACTTGTGTACATTCTGATCGATACTTTACCAACTTGTGTACATTCTGATCAATACTTTACCAACTTGTGTACATGATGATCAATACTTTACCAACCTTGTGTGTCGAGGAAGTCGTTGATGAGAGCAGTCTTGCCAACTCCCCTCTCACCGATGATCAAAGTGTGTTTACGAGCGCTGTGACTAAACTCAAGCAAACTTCGCACTCTGATCGTGTCAATAGTATCAACAAACACCTGTGTGACGTCACAAGCAACAAATAACGTTCAAATTACGTCAGGAACGTTTCAAAAGAATTGTGACATCGACAAAATAAAACAAACTTGCTATTTATCATTTAAACTGCATTACGTTAAAAAAGTGGTTTCCAATGCATGGGTCGCCTGATTATTTTGGGAGGTCGCTTGTTTATCAGGCATATTGTGGAAGTTGAAGGTGACATGCGTTTATATGCTCAAGCAAAGCAAAGCCTCGATTTCAAAAACTCACTGAGGGCAAGCGAGCACAACTATCACATTAGTAAATTAATAAACAAATTATTTTCGGAAAAGTAACTGCTTTTTTAGTGCAGTTTGTTTGCAACGCAATCTTGTATTTGCTTGGGTCGCAAGATTATACCAAATTATTTTTTTTAATGGGTCGCCTTTAAAACGTGTTGGGAACCACTGCTTTCAAGTGTGCTAGTCACGTCAGATATAGTGACGTACCTCTCCCAGCATGTCGGTTGTTCCGGTGTAGGTGGCCTCGGGAACCCTGGCGGCCCAACCGTCCCATTCGCCCGACTCGTCTACGTAATAATCGAACACCGAGATCTCGTGGTCGTAATCCGGCAATCTGCGAACAAGTTGAATGCTTAGTCGGCAACAAAGTGAAAATGAAAAACCAGTAGTTTCCAAGCACATTTGAGTATATTAAGGTTTAACACACTCACATATCAACTGTGATGTTTTTTATATTAACATAACGCATTGAACATATATCATATAAGAGAGTAACTGACGCGGATGAGAGAGTCTTAAGGAGGTCGCTGAAGGACTTGGTGGCGTTTCCTTCCAAGAGACCTCCGAACGCCCAAACGAGGCAGAAGAGGAAGAGGCGCTCGATGTGGAGATCTCCCCCGATGTGCTGCTGGTGCTCGTTCAACATCTCGCCCAGGAGAGTGAGGCAAGTCGAGAACAAACCGACCTCGGTCACAGGAACCCGCAATCTGCAGTGGAAGGAATAACACGCAAGTTGGCTTCGTTACTTTCTCTTTATCAATTGCGCGTTTTGGTAAGAATCTTAACTTGTGTAAATATAAACCTGGTTTGTTCAAACTAAAAATGTTGTAACAACAATAACTTTAAATGGCTATAGCACAACTAATCTGCAGGGTGTTTCAGTGTACCTAAACAATTACAGACATACAGGATAAATAGTATATTTATAGTTGATATTGTGATAGCACCTCGTTTCTTGGAATACAAAGGAGCAAACTGCATCGAGAGTTTTGTTGAAGGACTTCTGGAGAACAGCGACCTCGTCAGGCGTGCGCGTGTCCAACCACGCTTTCGCTAGGGGGCGCCACCCCAACACGTGTTTGTCGATGTAAACCAGCCCCTAGGGGTTAGCAAAGATTATGCGTCATTGAAAATGAGTTTTATTGGATGGTAAGCCTTAATTTTCTGTCTTGTATGAAAAATGTTTGCTTGAATCAAGACTTCATGAACTTTTTAGTCTGTGGACATTTTGAATTTATTCAACTTTTCATTTTTTATTTGGCAATAACACAAATAGAGTTTAGACAACAATAATAATCTTTGAATGAAAAAGTTTCTCAGAGAAGCAGTTCCAAACTAAAATAAACCTTCTATCAACCCCAAACATTATTAAGCCACGCGATTAACTCACGGTCCTTGAAAGCAGCGATGGAGAAGCGTTCCTCAGGTCGCTCGTCTCGAACACCAACCTCATGTTGCTCGTCAAACTCAAGCGCTCGCCGTTGCTCAGGGGAAGCACCTTGTGGCCGTCCAACACGTGGTTGAGCCGCTCAGCCCAACACGTCACAATCGAACCATCCAAGCATAACCACGTCGTGCTTTGGTTCTAAACAAAAGGTTTAGGTTGGTTGGCGTACACGTGGAATATATCCATAACGTTCGATTGAGCAATTTTAATCACTGTTTAACGATAAAGTAATATGATATACTGAACTGCCTAGGCCACATTTTACTAATATGTCACGATTCGACCATAGTGTTCCACCTTAACCACGATTCGACCATAGTGTTTCAACTTTAACCACGATTCGACCATAGTGTTCCACCTTAACCACGATTCGACCATAGTGTTTCAACTTTAACCACGATTCGACCATAGTGTTCCACCTTAACCACGATTCGACCATAGTGTTTTAACTTTAACCACGATTCGACCATAGTGTTCCACCTTAACCACAATTCGACCATAGTGTTCCACCTTAACCACAATTCGACCATAGTGTTCAACCTTGACCACGATTCGACCATAGTGTTCCACCTTAACCACGATTCGACCATAGTGTTCCACCTCAACCACAATTCGACCATAGTGTTCAACCTTGACCACGATTCGACCATAGTGTTCAACCTTAACCACGATTCGACCATAGCGTTCCACTTTAACCACGATTCGACCATAATGTTACACTTTAACCACGATTCGATCAAACTGTTCAACCTTAACCACGATTCGACCACAGTGTTCCACCTTTAGCACGATTCGATCAAAGTGTTCCACCTTAACCACAATTCGACCATAGTGTTCCACCTTTACCACAATTCGACCATAGTGTTCCACCTTAACCACGATTCGACCATAGTGTTCCACCTTTAGCACAAATCGACCATAATGTTACACTTTAACCACGATTCGATCAAAGTGTTCCACCTTTAGCACGAATCGACCATAATGTTACACTTTAACCACGATTCGATCAAAGTGTTCAACCTTAACCACGATTCGACAATAGTGTTCCACCTTAACCACGATTCGACCATAGTGTTCAACCTTAACCACGATTCGACCATAGCGTTCCACCTTTAGCACGAATCGACCATAATGTTACACTTTAACCACGATTCGATCAAAGTGTTCCACCTTTAGCACGAATCGACCATAATGTTACACTTTAACCACGATTCGATCAAAGTGTTCAACCTTAACCACGATTCGACAATAGTGTTCCACCTTAACCACGATTCGACCATAGTGTTCAACCTTAACCACGATTCGACCATAGCGTTCCACCTTTAGCACGAATCGACCATAATGTTACACTTTAACCACGATTCGATCAAAGTGTTCAACCTTAACCTCGATTCGACCACAGTGTTCCACCTTTAGCACGATTCGATCAAAGTGTTCCACCTTAACCACAATTCGACCATAGTGTTTCAACTTTAACCACGATTCGACCATAGTGTTCCACCTTAACCACGATTCGACCATAGTGTTTCAACTTTAACCACGATTCGACAATAGTGTTCCACCTTAACCACGATTCGACCATAGTGTTCCACCTCAACCACAATTCGACCATAGTGTTTAACCTTGACCACAATTCGACCATAGTGTTCCACCTTAACCACGATTCGACCATAGTGTTCCACCTTTAGCACGATTCGATTAAAGTGTTCCACCTTAACCACAATTCGACCATAGTGTTCCACCTTAACCACAATTCGACCATAGTGTTCCACCTTAACCACGATTCGACCATAGTGTTCCACCTTTAGCACAAATCGACCATAATGTTACACTTTAACCACGATTCGATCAAAGTGTTCAACCTTAACCACGATTCGACAATAGTGTTCCACCTTAACCACGATTCGACCATAGTGTTCAACCTTAACCACAATTCGACCATAGTGTTCCACCTTTAGCACGAATCGACCATAATGTTACACTTTAACCACGATTCGATCAAAGTGTTCAACCTTAACCACGATTCGACAATAGTGTTCCACCTTAACCACGATTCGACCATAGTGTTCAACCTTAACCACGATTCGACCATAGCGTTCCACCTTTAGCACGAATCGACCATAGTGTTCCACCTTAACCACGATTCGACCATAGTGTTCCACCTTTAGCACGATTCGATTAAAGTGTTCCACCTTAACCACAATTCGACCATAGTGTTCCACCTTAACCACAATTCGACCATAGTGTTCCACCTTAACCACGATTCGACCATAGTGTTCCACCTTTAGCACAAATCGACCATAATGTTACACTTTAACCACGATTCGATCAAAGTGTTCAACCTTAACCACGATTCGACAATAGTGTTCCACCTTAACCACGATTTGACCATAGTGTTCAACCTTAACCACGATTCGACCATAGTGTTCCACCTTTAGCACGAATCGACCATAATGTTACACTTTAACCACGATTCGATCAAAGTGTTCAACCTTAACCACGATTCGACAATAGTGTTCCACCTTAACCGCGATTCGACCATAGTGTTCAACCTTAACCACGATTCGACCATAGCGTTCCACCTTTAGCACGAATCGACCATAATGTTACACTTTAACCACGATTCGATCAAAGTGTTCCACCTTAACCACGATTCGACCACAGTGTTCCACCTTTAGCACGATTCGATCAAAGTGTTCCACCTTAACCACAATTCGACCATAGTGTTTCAACTTTAACCACGATTCGACCATAGTGTTCCACCTTAACCACGATTCGACCATAGTGTTCCACCTTAACCACGATTCGACCATAGTGTTCCACCTCAACCACAATTCAACCATAGTGTTCAACCTTGACCACAATTCGACCATAGTGTTCCACCTTAACCACGATTCGACCATAGTGTTCCACCTTTAGCACGATTCGATTAAAGTGTTCCACCTTAACCACAATTCGACCATAGTGTTCCACCTTAACCACAATTCGACCATAGTGTTCCATCTTAACCACGATTCGACCATAGTGTTCCACCTTTAGCACAAATCGACCATAATGTTACACTTTAACCACGATTCGATCAAAGTGTTCAACCTTAACCACGATTCGACAATAGTGTTCCACCTTAACCACGATTCGACCATAGTGTTCAACCTTAACCACGATTCGACCATAGTGTTCCACCTTTAGCACGAATCGACCATAATGTTACACTTTAACCACGATTCGATCAAAGTGTTCAACCTTAACCACGATTCGACAATAGTGTTCCACCTTAACCACGATTCGACCATAGTTTTCAACCTTAACCACGATTCGACCATAGCGTTCCACCTTTAGCACGAATCGACCATAATGTTACACTTTAACCACGATTCGACCATAGTGTTCCACTTCAACCACGATTTGACCATAGTGTTCAACCTTAACCACGATTCGACCATAGTGTTCCACCTTAACCACGATTCGACCATAGTGTGTTCCACCTTAACCACGATTCGACCATAGTGTTCCACCTTAACCACGATTCGATCAAAGTGTTCAACCTTAACCACGATTCGACAATAGTGTTCAACCTTAACCACGATTCGACCATAGCGTTCCACCTTTAGCACGATTCAACCATAATGTTACACTTTAACCACGATTCGATCAAAGTGTTCAACCTTAACCACGATTCGATCATAGTGTTCAACCTTAACCACGATTCGACCATAGTGTTCAACCTTAACCACGATTCGACCAAGGTGTTCCACCTTAACCACGATTCGATCAAAGTGTTCAACCTTAACCACGATTCGACCATAGTGTTCCACCTTAACGACGATTCGACCATAGTGTTCCACCTTAACGACGATTCGACCATATAGTTCCATCTTAACCACGATTCGACCATAGTGTTCCACTTTAACCACGATTCGACCATAGTGTGCCACCTTAAATTGATTTGACCATAGTGTTCCACCTTAACCACGATTCGACCATAGCGTTCCACTTTAACCACGATTCGACCATAATGTTACACTTTAACCACGATTCGATCAAACTGTTCAACCTTAACCACGATTCGACCACAGTGTTCCACCTTTAGCACGATTCGATCAAAGTGTTCCACCTTAACCACAATTCGACCATAGTGTTTCAACCTTGACCACGATTCGACCATAGTGGTCAACCTTAACCACGATTCGACCATAGTGCTCAACCTGAACCACGATTCGACCACAGTGTTCAACCTTAACTACGATACGACCATAGTGTTCCACTTTAACCACAATTCGACCATAGTGTTCCAACTTTAACCACGTTCGACCATAGTGTTCCACCTTAACCACGATTCGACCACAGTGTTCAACCTTAACCACGATTCGACCACAGTGTTCAACCTTAACCACGATGATTCGACCATAGTGTTCCACCTCAACCACAATTCGACCATAGTGTTCCACCTTAACCACGATTCGACCACAGTGTTCCACCTTAACCACGATTCGACCATAGTGTGCCACCTTAACCACGATTCGACCATAGTGTGCCACCTTAACCACGATTCGACCATAGTGTGCCACATTAACCACGATTCGACCATAGTGTTCCACTTTAACCACGATTCGACCATAGTGTTCCACTTTAACCAGGATTCGATCAAAGTGTTCCACCTTAACCACGATTCGACCATAGTGTTCCACTTCAACCACGATTTGACCATAGTGTTCCACCTTAACCACGATTCGATCAAAGTGTTCAACCTTAACCACGATTCGACCATAGTGTTCCATCTTAACCACGATTCGACCATAGTGTGTTCCACCTTAACCACGATTCGACCATAGTGTTCAACCTTAACCACGATTCGACCATAGTGTTCCACCTTAACCACGATTCGATCAAAGTGTTCAACCTTAACCACGATTCGACAATAGTGTTCAACCTTAACCACGATTCGACCATAGCGTTCCACCTTTAGCACGATTCGACCATAATGTTACACTTTAACCACGATTCGATCAAAGTGTTCAACCTTAACCACGATTCGATCATAGTGTTCAACCTTAACCACGATTCGACCATAGTGTTCAACCTTAACCACGATTCGACCAAGGTGTTCCACCTTAACCACGATTCGATCAAAGTGTTCAACCTTAACTACGATTCGACCATAGTGTTCCACCTTAACCACGATTCGACCATAGTGTGCCACCTTAAAATGATTTGACCATAGTGTTCCACCTTAACCACGATTCGACCATAGTGTTCAACCTTAACGACGATTCGACCATAGTGTTCCATCTTAACCACGATTCGACCATAGTGTTCCACTTTAACCACGATTCGATCAAAGTGTTTCACTTTAACTACGATTCGATCAAAGTGTTCAACCTTAACCACAATTCGACCATAGTGTTCCAACTTTAACCATGATTCAACCATAGTGTTCCACCTTAACCACGATTCGACCATAGTGTTCCACTTTAACCACGATTCGACAATAGTGTTCCACCTTAACCACGATTCGACCAGTGTTTCACTTTAACCACGATTCGACCAAAGTGTTTCACTTTAACCACGATTCGACCATAGTGTTCCACTTTAACCACGATTCGATCAAAGTGTTCAACCTTAACCACGATTCGACTATAGTGTTCCACCTTAACCACGATTCGACCAAAGTGTTTCACTTTAACCACGATTCGATCAAAGTGTTCAACCTTAACCACGATTCGACCATAGTGTTCCACTTTAACCACGATTCGATCAAAGTGTTCCACCTTAACCACGATTCGACCATAGTGTTCCACCTTAACCACGATTCAATCAAAGTGTTCCACCTTAACCGCGATTCGACCATAGTATGCCAACTTAACCACGATTCGATCAAAGTGTTCAACCTTAACCGCGATTCGACCATAGTGTTCCACCTTAACCACGATTCGACCATAGTGTTCCACTTTAACCACGATTCGACAATAGTGTTCCACCTTAACCACGATTCGACCAGTGTTTCACTTTAACCACGATTCGACCATAGTGTTCCATCTTAACCACGATTCGACCATAGTGTTCCACTTTAACCACGATTCGATCAAAGTGTTTCACTTTAACTACGATTCGATCAAAGTGTTCAACCTTAACCACAATTCGACCATAGTGTTCCAACTTTAACCATGATTCAACCATAGTGTTCCACCTTAACCACGATTCGACCATAGTGTTCCACTTTAACCACGATTCGACAATAGTGTTCCACCTTAACCACGATTCGACCAGTGTTTCACTTTAACCACGATTCGACCAAAGTGTTTCACTTTAACCACGATTCGACCATAGTGTTCCACTTTAACCACGATTCGATCAAAGTGTTCAACCTTAACCACGATTCGACTATAGTGTTCCACCTTAACCACGATTCGACCAAAGTGTTTCACTTTAACCACGATTCGATCAAAGTGTTCAACCTTAACCACGATTCGACCATAGTGTTCCACTTTAACCACGATTCGATCAAAGTGTTCCACCTTAACCACGATTCGACCATAGTGTTCCACCTTAACCACGATTCAATCAAAGTGTTCCACCTTAACCGCGATTCGACCATAGTATGCCAACTTAACCACGATTCGATCAAAGTGTTCAACCTTAACCGCGATTCGACCATAGTGTTCCACCTTAACCACGATTCGACCATAGTGTTCCACTTTAACCACGATTCGACAATAGTGTTCCACCTTAACCACGATTCGACCAGTGTTTCACTTTAACCACGATTCGACCAAAGTGTTTCACTTTAACCACGATTCGACCATAGTGTTCCACTTTAACCACGATTCGATCAAAGTGTTCAACCTTAACCACGATTCGACTATAGTGTTCCACCTTAACCACGATTCGACCAAAGTGTTTCACTTTAACCACGATTCGATCAAAGTGTTCAACCTTAACCACGATTCGACCATAGTGTTCCACTTTAACCACGATTCGATCAAAGTGTTCCACCTTAACCACGATTCGACCATAGTGTTCCACTTTAACCACGATTCGACAATAGTGTTCCACCTTAACCACGATTCGACCAGTGTTTCACTTTAACCACGATTCGACCAAAGTGTTTCACTTTAACCACGATTCGACCATAGTGTTCCACTTTAACCACGATTCGATCAAAGTGTTCAACCTTAACCACGATTCGACTATAGTGTTCCACCTTAACCACGATTCGACCAAAGTGTTTCACTTTAACCACGATTCGATCAAAGTGTTCAACCTTAACCACGATTCGACCATAGTGTTCCACTTTAACCACGATTCGATCAAAGTGTTCCACCTTAACCACGATTCGACCATAGTGTTCCACCTTAACCACGATTCAATCAAAGTGTTCCACCTTAACCGCGATTCGACCATAGTATGCCAACTTAACCACGATTCGATCAAAGTGTTCAACCTTAACCGCGATTCGACCATAGTGTTCCACCTTAACCACGATTCGACCATAGTGTTCCACTTTAACCACGATTCGACAATAGTGTTCCACCTTAACCACGATTCGACCAGTGTTTCACTTTAACCACGATTCGACCAAAGTGTTTCACTTTAACCACGATTCGACCATAGTGTTCCACTTTAACCACGATTCGATCAAAGTGTTCAACCTTAACCACGATTCGACTATAGTGTTCAACCTTAACCACGATTCGACTATAGTGTTCCACCTTAACCACGATTCGACCAAAGTGTTTCACTTTAACCACGATTCGATCAAAGTGTTCAACCTTAACCACGATTCAATCAAAGTGTTCCACCTTAACCGCGATTCGACCATAGTAGGCCAACTTAACCACGATTCGATCAAAGTGTTCAACCTTAACCGCGATTCGACCATAGTGTGCCACCTTAACCACGATTCGATCAAAGTGTTACACCTTAACCGCGATTCGACCATAGTGTGCCACCTTAACCGCGATTTGACCATAGTGTGCCACCTTAACCACGATTCGATCAAAGTGTTCCACCTTAACCGCGATTCGACCATAGTGTGCCATCTTAACCACGATTCGATCAAAGTGTTCCACCTTAACCGCGATTCGATCAAAGTGTTCCACCTTAACCGCGATTCGACCATAGTATTCCACCTTAACCACGATTCGATCAAAGTGTTCCACCTTAACCGCGATTCGACCATAGTGTGCCACCTTAACCACGATTCGATCAAAGTGTTCCACCTTAACCACGATTCGACCATAGTGTTCCACCTTAACCACGATTCGACCAAAGTGTTCCACCTTAACCGCGATTCGACCATAGTGTGCCACCTTAACCGCGATTTGACCATAGTGTGCCACCTTAACCACGATTCGATCAAAGTGTGCCACCTTAACCACGATTCGATCAAAGTGTTCCACCTTAACCGCGATTCGACCATAGTGTGCCATCTTAACCACGATTCGATCAAAGTGTTCCACCTTAACCGCGATTCGATCAAAGTGTTCCACCTTAACCGCGATTCGACCATAGTATTCCACCTTAACCACGATTCGATCAAAGTGTTCCACCTTAACCGCGATTCGACCATAGTGTTCCACTTTAACCACGATTCGATCAAAGTGTTCCACCTTAACCACGATTCGACCATAGTGTTCCACCTTAACCACGATTCGACCAAAGTGTTCCACCTTAACCGCGATTCGACCATAGTGTGCCACCTTAACCACGATTCGATCAAAGTGTTCCACCTTAACCGCGATTCGACCATAGTGTGCCACCTTAACCACGATTTGATCAAAGTGTTCAACCTTAACCGCGATTTGACCATAGTGTGCCACCTTAACCACGATTCGATCAAAGTGTTCAACCTTAACCACGATTCGATCAAAGTGTTCAACCTTAACCGCGATTCGACCATAGTGTGCCACCTTAACCACGATTCGACCAAAGTGTTCCACCTTAACCGCGATTCGACCATAGTGTGCCACCTTAACCACGATTCGATCAAAGTGTTACACCTTAACCGCGATTCGACCATAGTGTGCCACCTTAACCGCGATTTGACCATAGTGTGCCACCTTAACCACGATTCGATCAAAGTGTTCCACCTTAACCGCGATTCGACCATAGTGTGCCATCTTAACCACGATTCGATCAAAGTGTTCCACCTTAACCGCGATTCGATCAAAGTGTTCCACCTTAACCGCGATTCGACCATAGTGTTCCACCTTAACCACGATTCGATCAAAGTGTTCCACCTTAACCGCGATTCGACCATAGTGTGCCACCTTAACCACGATTCGATCAAAGTGTTCCACCTTAACCGCGATTCGACCATAGTGTTCCACTTTAACCACGATTCGATCAAAGTGTTCCACCTTAACCACGATTCGACCATAGTGTTCCACCTTAACCACGATTCGACCAAAGTGTTCCACCTTAACCGCGATTCGACCATAGTGTGCCACCTTAACCACGATTCGATCAAAGTGTTCCACCTTAACCGCGATTCGACCATAGTGTGCCACCTTAACCACGATTTGATCAAAGTGTTCAACCTTAACCGCGATTTGACCATAGTGTGCCACCTTAACCACGATTCGATCAAAGTGTTCAACCTTAACCACGATTCGATCAAAGTGTTCAACCTTAACCGCGATTCGACCATAGTGTGCCACCTTAACCACGATTCGACCAAAGTGTTTTACTTTAACCACGATTCGATCAAAGTGTTCAACCTTAACCACGATTCGACCATAGTGTGCCACCTTAACCACGATTCGACCAAAGTGTTCCACCTTAACCACGATTCGACCAAAGTATTCCACCTTAACCACGATTCGACCATAGTGTTCCACCTTAACCGCGATTCGACCATAGTGTGCCACCTTAACCACGATTCGACCAAAGTATTCCACCTTAACCACGATTCGACCATAGGGTTTCACCTTAATCACGATTCGATCAAAGTGTTCCACCTTAACCACGATTCGATCAAAGTGTTCAACCTTAACCACGATTCAACCATAGAGTTCCACTTTAACCACGATTCGATCAAAGTGTTCCACCTTAACCACGATTCGACCAAAGTGTTCCACCTTAACCGCGATTCGACCATAGTGTGCCACCTTAACCACGATTCGATCAAAGTGTGCCACCTTAACCACGATTCGACCATAGTGTGCCACCTTAACCACGATTTGATCAAAGTGTTCAACCTTAACCGCGATTTGACCATAGTGTGCCACCTTAACCACGATTCGATCAAAGTGTTCAACCTTAACCACGATTCGATCAAAGTGTTCAACCTTAACCGCGATTCGACCATAGTGTGCCACCTTAACCACGATTCAACCAAAGTGTTTTTCTTTAACCACGATTCGATCAAAGTGTTCAACCTTAACCACGATTCGACCATAGTGTGCCACCTTAACCACGATTCGACCAAAGTGTTCCACCTTAACCACGATTCGACCAAAGTATTCCACCTTAACCACGATTCGACCATAGTGTTCCACCTTAACCGCGATTCGACCATAGTGTGCCACCTTAACCACGATTCGACCAAAGTATTCCACCTTAACCACGATTCGACCATAGGGTTTCACCTTAATCACGATTCGATCAAAGTGTTCCACCTTAACCACGATTCGATCAAAGTGTTCAACCTTAACCACGATTCAACCATAGAGTTCCACTTTAACCACGATTCGATCAAAGTGTTCCACCTTAACCACGATTCGACCATAATGTTCCACCTTAACCACGATTCGACCATAGTGTTCCACCTTAACCGCGATTCCGACCATAGTGTGCCACCTTAACCACGATTCGACCAAAGTATTCCACCTTAACCACGATTCGACCATAGGGTTTCACCTTAATCACGATTCGACCATAGGGTTCCACCTGAACCACGATTCGACCATAGTGTGCCACCTTAACCACGATTCGTGTGCCACCTTAAAATGATTTGACCATAGTGTTCCAGCACGATTCGACCATAGTGTGCCACCTTAACCACGATTCGACCTATGTGTGCCACCTTAAAATGATTTGACCATAGTGTTCCACCTTAACCACGATTCGACCTATGTGTGCCACCTTAAAATGATTTGACCATAGTGTTCCACCTTAACCACGATTCGACCTATGTGTGCCACCTTAAAATGATTTGACCATAGTGTGCTTACTCTGTTCGCTTTCCGCCACGCATGAGTGAATATTCCGTCTACCCACTCGTTCTGTTGATTGACCGCTCCAAACATGAGTGAAAGCTCGTCAACTGTCATCGGGTTGAGACGCTGCAGTTTGTGACTCGACAATGCAGGGCTCGTTGCGCGCCCTGTGTGATGTAATAATAAAAACATATCTTACAATTTGCACTCTTAATGTTGAAAGGGTCGTTTTAAAAATAAATTAAAATAATGATTATATTAAAGTAAGATTAAATATTAACCACATTTTCAACATAAAATTAAAAGACTATACCAAAGTATGACATTAACATTAATCTGTCCAAATATTTACACGAATTTGTCTAAAAACCTAATTTGTTTGTTTCTGAATTACAAACAAGCAACATAGAAGTTGATCTATAAGTAATCTTATCCAATCAATATAAACGTTTCTTCACATTGTTGAAGTGAAACTCACCAGATCCGTGATTGTGAGGTAACAAGCAAAGCGCGTCGACCAGAACGGAAATGACGCTTGACTTTCCGCTTCCTGCCCCCCCAGCAACCACCACCCCCTGCCTCAACTGCGACACCTGGTGGAGCTGCAGCACCTTGCCCACCCAGTTGCTATTGGCAACAAGACCGCGCTCCTGGGCGACCTACAGCGGAATTCATCGTAAAAGCGCGTCACCACTAGATAGCGAGCAAGAGCAATCCCATATGTGACGTCATAATATAAGATCACCAATGGCGCTTGAGTTTGAATTGAATTCAGTTTTCAATTTTTAATATAAAGTGTCAAGATAACTGAGTATTAGAATATTAACTGTTAGAACTTCATTTTATAGCACTTAAATGTGTGCTTTAAATTATTGTCCTTTTAGTGAGGTCACATGTGCTATGAGGTCACATGTGTGATGACGTCACCTGCATGATGGCGGTCTCCATGTCGTGATTCCTCGCGGCCGATGATTGGAGTTGAGAGCTCTCGTTGTTGGGGGAAGCCCCACTCATGGAAGTGAGCACGTCACGAACAAACTGGATTCCACTGAATACGTCACGAACTATGTTGTTGAAGATGACGTTGTCGGGGGGTACAAGACCGGGGGAGACCGTCTCAAGGAGCGCCTACAATTGTGACGTCAATCTTGGTATAAGCCAATATAAAATCAAACGTAAAAAAACGACCATATTAACAAATATGTAATATTAACATTGTGGAGCTTTTTAGCAAATCAAAGGAAGAAATGTGAAGGGGTTAAAACCTGGTAATATTTTCAGAAGGCTTCTTGATTTAGCATCAGTAGTTATATCAAGGATTTTATTGCAAGCAAGGCTTGGCGGTAAGAACTAGCTTACGGCGAGGTTCGAACCCACAACCTGTGATGGTCAGCTCTGGGTTAAAAACATTCAACTTATTCGTGCATACTTGTGCGACGAATCCGTGGTCGATCTTAGCTTGGCTCGTCAGAGTGTTCGGGCTTGATGACGTCTTCTTAACCAGCACTTTATCGCCACCTACCGTACGCGCAACTGCCGGAGAAGTGCTCACTTGTAGGAGCGGTTGTCTGTGAGCAATACAACGTTTATATTCACAACTTTAACGATTGGTAATCAAAGTGGTGAAATACTTGACTGAAGACTGGCTGTTCGATCTCGAAAGTTTGAGATCTTCGGTTCGAGAATCATTTCTTTCCTCCTAAAACCACAAAGTGTTTGTTGATAATTTAAAACAAAAAAAATAACGAGTTGTAGTACCAGAAAAAAAAGTGGTAAATTAATACAAACGTTCTGCCACTACTGCTATACGTCACAAGTGATGACGCACATACCTTAGCCCTCCTCTTGCTTGCGGCCAGGTTTAGTGCGATGACGAGAGAGGGGAGGTTGACCAGGTGTCGCTTCTCGGGGGGCAACTGGTGTTGGGACAGCTCGGCCAGGGTTCGCAGGCGGTCTGCCAGGGGGCGGGGGGCGCGCAGGCCCAGGGCGGTGCAGTGGGCCCGAAGTATAGCGCTCATGTCGGGCTTGATAAGGTGAGTGACGCGGTAGAACGATCTGCAACAACAAGTTGTGCGATGTTTATGAGGTTTGCACAATAAGTCATGAACCACAAACATTAACACACTGATCGCTGCAATTTACCTAAGAACGTTGGAAAGAGTGGTTTTTGTTGCGGGGTTAAAGGTCAGGAACAATCCAACATCCGGGTTCACACTGAGGGGAAGTCCCTCATCGCCCAAGCTCGTCACAAACATCGGGTTCTAAACAAACAATGACAACAATGACCTAACAATGAACAAACAATGTGATGCAAAATATGAGTGATAAAGTAAAAAAACGCTTGAATTATGTTCAGTTGTTACCTCATTATTTGTTCTTAGCGACGTTATCATAGCAGCAGTGAACTCTGTGACGACGCTGATTGCATTGTTCGCTAACAAGTGGAAGTCGTCAAAGCATCCCCAGGAGCCGTCGGTTGCCAAACCCTGGAATAATGACGTCGGTTGGAAGTTTCAAAAAGTAATATCAATTTATACATTTTCTGGCATTATATTTCTCATATAATGTAACAGAACTTGAAGGCGATTAACCTTATGGATATATATTTAGATTTCCCGCTTAACATAAATAAATATTTTCAGTGTCTCCTTCAAAACAGCAACATACATGCTTGACAACATATTTATTCCTGGAATACCTTAACATTTATAATCCTTATTTATGCGCTGGAGTCATCCGATTTACCTGTAGCACTCTTGCGACGGATGAGACGTCGGTAGCGTCACTACAGTGGATGAGATGAAGGTATTTACCGAGCAGAGCTGCGAATCCTTGAGTTGTTTCAGTCTTTCCCATGCAGGTCTCCCCAACCACAGCTGAACCCTGCGACATCAAGCAATAATTTAACGTTGTGACGTGATAACAGCACTTTTTGTGACGTTACAATTTAAATGAACAAAACGTGAATGCTTCGTAGTGTTCAGTGATTTCAAGGTACATAACTATGTTTCCGAGTAACAAGAGCTAATCTGGCAGATAAACGTCAACAAACTTAATCTCAAAGAATTCAGGAAATCTTTATATAATGATAAAGGAACGAACCAGCGGCTATAATGTTATACAACCACCTTTAACATATCTCAACCTATTTAAGCTTCCACCTATGTAAAAGCCCTCTAGTGCGCCCAGTAAGAAACCTTTGCCTCCTGAATCGCGATCGACATCGAAACGAATGTCTTCTCGGTCAGTGACGTCATAACGAAGTTGCTTGTGACACCATAGAACTCCATTCCGTACTTGTATCTGGCGTCGAGGATATTTATGTAATGTTCGATCATCCCTGATGCTCCGGATGTAGAGAATCGAACTGATCGTTTCCACTCGAAGTCGCCTGCAAGCAATGCTGGTTCGAACTTCGGTGGAGTGGTTATCCAACTAAAGCAACTCTATCACATTGCTACATGCGTTGTTATGCCAAGGTATAATCACAAAATCAATTTTGGTAAACAACCTTTTGAATAGGCGTACCTCCTTTTATCGATAATTGGGTTAAACAAATGATTAATATGGATAATAGACCCGGGGCTTACGTTGAGCAACCGAACTCACAAAGCCTTGTTCTGCAATGAGGCGAGACGTTAATAATAAGCCTTGGTTTGAACCAAGACCTCGTAGATAGATGAATGTTGCAGTACTAGTTTCATTACACAGCATCGATTGTTCCTACTGTTCCTATTGTTCCCATTGCTCCTATTGTACCTACTGTTCTTGATGTTCCTACTGTTACTATTGTTGTTATTGTTCTCATTGTTCCTATTGTCCCTATTGTATCTACTGTCCCCATTGTTCCTATTGTCCCTATTGTATCTACTGTCCCCATTGTTCCAATTGTCCCTATTGTATCTACTGTCCCTATTGTTTCCTACTGTTCCCATTGTTTCCTATTGTCCCGACCTGCTTCCCTGATCTTCCTTGCTGACATCCCATCCACCGCATCCCGGAGGAACACTGAGTACATGATGAGGCTCTCCAACCTTAATCGGTGGATTGGAACAATCGGATCGTCTGTTCCCTTCCAAGTGCTCCGGTGAAGCACCGCCGGGAATCTACCCAACGTGAGAACAATCATTGGGTTAAGATATTATTTAAAAATATATTGGGGAGACTTAAAACTTCATTGTTGGATTGAGGATATTCAGGAAAATGCGCATTGTGAATCGACCTTAGTGTTCGCAAGTTGAAATGCGACGTTGGAACATTTTTTAGTTTATTTATTGTGTAAAACGTGCCTAAAGTTACAAACCGTCAAGACTTATTTTAATACCTAATTTCTTGACTGAATTGGGTTGAAATTACAAATTATAGATCAACCACGATCAAATGGCTCGTTGTTTTGTAAATCAAACGCACACAAGTGTGATGTGTTGCAGTAATTTGTGCAAAACAGTGCCAGAAGTTTAGCATACGTGAGGTGTTGGATTAATAGATTAGGAAGAAGCTTAGATTGAAAGAATATCATTCAAGTTGTTTACACTCATTAAGGTTTATTACGTAACAAAAGAGACTGCTGATCCAAGCGTCATGCACCCCTAAATATAAACAAGAAGCGAAATAAACCAGTGTAAAATTATAAAACGTGAAAAGTGCTTCATGCTCAAGTGAACAAAATAAAACACTCACCACAACTTGAAGTTCTGTGTCAAACATATTACATTGATATACCGTATTTCAACAAATATAAAAATAGAATCAGTTCGGTAGAAAAGCTATTTTATACATATTTTTCAACAAATTTTAAATCAATTTTTCTGAAAACTGTAAATCGCGTTTATTTAACTACAACAGCCCCACCTAGCGACGACGTTGGTGAACTTTTTTGCGGCGTTGTGGAGCGACTTGCGGTCCCACTTTAGGTCGGCGATTGCGTTCTCGCATTCCTTGGTCCAGTAGTGGAGAAGACCCAGCCTTGCCACTTGCGCTGGGAACCTGGGGTTAATGTGGGGTTATTACTGCTGTGGGGGCTAAGATAGTATATAGAACTGTTTTGAGTAAAAACACAGCCTTAAAACTTTTCCTGATTTAAATGTGTCTACTCAACAAATCGCCGATTTTCAGCAAAGTATTTTTACTGGTCACAAGTCGAAAACCTGTTTGCGAGTTCCTCGATAGGAGCGTTGTTGTCAACCTCCTCAACAACTTTGCAGATTGAAGAATGGAGAGTTCTGTGAACAGATTCCTGAAGGTTCTGGAGCCATAGTTCAACTCCCTCGTACAAACTCACCTGGAAAACATTTCACATAAAATAAACTACTTCGCGCAAAATGTATGATACTAAGAGTAAAATCAAGTCTGACAAGTAAAGTTTAAAAACTTAAACTTTTTTGAGTTTTACTTAAACTATTTAAGTCACTAAACACTTGAGTAAAAGTTTCAAGTTGGCAACATCAGCAATGGTTGGTGACTGTTAGTATATTGGATTGCTTGTTTAGTTGAAAATGGCACTATGTAGACTCTTAAATATTTGCATCCCATGAGAGTTGGTGATAAGCTTGAAACTTCTTGAACCTATCACTTCAAGTAAACGTTTCATCTAATTGGTATTTTACCAAATCAAACTGTCCAAAATAAAACTTATTTAACCAATTAGCCAATGCAACTGTGGTGTAAATTGTCGGATAAATATTTGATTCAAAATGTAGCAAGTTGGTTAAACTTGAGCTTTCAGTTTTATGATGTCACAATTGTGTTCCCACCTCTTCATCGAGTTGCAGGAACTCCTTGTCGGTTGCCATGACAGCGGTTGCCTGGTAACACTCGATGACCTCATCAGCGATGCTGGTCGAGTAGTGGGGGCTGTCGGTGGATTTCAATCCCTGTTACGTCACAATAGGGTGAGAAACCGAACCCTTACTAACAGTATAAGTGAGATCAATATGTGAAATGGTTGAAATATGTTTATATTTGTAAAGCCTACGAAAACTCTGCACTGTTAAATTTATGTTAACTAAAAATACATAACATTGGTGGCAAAATTTAACTCTGTACTGAGTTGGAGTTAAAAGTTAACCTCAATATTTTTTGTGATTAAAAGCAATAGTTAAATCTATTAAGTTCGATCTCTCTGAATAAACACGTCACAAGAAAAACATAGAAATATTACCGATCTGAACCTGACCCCGGTTGACCTTGTCTCGTCATTGAGCTGGAACCTTCTGTTCTCGGGGGGTACAGGGGTGGGGGTGTTTTGTGTGGATTTCATCGAGCTGACCGTGTCCGACCAAGCGCTCGACTTCTCGATCTTGATGTCCGAGATGCTGCTGAAGATCGACCTGAAACAATAATTAAATCAAGGCACAAGGAAGAGATAGTGGTGTTGGGTGTTGTGGTTTCGCATATGTTTTAACATAGACAGACTGGATTATGTAAGGTACAGGTAAGAAGACTAGGCTGGTTGAACGGTGAAATGGAATTAAAGAAGCAGGACGATAATGTTTCAAGTAATAGAGAGTTTTTTTTATACCATTGGCACCATTAAATGCATTACACAAAATGACACCGTTACATTAGAATTCAGGCAGTGTAAATAAAGGTATTTTAAATCCACACAAAGTAAACCAGAAGGCCAATGTTTAATCACCTTAGATGAGGTCTTATCGAGTCGAGTTCGTTTGGTCTGGAGAGAAGCGCAAGAAGTGAAGGGTCAGTGAGGAAGTAGAACCTCGGGCACACAGACCGCTTCTTGTCGAGGTACTGAGTCAAACACTTGAAGCAAATCTCAAGCTCCTCCTGCATGTGACGCAACACAACTCCCTTCGGCACCTCTCCTGTGGAGAAGGAGGGGAACAAAGTTAGTTGTTGTCTCACATAAAAACTATTCTTACAGGTGAGAAGGCGATTATTGCTCACTTAAATATTATAGTCTCACTTAAATAATAAAATATTAGTTTATTAGTTCACATTGTTTTTTCACTACCTCCGTAGCAGCATTGCAAGATGTTTTTTGTGTCAAAAGCTCGTCTCACCAACTTTACGTAACTTTTGTCGACCATCGCAAACCGCTTCGCCTCCTAAAACAACATAAGTTTAACAGACTCGTCCAATGTAAAGGTGGTATACATTGTGTTTCGTAAGAATAAAATAAGTTTCAAGTTAAACAACTACTGACTGGTCCAGTGTAAAGGCGACTATAAAATGGCAGGTTACAACTTAACAAAACACATTAAAGTAAACTGTTTTCTATTACCTTAAAACTATGATCTCATGTACTTTCACGAACCTGCGGAAGTTCTTTTGCGTTCACGTGATCAGAGAACACGGCTTCCAGGTCAAGCCAGAGGTCTTGGGTTTCAAGCCACAAATCCAAAACTTCACCAACTCCCTTCAACTTCTCCGCCCATGAGGCAGCCTCCTCACGAAGTGGACCTAATCATGAAATCACGATCATATGATCACAACCGACGTGATACGATCATAATATGATAACTCACTGACGTGATACGATCATAATATGATAACTCACTGACGTGATACGATCATATGATTACTCACCGACGTGATACGATCATATGATCACTCACCGACGTGATACGATCATGACGACTCACCAACGTGATACGATCATATGATGACTCACCGACGTGATATGATCATATTACGACTCACCGACGTGATATGATCATATGACGACTCACCGACGTGATACGATCATTTAATTACTCACCGACGTGATACGATCATATGACGACTCACCGACGTGATACGATCATATGACGACTCACCGACGTGATACGATCATAATATGATAACTCATCGACGCGATACGATCATATAATTACTCACCGACGTTATATGATCATATAACGACTCACCGACGTTATATGATCATATGATCACTTACCGTCGTGATACGATTATATGATGACTGACCGACGTGATACGATCATATCATCACTCACCGATGTGTTTTGACGTGAGCATGTTGGCCAGGAGCGCTTGAGCATCCTCCAATTGTTCCAGGAGTCGCTCCGAGTCCTCCTTAATGAGTAGCACAGGTCCTCTCCTCTTGTAGTTGTCGAAGGTGAGAACCTGCTCCGTCCATTCCTCTTCAACTCCTCGCATCTTCACTTCAAGCTGAAGTTCCTTCGATGCTGCCATTGCGATCTGACGGATCTCGTCGCGGTGTCTGCAGCAAGAAAGGGGGGGGGGGAGTTCGGCAATTTTATTTCAATTTTTTAGCATCATCTTTAAATTTAAGTTAGAAGATCTTCATTTTGTTTTGTGGTTGCTTTAATGACTAGCTGCTAATCTATATTTGGGAAGATTGTGGTGTGTCAGGGGTGCTCAGCGGTTAAATACAACATAACTAATCGTCAAAGAAAAACTAACAATACATTTACGCTGTCTGAGGTAAGAGGGTTTTAATTTTTTTTTTCTGATGAAGTGTTTTATTGTGTTCAAAATATATTTCCATAAACCCACTTTGTTTGTAATAACAAGTTAACTCACTGTAGCAGCCCGATGTCGAGCAGATGGCCGAGTTTGAAGAGGTTTGCTTCCAACTGAAACTTACTGTTGGTCACGCCCATCACTTGCAGCCAATGGCGGTTGCGGATTTCCTGCAAACCAACCAATCACATGTTTGTATTATGTTTGACAAACGCGGCACAACTGTAAGGTTAGTAGGTAACTTATACAGATTAAAGTGTGGAGAAGTGTGATCAAAAGAGAATTGCAAAATGCACTCCTGAACCCAAAATTTGTTTACTATTTACGTATGATATTTCAACTGTGTTATATAACAATAAAATACAACTGATTTAAAGAAACAATTAAAAGCTTACCGGAATCGTTATGTCTTTGAATTTCCCCTGAAATAAAAACAGATATTAAAAGTAATCGTAAAAGGATCTAATCTCCAAAAAAATTAAGAAAAAAAAAAAACTACAAATAGACAAGTTTTATACAAGTTGTCTTTGGGTGCTTGTTACAGCCAACGACTGTATTACGATTAAACGCCAACTCAATTTTAAAGCCCCTAAACCGCACCTTCTTGGCAAGTCTGTGCAGCAGAGGCAGCACGTCGAGGTAGAAGCTGATCGAGTTCTTCATCTCCGAGTAAGCATCCCACTCTTTCAACTTGTTCGGAAGGTTCAGACATTCGCCCCAATACTCCTTAACCTATCAAGCGTAAAGGTGTAAGGTTATAATTATAAAGGGATTTCTGACAAATATTGTGTTTAACGCCGACGTTATGATTCCCTATACAGCTGATCTTCTTCAGGGCAAAAGACTAGTACCTTTTTTTTTGTCTTTTGCCTCACTTCAAACATAAACTTCTGTTAAGTTACTAGTCTTGTGCCCTGAAGAAGATCGGCTGTATAGGTAATCGAAACGTCGGCGCTAAACACAATATTTGTCGGAAGAACCCCTCTTTATAATTATATAAAGCCTGGCAGCAACAGCAATTTCAGTGTAAGGTTATCTTAAGCATTCATTTATATTGTATAAGTGTATGTGCGGGGAGTTTGTAAGTGTTCGGCAGATTTTACACGACTTTAAGGCGACGTAGGCGTTCGACCCAATATTCCTCCTAACAAGCGTAAAGGTGAGTTGGACAAGCAACATGGGTTTATGCAAGAAGTGAGATTAATTTTAACTGCAACAGAATAATCCCTCACTTATGTTCAGAGCGAAAAAATGCGAATTGAAACTATTGTAAAAAACTTTAACAACATTTTAAGCCGAGTCCAAACAAACTTTATGACCTATGAATTGAAATTGTACAAGTTAAAGGGACACGACCTAATGTTGAGCTTGCGTCTAACACTTTATTGGCTGGTTCTGTAGGGTAACCCCCAACCCCACCTTTTAGGGCAACCCCCAACCCCACCTTGTAGGGTAACCCCCAACCCCACCTTGTAGGGTAACCCCCAAATCCACCTTGTAGGGTAACCCCCAACCCCACCTTGTAGGGTAACTCCCAACCCCACCTTGTAGGGTAACCCCCAACCTCACCTTGTAGTGTAACCCCCAACCCCACCTTGTAGGGTAACCCCCAACCTCACCTTGTAGGGTAACCCCCAACCCCACCTTGTAGGGTAACCCCCAACCCCACCTTGTAGGGTAACCCCCAACCTCACCTTGTAGGGTAACCCCCAACCCCACTTTGTAGGGTAATCCCCAACCCCACCTAGTAGGGTAACCCCCAACCCCACTTTGTAGGGTAACCCCCAACCCCACCTTGTAGGGTAACCCCCAACCCCACATTGTAGGGCAACCCCCAACCCCACCTTGTAGGGTAACCCCCAACCCCACCTTGTAGGGCAACCCCCAACCCCACCTCGTAGTGTACCCCCAACCCCACCTTGTAGGGCAACCCCCAACCCCACCTTGTAGGACAACCCCCAAACCCACCTTGTAGGGTAACCCCCAACCTCACCTTGTAGTGTAACCCCCAACCCCACTTTGTAGGGTAACCCCCAACCCCACCTAGTAGGGTAACCCCCAACCCCACCTTGTAGGGCAACCCCCAACCCCACCTTGTAGGACAACCCCCAACCCCACCTTGTAGGGTAACCCCCAACCCCACCTTGTAGGGTAACCCCCAACCCCACCTTGTAGTGTACCCCCCAACCCCACCTTGTAGGGTAACCCCCAACCCCACCTTGTAGGGTAACCCCCAACCCCATCTTGTAGGGTAACCCCCAACCCCATCTTGTAGGGTAACCCCCAACCCCACCTTGTAGGGTAACCCCCAACCCCACCTAGTAAGGAAACCCCCAACCCCACCTTGTAGGGTAACCCCCAACCCCACCTCTGCATCAGCGGCGTGCAGATCGACCGCTTCCCACAAAGTGTCCCTGAACTTTCGATCGAACGCGATGAACTTCTGGAACAATCCGTACAACATCCCAAGCAACTTCAGCTCCTCCCCTGTCTTGTCAAGCTCAAGAAACGGCTTGGCTGGGATCCCGAACAAACGCTGAACCGAGTCCAGAGTCTTGCGCTTTGCGTCGTACAAAGTGTACCTGGGAAGATAAACTTGGTCAATGCTGGTTGGTAAAATTAGGGGCTTCTATAAAAACCTCAAACGGTAACCAACAAAAATTTTCTGAAATAAGTACTTAAAAAGTTGGTTAATGCTGGTTCAATGGATGCTGGTTAAAGAGGCATATTTTGTTAAATGACATACTAAGAGGACACTGTTTGTTAATCAACTAACTCCTAAATCCTAATAAAACCTTTCCCTACTGTCCCTTCACCTCCAGTTAAAGACCTCTATCAATACCCCTAAATTACATCCTATAATCCATCAATACCCCTGAGCCACCGATTTTGGAAGTCGTGCAGCCTTTGTACAGCTTCAGCGGGTCTCACCCTTGTGCCTAATTACCCCGTTAAAGCCCCCAAACCCCCATTAAACACTTGCCTAATGACCTTAACCCACCTGTTTTGGAAGTCGTGCAGCCTCTGCACAGCTTCAGCAGGTCGCACCCCGGGAACTGCTGGTCCTTGGGCGTCGAACCCGTTCCTGAACTGAATCACCTCGACAACAAACGTCTTCAGTTGTTTGTCAAGTTCTTGCTCGAAAGATGTCCGACGCTCCTTCACTAGTGTCTGACCAAGGTCATCCGCCAAGGTCACCAGATCAGCCCAGTTCTGGCGCAAACTTTCAACCTTGAAAAGTAGCAAGGTCATTTTATTTGAAGCATGTTTTTGACACTTAGGTAAACATATGTGAGCCAGCAGGGACATTGTTTGAAACAAAATGTATTTTAGTTCGTTTACTGTACCTTTACCCGCACTCCAATAAGATACATTGATAATGCGGCCACGGAATGATTTTGTTTTCACACGAGTTTGACTGGTTTTAGTTATAAACGTTACATAGAATGCGTACAATATAACACTGTAGCGCGGATAGCGTTTCAGTTATTATTTTTGAAAAACCCCGAACTTTTTGGGCGTGCAACTAATTTTTATAAAGTGTATTAGTTTGCTTTCAAACCCGCGACAGCAAGTTTTAGCCTGGGGTACCATACACACCCCCGCAAAAGCGCGACCAAGCTGGTTTGCCTTAAACAGCTATTATTTAATTACAAACATGAACCTCTATGCATACACTTGTAACACGCTTACATTTATCGACCCCAGGTAGAAGGGTTACCTCTGGTCCTAACCACCAACCTGTTGTAGTTCAGCTCTTGCAAGTCTGAGGTCGTACGATCTCAACTTGTCGTACATATTCTCGATGGGAAGATACACAGAGTCAATCTTGTTCTCCATGTCGTGAATCTCCTCAAGCAGACCAAGGGTGCTGTTTAATTGGTCGAGCGTCGTAACCTGACGTTTAAATCAACCAATCACAAGCGGGAAAAGGATTTGTAATGGACAATATCAATAACGCAGGTTATATTAAATATAAGAGAATTGACAACTAAGCAATAAAATTCTCGTACTTTTAATTGTATATGTCAAGTTGCTATGGAAATATTATTCCCGTAGATATAGTCGTTTAAAAATATTTAAACAAATTTCTTTTTCCTGGATAAAAATAGTTCATTCAAGAATTACAAAGTTCATTGTAATTTTGACCATACTTGTTTAGCATCATTGTTTTTTCAACAAAACAATGAACTTAACAGGAAACACGTCGGAGGTGATTTATACTGGAGCCCACTTTTGCTTGTATTGACACTTACCGGCGCAGAAAGTCGGTTCTGAACGTTGGATCGATATTGATAAACACTGTCCAGCTTCTTCTTGGCGTCCTCGTGTAGAACCTGGAGGAAGGGAGGCTTGTGGTTAAACATGGTTATTTACTGTTATTATGGCAGCAGTATATACATTTTATTACCTCATGAGTAACCACTTAATCTCGGCAACCTCTGGTTGTTGGTTAAATGTATTAAACTACAAGCGATGGTGAAAACAATTCTTTGTTTGAAAGGAGGAAATGTATTTCAACATTCCTGCTGAAACTATTACATCCCATATTGAATTCGGAGCTAAGTTTAAACGTTCCAAGAAAAATGTTTTATTATTATGTTAACATCATGGCTTATACCGAGTAAGTTATGATTGAATGTTTACGTTTAGCATTATGTTATACTTGTACCCACCATAGCGTATTGAGTCTTCCAAGCTGCCGCGAGTCCTTGCAAGGCATCTCTGGTTGGTGTCGGTTTGAGGATCACTGAAGCGCACCAAATGTCAGATGGAATCGACGATATCTTCTTCTCAACATCCAACAAATACTCTACCTACAATAATATGAACTATTCATCAACTGTTTTAAACCTGTGGCCTTGAGATCTATTAAACTTTTGTTCAATTCTTTATGCAATTTTTACACGTGAAAATAAAGTCCCTGTTATCGAGGTAATTGAAAATAATAAAGGTGATATTTGAGTTAAATAATTGAATACTTATTATTAACCCGAAATTAAACCCAACATAAAGCAAAGTGACAAACCAACCAAATGTTGACCTTCGTTAGATTACAAGGATCAGAACTTTGACCGTAAAGCAAAAAGCGTCCATGTGAAGTAATTAACCGCGGATTTGCACAGCTTAATGCTGTAGAATAAAACCTGTCACCAACCTCTTCCCTTATTTTGTCCATAGTCGGGTCTGTGGCCATGAAGTTGGTGTAGGATCGTTGCATATCTTCCTTCCACAGGAAGTTGTATTGAGATAAACGCTGGATGTATTCGCGAACCGTCGTCTTTAAACCTTTAAACGATTTATCACACCGATGGTTGGAACAAAAGAAGATTAGATGGTTAGGACCATCATGGGTAGGAGCATTACTTTGATGTCAAACGTGATTAGTTTAAAGCAGGCAAACTTTTCAACACAAGGGCCAGTTAGGAAATGTCATGCTTACAGGAGGGCCGCACATCAAATAAACACTAATTAATATTTTCAGCTTTTACTAGAAAAACTAATGAGCTACTAAGCTGCAACTACGGCAGTTTTGTCAGTGCTGTCTACTTGTGGATTCGGAAAAAACTTATTCTACAATTCCAATGACGCCGTTCTCGTACGGATCGGCTCAGTACAATTTAGTTAACAGCCTTAATTCAAAACCAACTGTTAAACATAACGTCTCAGTCAATATGCGTGGCAAAAGTCTGTTACACCTTGACCGTACTAGGCAAGTGTAATTGTTGCAAAACAATTCTTTATCATAACAACGTGATACAAGTAAAACTTTATGAATGAAGAGTGTTTTGTAATAGATGCTTCCCATTCGAGTTCAACAACTGCATTAGTGTAGCGGTGTAGCCTATGTGTTACATCGCACTTCAAACAGGAAACTCATAGAGCAAAAGTCCCAACGTGGTGCACACTCAAAACCTTATTTAGGGAAAAAAAGCTTGAAGAAGGTAAAGGGCCGCAAAAATAATGGAAAAGGACCGCATGCGGCCCGCGGGCCACACGTTTCCCACTCCTGGTTTAAAGCATGGCAGAGTGACCTTGAACTGACCTTTAGTGACGGAGGCAAGAGCGCCCCTGTGTGACGAGACTTGCTCATCCACGAGAATTGTCGACTCAAAGTTCTGGTTTTTCTCAATTCCTCCCCACCAAACCAAACCTGCCAGAAGTGATTTATTTATACATACTGCAACCTTATGCTTTTAAACCAAACATACATTTTATATTTCGTCGGTAGAAATGAGAATTATGCGATGTTACAATTTTTATTGGGTATCTGCATTACCCCTTGTTGCCATGGTGATAGACTCTGCCATCTCGTCAATTGTTCCTTGCACTTCGGACAATGGAGGGTCGAGAACAATGTCAGGGATGCGAAACCTGAAACAAATAAGGCTCCATTCCTTAGTTTGGATTCGTCAAAAATGACTGCTAGAAACAATTAAGCTTACATCAGCAATAAATCTTTTATGTTTAATTCTACTTTTAACAAATTAATTTTTGATGAACCCACTTGATCTTAACGAAAAACTTTAAATCGCCCTCCTTGTTGGTTTCCATAGCAGCTTCGTCTTGCCACTTGGAGGCGGTAGAGATAAAGGAAAGTGACGATTCAGTTCGAGCGATCTCAGAACTGCCAAGTATAAAAGTTTTATTTTAAGTTTTATTCTAAATTCGCGCACATAAGAAGCTACACGATAAAGTTTAATTTATTTGTTTAAAGTTTAAACTATCAAGTTTAAATCCAAACGCTAAAATGAGAGCCACTAAAACATTTAAGCAAAATACGTCCTTGAGAGTGACCTCGACATTGAGCTTCCGGGTCTCGAGTAATTGTAGTCAAGGTCACCTTGACCCGTGACCTTTACCCCCATGGCTGTGGTCAGTGAAGCGAGACTGCCACAAACGCTTTGTAGCACGCTTGAGTAGGTTCGCTTGCTGTAGTGCTCTGGATTTAAAAAAATATGTTTAATATGTTTGAAACATAAGCGTTCAACTCGTTGCCCAACCTACATTAAATTATATGAAAACAGCTTAGAAGTTTTAAGAAAACACAGGTAAAAATAAATTGCGAAAGTTACGGGTTGAATATTGTTATTTCATAAATCAGTGGTTTCTCAAACTGTTTGCCTCGAGATTTCAAGTGTGCCGTGGAAATATATGTAATTTGCAAAAAAAAACTCGCAGTACAAACATAGAATTGCATGATTCCCACTAGGTGCGATTAGCAATACCCCACCCATCTTTTTTTTCAGCAAGTCAAACTTACTTATCAGCTAAAGCTTAACCCTTAAAATCACGCACCGAGTATTTTCTCCACAGCTGATTCCTCGGCGTCAAAAAGTTGCTTGGCAGACTCTGTGCTGCCCCCAGTGGACGTGGAACCGCTGCCTCCTCTCATATTCTTCCGCGCTTTCTTTGTTCCTGGGTTCTTGGCGGCTGTGTCTGTATTGTGACGTCATAATGTCAATACTAAGGTATGTAAGTGATACATCATAAAAAGCTCATTAAATAGTCCATGAAGTAAAATCAAATGAAAAACAAAAATGAGTTAATTTACAAACTAGATTTCAACTTAAATTTTACATCTTACGTATGGCTTCGTTTAAAACTGAAATTAAAGTTTATTGTAAATAAACTAAAAGTTCAAACATAGTTTTATCAAATTGATGCTCACTACTAAAATGTTCCGCACTGTTGACCCTGCTGCTCGAAAGGATCATTATGACGTCATGAATGGCTTGTTCGATCAAAGAAACGCTTTCCTGCATTTGAAGACTTCGCTCGCTCACGCTTCGATTCATCTCCTATGACGTAACAATCGTTATAAATATAGAGAAATTTTAGATACTTATGCTATTAACTCTCTCTTCTTTCCTTTAACTTTCTCAATGCCAGACAGTTTTAAATAAAGTTTCACCTTCACTTGCTAAGAACAGTGGTTCTCAAACTTTTTTGTCTTTTGCTTTTTTGAAGTAAATGAGGAGCCCAGGTTTAAAAGAAGAAAATTTAAAAACCACAGTACAATATTTACCCTCAAACCAAAGGCAAAGGATGTGTTACTGCTAATATAAGTCACCAGTCAAAGAATTCAAAATACCAAAGCGGATTCAACTTTTAAAACCACTGGACCTGAACGTCGTCAACAACCAGGCGTTAGTTTCATTCAAATATTTACTCTTTAAATAATGGTAAAAGGGGAATCCCCACTGACCTGCAGTAGTTGGGGGATTTCCCATGTTTTTCCGAGCACGAATGTGTCGTCATAAAGCACGAGTTTGTTGATGGAACTTATTTCCTTCTCGATCTTATTAGTGACGACATCGTTGACCTTTGACACAATTCCCTGCAGCCGCTGGGTTGTCGACCTGGGGAATCACCCGATTGCAAGATGGTATTATCACTTGATCGTTGCTTTGCAATTTAATTTACATCGCCATCAGAAGTTCAAGCATTTTGTTATCGTACGAAGTTTAAGGGTTTAAGTGGACAAATCCTATTAAACTGGTAAATACCCAACTAACCACGGCAACGCGGGGTGTTTTGTCTAGTTTCTAAATAAAGAGATAAACAAGTTGAAAAGGTTGCAGTTTAATAATCTAAAATTTTTGAAATAGGCTGTTTGGAAAATGTACAAGGCTTAACTAAATCAAAGTTTAAATAAATATGCTATATATTTTTTTCAGTTATGGTTTAAATATATCTTCAGAATTTTTCACAGTTTACCGTTGCTAGCTGTTTGTGGTGGAATATTACTTTCAAAAAGTCGAAGACACAATTTAATTAACGTACAACACATGGTCGTGGAGATATTGCTATTAGTTTATAAAAGTCCTTGATCTGACCTTGACTTGTGCAGGAACGCGTCGATGTTCATGCTGTCCCAAGTGATTGTCTTTAGCCCCACCTGCAGGCACTTGGCCACTGAATCGGTGTGAGGTTTAAACAACGCTTGGAAGGGAAGGGGAATTCCCTCGCAAACCTGGAGAAAAACGTTAAAATGTTAAATGTAAGAATAACGAATAAATTTTGGGTAAAAGCAAGGATATAATAGACCAGGGACACAACCCGCTGCCTTTGTAGTGATTAGTCACGGTTTAAGTGCCGTATTAGATTTTGGTTTGTAGGATGTATAGTGCCAATTCCGTTGTTAAGTCCCTGAATTGTTGGTTCCGACTCAGATTTAAATAACACTGTGCGTTTATGTAGCCACGATATTGTTGGTGTGTAACATTTATATTAAACTTGTAATAAGTAATTGTGTGAGTGAGGAAGAGACAAAGTGATATTTATTTCCTCCTGTGTGTCAGACTAATGCTTAACCACCTTCTTGTAATCGTTGAGGCATTGCTCGAGGTGGATCTTGTACTAACTCGTAATTTAATGTATCACTTGTGTTTGAGACTCATGTAAAAGGTTGTGAGCATCTGTTTTAAGTGCAACTTATCTACCTTCTTGTAATCGTTAAGGCATTGCTCGAGGTGGATCTTGTATTGCTTGAACTGCTTCTCCTTGAGGAGGATGTTCCTCGCAGCTTCCGGGATCTCCAGCTTCATCCTCAACATCCACTTCCCCTCCTGGATCTGACGCGGGATCTGTGGGTCCACGTTCACCACCAACTCACCCCCTTCCTGGCGCAGCAGGGGAGTCTAAACACACAGACTAAGTGAGGACAAACTAATAGAGGAAGGTTAAGAGAGAAGTTCAAGTTCATTTATGATATTTATACGAAAAAAATAATATTTTTTGGAAAATTCGCAATTAATTTTAAAGTTTATTAAGAAAATGGTTATTCAAAGACAATAGTGAGGCCCTTACTGTTCTATGCAGTAAAAAACTTAAAACTAGGAAAAGGCATATTTTACCAAACGAAAAACTAGTTTTTAAAGTATTTTAACACACAACCCGATTAGAAACATGCACATGTGACCACATTATTATCATCCTCATTAAAACTTTTATTTTCTTCTACAAACTCACTGTCATCCCATGCATGACGTGATCGACAGACTTGCACCACTGTTGGTACCACAACGATTCAAACGTCACCAACGCAGTAGCAAGTCGGTTGTAGAACTTCACGGTCCGGTGGTATTCCTTGTTCTGGTTCAGTGATTTGTTCTCCTGGAAAGCCTGAAAATATACAAATAAGATTAAATTTACAAAAACTGTACTTTGTGGCTGTGCAGTGCCATCCTTTCTTTTACTTTATACAACAAATTGTGTGAAGCAATATTTGCCATTGTTGTTTTATTTATAAAATCTTCTAAATCAAACTACATAACCCGCAAAAATATTTAGAGTAAGAAATATTTTTTAAAGAATTATATTTTTCCACCTTCATCGGCTCTTCGATGTGAGAAAGAAGTTGTCTCGACCAGTAGATGGCGCCCGCGGCCGGGGGAGCGTCTCGAGCAACAATCGGTTCGTGTTTGTTCTTCTCGTACATCTAACAATAACATGTGTGACGTAATAATGAAACAATCGGTTCGTGTTTGTTCTTCTCGTACATCTAACAATAACATGTGTGACGTAATAATCAAACAATCGGTTCGTGTTTTTTTTCTCGTACATCTAACAATAACATGTGTGACGTAATAATGAAACAATCGGTTCGTGTTTTTTTTCTCGTACATCTAACAATAACATGTGTGACGTAATAATCAAACAATCGGTTCGAGTTTTTTTTTCTCGTACATCTAACAATAACATGTGTGACGTAATAATGAAACAATCGGTTCATCTTTGTTCTTGTCGTACATCTAACAATAACATGTGTGACGTAATAATGTAACAATCGATCCTTGTTTGTTCTTCTCGTACATCTAACAATATTATGTGTGACGTAATAATGAAACAAGTTCGTGTTTGTTCTTCTCGTACATCTAATAATAACATGTGTGACGTCACAAAGTTACGTATATTCTCGTGACAAACATGTAGAACAACAAATACTTCTCACCTCTTGAATAGACTCTAGTTCTTTGGCGTAAGTCGCGTAGACATCGCTGTAATGTTCACTTATGACTTCCTTGAGATTGGAACGCTGGCTCACAGAATTAAACCTGGAACAAAATACGTTTAGTGCCAACATAAACTCACTAAACACAAGTTGCTTTCTGATGAACTTGCTTATAAATGGAGCTTACATCCGTTGGTATAAACTTACTTAGATAAAATGTTGAGACCCTGTCTAGTGTTCATTCCCTTGGAGAAGATTGTCTGAAGATAAACCAGCAGCAGTTGGTCCAAGTTTTGCGACAAAATGATGAATTGGTGGAAAGTTTCCTCAAATCTGCGGCGATGAACAATAAAGAGTTTAACTTTGCACAAGATACGCAGATTATGTTGAAGCACCGCAATCATTGAAAAGTAATTATTTTCAACATAAGTACAATTCTGTGCTGTTAACTTCATTCTGCGAAATTTATATGATATTGGTTTATCAATTGCTATTAAACACGTAGTACTTGCACCAGCAATTTTTTTTAAAATTATAAGGAATGCATTACAAAGGTGACGTCACCATCTAGCACGTTCGCGTTATTACGTCATAAAGGAAATCACAATAAAAATACGCGAAATCTAACAATTGTAACAATTAACCCACTTGTCCTTCTGTCTCCTTTGAAGGTCAAGCAACATGGACGAATTAATCCTCGACAGCAGGGTGCGGATCATTGACGTCTGATGTTCCGATATGAGGGTAGAGATGCTTGGGCCCTCCCCCCCACCGCTGTACACTTGTCCTGACACACAGACACACAGATGTACAAATGATGCCGGGGCAATTTAGAGACGGGAGCATTTTATAGCTCGGGCAAAAAGTCAAGACAATAAACCAAAAAACTCACACGCGCACGCACGCACGCACGCACGCACACACACTTACTTAGGAATGCTGCTGCGTTGTATTGCGATTGTACGGGCGACGGGGAGGAATTAAAACCGTCCGACCCCTCATCCAGTTCCGAGTCGCTGTCGAGAAGGTGGAACGACTTCTGGTGGCCTACAGTGACGTAATAACCAACAATATAACGTCACAATAAAGTTTAAATGTAAACATAGCAGAGTCAATTGAATTGCTTCTACAACAAGGTTTTTCTAGAAAGGCAACATCAGTTCAGCTCAGTAGAAATTGTTTCTACTTGAAATTATAAGAATTGAGTTATATCCTTTTGCTTTTATATAAATATTAATATTGTGTTTAAATTGTATTTTTTCTCACTTGAACTCGTGTCATCTTCAATTTCTTCGTCTTCCTCGGGAACAGTCAACATTCCTTGCTGTGTCCTCTGAACATTAACATCAAAATAAACATTCAAAGAACAAAATAACACAAAAGCGTGAAAGCAGGTTGAAATGGTCGGTTTGTTCAAATGGCATGAGTTTGAAATCGCTTTACAGCTTCAATTTGTCACTTGTCTCGTTTATTGGAAATCATTTTGTTAAAAATGCATTTCAAGCAATATTCTTGCTTTGACAAATTTTAATCCAGATCTAAGTTGAATCAAAGTGTCTTGTTTTAAACACGTCACGAACCGTATTGTGGCTTTGACATGCTTTGCTGTAATATTTCCTCGGTAGTACTGCTATTCATTGCTTTACTATCTACTTACATTATTGAAGGGGTAGGATTGAGTTTTCTGAACAACTTCTGGTTCTGGAGGCGAAGAAGCTCGTTCTAGACAAATGTTTAAATGTTATCGCTTGCATGGGATGATTGTGAAAATAATAACGTTCCACTTAAAGTATTTAACAAATCAATACGTAATATGTGATTCGCTAAGCTCCGTTAAATATCGCCTATTCATTTGCAGTTTAGAATTCTTGCATAAAAGCAACATGGAGCTTGTGTTGAAAAAGTTCCACGTTGATATTTACAAAAACATATTAATGTTAAGTGAATAAACTTACGGCGAGGTGAATTATCCTCGGGCACAGAACCAGACACGCTCTGTCCTGAAGGAATATCTTCAGGTCTCGGACGGGGAAGTCCCACCGTGTCCTTGCCTGATACAAAATGTTCAAGGTCATATTTTACATCAAGGTTAAATTTCACAAGGTCACACTTTGCAATAAGGGCATATATTGCATAATACTCTTGTTTCCCAAATAACGTATAAATATATCTCACTATTTTTTGTTTTTGATCAAGGTGCCCTGTTTTATATAAAATTGAGTCACACTTAAACAAACCCGGAAGATGTCACTAATTGTCGAACCAACCACAACAACCAACTGGTGTTTCATCCGCGACTCACTGAGTTTGTTGAACTGACGTAACGATGATATGACGTCAAGTAGCTGACGCATTCGACCGCAAATGAGGTCAAGGTTCACCAGGATGCTTTCGTCATCAGAAAGGGGAATCCCGTAACCCATGCTTCCCATCTCTTTACCGTCTGCCACAAAATTACGTTCAGTGGAAATAAATACTCAATATGGCGATAAAAATATGACTGGGCGGAAAAAAAACTTTTCCAATATGAAAATGGTACTTCTGTACAATGTTTAGGAGTAGCCCATTTGTTTGTATTTTTCCACACAAACAAGAATATTGCTAAAATTAAAATATGTTGCTTTTGAATTGCCACCGAGAGCAGCATGACCTCTAAGAAATCTTTCTATAAGTGACCCTTAGTTACCTCAGGTGAATGAAATGACCTGAAGTTACCTGATCCAGAGTGCAGTGACCCCGAAGGCGCAAACTTTGCCTTTTTGGTTGTTTTTGATCGGTTAGTGGGCGGGGCATCGAGCGAGCTCACTGATTGGTTGAGACTGTGAGAGGCGGCCGCCGTTGAACCGAGACTGTCTCTTAGCAACCGTACTTGGTCACGGTAGAATGATTGCAGAGCAAGGCAAGCTCGCAACCTGGGAATAATAAAAACTTGTGTAAGTGTTGAAAGTTTATCAAGGTGGAGCTTAGTCTATAGATTTTTATTAAGCGGCAATATTAATGTGTTCAATGGTAACCTGAATCCATTGGTAAATTTTTAGTTAATAGGCGAGAAACTTATTTATACAATGACGTGTTTTATGTGTTCCGACTTTTGCCACCTAATTCCTGAGCTAATTATATCAGAAACCAGACTAGGTTCAAAATCGGATTTCAAATCAGATTCGGAACTGGATTGTGTTGGAATTAGGGATGTTTAAAGTAATATATCCAATTCTGCCGTTTATTTCGGGTAATTGGAACCGATATACGTAATAAGAATATCAAAGCCCATACAGAAGTAGATATCATTTTGGACGTTTCGAATAACTCTTTATTCATTTTCAACATGAAATATACCGATATAATTTAAAAATATAATTTAATGTTTTACCAATACCTATACAATACATGCCTGGACACGACTGCGATTCGTCAAAAATGCTTCTGCCGTGTTACGCTTCACTGAATTTACCACGCCTCGTTGAATTCTTAGCGCACTTGGTATGTTTTTACCACAGTAATTATTAGTCTTGTGCTTTAATATGGACAAAACCGAGAATTTCAATGACGAAGAAGGGTTGGATGAAGCCTTGGAGCAAATACTTATTGAAATAGAAATGGATATTTCGTCAAACCAAGCAGACGAAAAGTATATATGCGAATCGTGTAAAAAATCCTTTTCTACATCACGAGGTCGTCAGTCTCATATCAATAGACTGCATGTTGTTTCGGGATGCGACGCCATAACTATTGATAAATTAATGTCTCTTTGGATGGTACCCAATTTGGCTGTTAAGCACATATTATACTGGTATCGGATCGGCACCGATACCAACGGGTGAGTACCGACACTATCACACCAGGTTTAGGCTACGATCCTATATTATCGGACATACCAACTCTCAAATAATCTGTAAGTGCTTAATATTTAAATAACATTAAACCCAGATTCCTGACTAATTATGCATATACCAATTTTATCTGTTCTGGGGTAAATAAAATAAAAAGGTTTGAACATATTATCTAAATACTATATTTTACAAAAGTTCTGTATAAAACACCTAACAGCCAATGTTACTGATTGAAGAGGTTTGCAGTGATTAAACGCTTGACTTGATTTTGTTACAATATGTAAAGCTGTCATATTGCTCTCTTCTCCATCTGCTAGCACAGAAACTCCTCCACAAATTGGTAGGTTTGAAATAAAATTTAAAAGATCTCTTACAGATTTAGAAACGTTATACTCAAAAATTTCTTTAAAGAGGCCAGACCATCCAAAGTAGTGCACGTCCAATTGAAAATTTGCGTTAACAAATATTTTATATTTTTCTTGATCGAATTCAGAGACCTGGGAAATGCAAATTTGTGAGAAATCTTTTGGATGTATTTTCCATTTCCATGTATCACTTTTTAAAACAAGACATTTGGCTTGTTTTAGAAATGAACTAAAAGTTTTAAAGACAATATCATTTTCTGGATTCCGTGGAGTGGGTGGTCTGCGAGCTACCTTTGAACTGGCTGCTAACTTCACTGGCATGTTTAATGTTGGAATTAATCCAAATTTTCACATATCTCGTTTCTGCCCTGGAGAAAAATAACAATTTATGTTTTTTAAGTAAACTAATATAATGACCATTTCTAAAATACACAAACTTTTCTAATCTTCTATGTAAAATTCCTTCCATGTATGTACATTACTAAATCTACTACTGCATAGGTCCAATCCAGAAATACAACACAGGTGTAGAATAGTTAAGAATTAAGTGTTTAAACTAACCATGAATAAACTGTTCTGCTTTAAAATGACGACCACATATCTTTACTACATCTCGTTTATATAAATCCCCAATTGCTTTGTCAGCCCTGAGGCCAAGAATATTTTTTTCCAAATCATTTGCCCACTTGAGTTTTTCGCCTAAACAGAATCTTTTTGCTGGCACATGGTAAAGTTGGTCGGGATATTTACCATCACAATCAGGAATACAGCAATGTTTACTCATTTTTAACTAGTCTATAAAAATAGGAACAAAAGTTTATTTGACCAGGATAGTTGCTCAAGGTTTACAAATACTGAAACCAGTAAATAATAGTCATTGTTAAAGGTAAGTAGGTCTACATGTACACATGTAGGAAGTTTGTTCTTCGCAGATGACCAGTCTGTACTTCAAAGCACTTTACGCAAAAAATCACCGAGATCTGGTGTGCACACAACTTGCCTAAAAAAATTTTGGGCGTGTGTTTGCCACACCATACAGACTGTGCCAACGAAATCTCGTTGCTGTTGTATTACTTTGCCCACAATCCAAATAAAAAGTAACTATATTGTAATTTTTCGTTCGTGTCGAAACAATGTAAATAGTTTGGTCTTCAACTAACTTTATAAACTGCAATCCTAATAAACATATTACAAAATCTAATGAATCAAGCAGACTACAACCAACGTAAATTGTTTCTTTTGGTAAATTCAGTCAAGCGTGAGACGGCAGACTCAAATATACAACAAATAATACAGCTACAATGGGCGGGGGAATTCCCGTGTCCATGCCTGTGGTATAAGCCTTGGTTTTACCGCCGATTGTTGCGCCTAATTGTACAAACGCGTGTGGTAAGTTGGCCTGTCGCTGCGGCAACACGTTTATAGTGCTTGCTTTAAATGTAACCTGGTAGTGCAATGTCAGCGTTTTTTCGGGCGACCAATTACTTCGCGTCTGGCGATAACGTTTGTCTAATAATTAAGTGTCAATCAAGCGTTATTGGGCGAGAGGCCAACGTGTAATGCCAGGTGCGGAGTTCGCAATTTCCCTAAATGCGTTAAGTTGCAAAAGTAACATTACATTGTAAAACGTGCTGGCCATCTACAAAATGCGCTATAGGGTTACTTAAGGTCAACTTTAGGCTAATATTCAGCGAGGTTATGCAGTTATGCGCAGCGTAATTGTCAAGTATTCCTTATGTCAATATTACCTTTGTATTCTTTGCAGTACATTATTTGACTGCATAACAGTTCATGTTAGGCAAAAAAGAAGCACTAACACCCAACAATGCTTAAAAAAACAGGACCGAATTGCTTAAGAGTTCTGTGTGCAGTGTTGCATTGTACTCACTATTGACAAAAATATAAGTTTTGGCAACAACCTGGGCAGTTGACATAATACAGTTTACAGAACTGCTTCAAATGACAGTTGTTAAGAATGTTAAACATATGGGGGATTTTTTTATTATAATGTACACATGTTAGCAAATTGTTTGGGCGATTTATTGCTGTGATTGTGGGCCCTGTAGGGTATATAAAATTAATCCCTTTCCCAAACAAAATCGAGGTTAAATAATTTAACAACGATATACTGGGATTCGCTATTCTGGATTCGTTATTCTAGATTTGAAACCTATTATTCTAGAATACCTTGGGATTCTACTTTGAACATCCCTAGTTGGAATGTTCAATAATATTAGACCAGGGCCGTTAATTGAACTAGGTTTTCCCAGTATTCCAAAGCTAGGCTGATATCAATTCCCTATTAAGGCAGGTGTTTTAGATTTGCGTTTTAATGCAATGTTTTTCTAGTATGGAATATATTTCAGTCTAAAAATATTTAGTGTTTAACTGAAAAACTCATTCCTTGTCGCTGAAGTAAATAATTCACTTCATACTGGGATTTATAAGTTCTTTGCAAGTCTTTCAACTTCCTGGGCTCTAGTAAATGATCGCTAGTATCGTGTATCGCTGTATCGGAATAAAGCGTGGTATCGTCCTCCATTGTTCCTCACCTCCCTGTGAGAGTTTGGTCGTCCTCGTGAACCAACTCCTTCTTCCGACTTCCCTTCTTGAAGACCTTGAATGCAGGAGGAGGTAGCTCCTCTTGTTCTATCTCCTCCTGGATTAACTTCCACATCTCTCCTCCTCTGCTCAGAAGATCAGCCACGAACTCCCGACACATGGACGCAAGCTGGTTGCCGATCTTCATCAAACAACACCAACATATTAGGCCCATTACTCGCGGTTAGCGTTATTAAGGTTTGGTGACCGCTAATAAACTTTTAATTTCATCGAAGTATCAAAAATAACCATGATCATAGTTACACAAGTGAGCTGCATTTTGGGAGACATCGAAAACTTTTAAGAAATCATTTGAGTTCCTTAGACACCTTAAAAAAACCCGAGCATATAAACATATCACTAAATAAACGCAAACTTTTAAAAATTTTGCATAAACCAAAATATAAAACATTAACAAGGGGTAAAATGCACAATAGCACTTGTCTAAAGCAGTGGTCTCCAACCTGTGGGTCGCGACCCCAAGTGGGGTGGCCTAAATTTTTTCTGGGGTCGCCATAACTCACCAAACTTCAGCTGTTTTAATACGATTTATATATTTTGTTTTCTTTACATTGACGTCACGCTAATAAACGTGACTAAGTACATAGCAAAGATAAGTTTGTTTCTTCTAAATAAAATAGGTTTTAGCTTTTAAGAACTGGTAGGTTACAGAGATTTCAGCAAATAAATATTTACTTCTGGACATCGATGCAATTAACTTACCCGACTCTGTCTAATTTTGTGAGTTAACTGCTCTTTCCGTTTTCAACCAAATGGCTTTGTTTTTTAGCGAAGTTTGGCGCAACGAGCATATTAAAAACGAAAGTATAGATACTGACGGTGATGCTTATGCAAAGTGGAGCCGCGTCTTTAAAAAACTGGTCGACACTATATACTGGTATTGCTGGCCCAACCACCACACTAAATGCAATTTACTGTTGAAACATATTGAAATTTTGTATTCATTTGTGTGCCAAATTCATAACTTAAATTAAACTACCTAAACGAAATCATTTTGGTACACATATGTAGGAACAGTCATCTGAAAATGTGTATAATTTACGCATATTCGCTAGTGTTACTTAGTTCCAGTATTATATAAAATATTTTTATTACCATCTGAAAACAAAATGGGGTCGCAATGTAAATCCTGATTTAATTTTATTTAAATTGGAACCGCTCATTAAAAAGGTTGGAGACCACTGGTCTAAAGCACCAATGCGTTTAAAAATTGTTCTCAAAATCGCACTCGCACACTCCAACCCCCCCCCCCCCCACACACACACACACTCGCACACTCACACCCACCCACCCACCCCCCCCCCCACACACACATACACACACACACACACACACGCACACACACACCCACCTTCATGCACAGCAGGCCTAGGTATCCGGTTCTCGCGTAGAACTTCGATATCGAGTCCATCTGGCGTATGGCGCCCACTAGTGTCGGTAGGATGACGTTTACCGCGGAAACAGGATTTATCTCGTGGTGGAGTTGCTCTAGGTGGCGCCGGAGAGCTTCCAAGTACTTCGCTTTGTCTTTCGTCTCGTTTTGGGCGTCGGTGATCCTGGGAACAATGAGAACAATGGGATCAATGGGATAAGGATACGCGCACACATAACACACACACACGCACGCACACGCATAACACACATACAAGCACGCACACGCATAACACACACACACGCATGCACGCACGCGCATAACACACACACACGCATGCACGCACGCATGCACATACTCACGATGTATCGATTGCCCTCCAAGCCCTAAGGCTCCTGGACTTGACTTGGATGAGAACCCCGATCACATTCTTGCATTCTTTGCTCTTCAGCTGTTCGGTGATTCCCCCAAGAACCCTCTGACGTCGTTTCCACCGTTCCAGTTCAGTGAGCGGGCCAGAGTGGATGTCAAGCAACCTGAAAAGTGGACGTTTTAAACAGTTTCAGCATTGTATTACAAGAGGTATTAAAATATGGGAGTTCGGAAAACGCGTTTTAGTAAAGTTGGGTCCAAAGAGCCGTCATATTCCTTAATCCTAAACATAATGTTCTTGTTTCGAAAATTTCCGTTATTTTAGCTTTTGAGATTTTTGCAGAAGAAAGGCCAATGGTTCTTTCACAAACAGTAGCACTATAAAAATGTTATGCCCCTCGCGTCACAGAATAATACGTTACGGAAGGTCACAAGGGAGTCTGTGAAGTCATTAATGAAATAACATATATGAGTTTAAATGGCGCATAACTAAAACATTATATGCTTATGGTGACGTAATACAGCGGGGTGACACCGCGCGCGTTTATATATTAATGAACCTGTCATCGCTTCCCTCCATGAGAACCCCGTCTATCGCTTGCACCCACTCGTGAAGCACCTCTTCATATGAGAGTATCACGGACGGGTCGAATTGAGTGCTGATTCGATGTTGGGAGAAATCACGGCTCACCAGCTGGTCGGGAAGTCGAAGGATCTGAGGAAATAATGGTAAGTAAAAAAAACTGAACGCAAACACTGATTCGTACACAGGTTTTAGGGTCTTAGCAAAATCAAATGGCCTGACAAAAACAATTAACAGCTTAGCCTCGACCATACCTGCATTGATAGAGTTAAAAAGCAATCCTAAATTTAAAGTTCTGTCTTATCTTTTAAATTTATTCTGGTGAAACCAAAATTGTAACTAGCGTAGCTTAACTCTTTGACGTTTTGGGTTTTTTTTAAAGTAACTTAAGACGTGCTAAAAAGCATTGAATAAATACGAACCCCCAAGAAATGCGATAGAAGGTGAAAATAAATGTTGGGTTTGCTCGAAATAAGGCCCAAATTTATCGAAATTAATCCTAAATTCTTCAGAGTAAAGCCCAAATGTACGGGAATAAGGCCTAAATTTATAACCTGTGGCTAGAGGGTATGGGACGATCGGGGGCTATCGGTCTGGCATCGCATTTTTCGGTGACTACGTTTGGACGCTCTAGTCTGACATCAGGGCGCCGCTGTTTTGGCACCGTTTTTTGGGGCCTGTTTCGGGTTATTGGTGGGTGATGGGTTGGCTTAGAAAATGAGTTAGTGTTGGAATTATTTGGGGAGTTAGTGATGCACTTAGGAGTGGGGTAAGTTAAAGTGTTGTTTAGGCCTGATTATGGTCTTTTAGGCCTTATTCCGACGGATTTAGGTCTTATTCCGACGGATTTAGGTCTTATTCCGATTTAGACGGTACTAATACCATTAGGTTTAACCTATTCCGGCCTTATTTCGAATTATGTTTTATTCTGACGTTGGCGTTGTTCTTATCTTGATCTTATGGCTGGAGTCCACATAAACCTAAATACCCACGAAAATATACCCACGATAAGCTAATAACATATCCCTACCAATGTCCAGACGCCTATGAGTTATAGTTAATGTTAGTAGCGTCAGACAAGCAGTAATGAAAATAGATTTTATGATCTATTAATTCTTCCTGACCTGTTGGCTTGTAGCGTTGCTTTTGCTGGTGGCGTTCACCAGAACGTTGACGTACTTTTCAACCGAGTGAACAAACTGATGTTTGTGCTCGTCTGAACATTTGCCCCAATCCTCCTGACCACGAACCATAGGCAGAAATACCTGGGATATAGCGGTGCTAGGTGTCAGAAAGTTTTCAGCCAGCTTTTATAAGTAGTTCTTAGATATTAGAACTGTTATTTACAGACCACTCATTTGCCTCGAGAGGTTGTTAAGTGCTCCGCAAAACTTTTATAATTCTTGAAAATAACCTTTCATGTTAAACATGCACGACTGTAAGCATGCGGGACTTCAATGTACATTATTACATTATAACTCACAAAAATATTTGTCTATCAATTCCTTGCTGTGTATTAAGGGCGATTATCAAACTATGATATTATTGGTGTAGTTTTGCTTTTCTCTGATATTATGAAACTGCGGGAATTATCTTAGTGTGCCGCAATCAAAAAAAAAAATTGATAAGTACATGGTTAGAAGGTTGAAGCATGTTTCCTACCTGTGACAGCACAGTTGATAGCTGGTGGAGAGGGTTGTTCTTGATCTCACCACAAAACACCTGTTTGTGCATCTGCGACTGATCAACTTCACGCTCAGGGTTCGGACGCAAAAGGAAAACGCACATCAAGTCGTCCAACCCGATCCCCTGGTAAGTAATTATACAAACTGCACGAAACTTCAATATATGGCCCATGTGCAGCACTGGGAAATATATAGGATTAAAGGTAGAATGTCCCTTAGTTTGCTGAGTTACACGTGCGTTTACAAACACAGCCACAGGCAAACTGCTTCTACAGTGCGACTAAAAACTTTTCTAACGTTTCACACCTGGATGAACGCGACTTTTGTGATAAACCGGACAGGTATATGCTCCCACGATTACACAACTACCGGTACACCGACTTATTGCGGCAAATAGAATTCTTTATATAAATTTTGTGCGCTGGTCTATAGAATCCTACCACAATTCAAAATCAAGGCACAATATTTTAGTTAGGGTGCGAGTTAGCGTTTGGTTGTGGGTGGGTCAAGTATTATTTATTTCTTATTTAATAATAATACTTGACTCACCCTAACCAAACGCTAACCCGCACCCCAACACAAAAATGTTTGTTGTTGTAGGATTCTAGACCAGCGCCAAATTTTGTTTTAATTTTCTTTAACCGATTGCATCTATAAAATACAAATTTGTTCGTAGTGAGATTTCCTTAAATTTGCATTGCATTGACAAAACACAAGCTATTTCAACCATAACACAGTTTTATTGTTACGACATAAAAGGTACAAAGTGTTTACCTTCAAATTGATGAGAGTCGGTGCCATTGTTAGGTCGTCGGTCAGCCATGGCCTAGTTTCTTGCTTTTTTCCGAACACAAACAACTTACTGAGGCCATTCGAGGAAAAAAACTTGCTGAGAATCTCAAAGTTGCTCGCTTCAAGCAGGAATTGCTCGAGGGCTGTTGGACTGAGCACAACACACTGTAGTTAAATTCATATTATACGGGAAACATTAACTGCTTTTTGGGCGCTCGTCTAGAATCCTACCACAACGAACATTATTTGGCTTAGTGTTTGGATGAGGATGGGTCAAGTAATAGTGTTAAACAATATTACTTGACCTACCCAAACCCAAACACTAACCGACACCCTAACCCACGTATTGTGCATTGCTTAATAATTATTTCAACGTTGTGGTAGGATTCTAGACCAGCGCCGCTTTTTGTTCTGCTGTGTAGCGTCAATTGCAATCGGTTTGTGTTGCTTTTAAACAATGTTAAACGAATATATGTTGAACAATACGAAATATTCGTTAATTATTATGACGTCACAAAGCAATTAATAAAAACTTTAAAACAATAAATAAATAATGTTTTAGGGTTGTTTCTCTTAAAAGACGTTTAACTTTATTGCTAAAAATCATTTTACAAAATACTAACTTTGCAAATGCAACATGCAATTACGGTACCGTGCCAAAATGTTTGAATTGAAACAAAACTTCGCTTTTACGAGACTGTATTATCACTTACCTATCAGTATCATCTACATGAAATGTTTCTTGTATTTTGGTGGCTACCCACCAATGTCTTTCGTCCATATTCTTGCTGAATTTAATAGCAACAATTTGTAGACATTTTCTTTGGAGTCAGTTGGTAACTATGGCTACTACAGCGCTACATGTGGCTAAAGCACTTTCACTACTTCTCAAGTAGACTTAAGGGCTAAGTAAATAAAAATAAAGAAGGGGCATGATTATCTTTCTAACTATCACTTCTGATTACCTTTTATTCTTTCTTATGTTTTCTACATAAATAGCCCAATAACATCTGATGTATAGCATTGATTAGTTATTATTTGCTTTTTAAATCAAACTTTTTGTAGCAGTTTCAGTTGCAATTCCTTGCAATCAATTTAGCTTTTATTTAAGGTACTGTTTCGCATAAACAAGTTCTAGCAAAAGCAAATTTTATAAACATGCATCTTAAATATTAACAAAGTAAGTAACTAACTTTTTGCAGTAACTTTTTAATAACGCAAAGTACCGAATGGGAATTTCCCTTATCTGTACTATTCTGGTAAAGTAAAATATTCTAAACTAAATGCACATTCTAGTTGGATTATATAAGCAATGCAAGACGACCCCGATGTTTTACGCGAGGTTCCAGATGCTTTACAAAGACTTGTCAGGTAGATCGGACACTTTAATACCATGAGTGTATCCATTAAACAATGTAGAGTTTTGTAAGTTTACAGAAACTATTGATTATTGTTGGGCTACAGTTTTGTGAGTAAATTTGTGCAAGACTTATTTTTTCACAACACTGCTTATCATTGAAATCCTGTTATGAACAAGATAACAATAATTTAAAAATGTAGCTTGTTTGTCTTCAACCACCCTAAAACTTTTGTTGTATCTGCTGCAAAAATGTACAATTGGAAAATCAGATTTTAACAAAAATAATCTTGTTGGTCTGGTATTTTAGTCATAAACAACATTCCAACACAGATGTGTGTCAATCGTTCACAGATACACAGCGAGGGGTTTCTATGGAATTGAACAAGCTCTTACGATTGACGTTCTCGTGAGAAATGCTTGTGTAAAAGAGGAAGATATACAGGTTGGAAATACTTTTACTTAAAAGGCAAAGATAAACCTAAGCTATAGATTGTAAGCTGATCGCAAATTACACAAAGCACATCATGAATTATCAAATACTTAATCAAATCAAGCGATATATCAAGTTTATCAAACTATACCTTCCTCAATGAAGGCATTGTAAAGTTTTGCAAATGTTATAGTGTTGAAAAAAAAACAGCTTTATCAAAGACCAAAGGTTCTTAATATTTTTCTAATTGCGTTTCAACAGCTGCAACAATGTGCTTGCATAAATCTAAAATTATTGTCCAACCCAGAATTTGCTTGTGTACCGCAGGTTAATAAATAACCCGTGGTGGAGATTAACTTTGTGATATATTTTATATTCTAGGAATTGCTTAAGTTTGACAAGAAACAACTTCGAACTGCGATTAACCAATTAAAAAATGACAAGTTTCTTAAATCAAGAGCATATGTTGAAACACAAGTAAGACAAAAAACATATTTGTAGATAAATCAGTTTTATACTAAATTGAAAAAACCTGTACCTCTTTCACACATACAAAATGCAGACGTTAAAGATCGCAACCAGTATAAACATCTAAATATTACATCATGTCGGTGTATTTTTTTTTTGTTGTTAAAAAAAACATGCATTTTTTGTTTTTTAGGAAGATGGAAAATTGTCGAAGCACTTTTATTACTACATAAACTACAGAAGCATTGCCAATGTTATAAAATATAAGGTAACTTTTGAATGTGTATTTGATCCCAATAATGTGTTTTCTTTGATTAAAATACGTCAATTTCTGGTAACAGCTTACCATTTAGCATGTTTGTGTCTTGTTTAGTTGCATCACATGCACAAACGCATTGAAACGATGGAACGCGACACCACTAACCGACCTTCGTTCAAATGCATGACTTGCGAAAACACGTACAGCGACCTGGAGGTCAACCAACTCATCGACCCAATGTTCGGTCGGTTGTCATTATTTATCTTTAAAAACTTTCATATGTTGTCGTTTAAACAGTTGCTTATTGCATCTTGTACTTTATGCCAGTGTTGTAATGACTTGAGTCATTGAGTCAAATACCTTTGGGTTGTCAGGTTTTTGTTATTTTTTAATTGAGTTCTTACATTTTAAATGTTGATCTTTTATTTTTATGATCAGTGATGTAACTTTATAATGACTTGCTCTAAATAACTCATTAGTTTTTAAAAAACCTGACTTGGACTTAAATTAGTCTGAAATGACCTACACTGCTTTATAGCAAACCAGTGGAGCTAAGCATATGTATGGAATTAGAAATGCTCTTACTTTGTGTATTTACATTTCTATATACACATGAACAAATAAAATGTATTCCCGCAAATTTTGACTGGGCATATTCATTTTGCGACTGATTTGTGTCTTATCATTGCACCGAATATGAACAATAAACTTGTATTGTGTATTTTCAGGGACGTTAAATTGCACTTTTTGCAAAACTGAGGTAGTTGAAGACAAGGAAGCCCATCACGAACAAGATTTAAGAGTTTCTCAAGTAAGCTGCCCTTAACATAACCTTCCTGAATATATGTTTTTATTTGTTTTCCAATTTATTTCTCTCAACGGGCAAAAAGAATGGGAATAAATGTTTACTCCTGTATTAAAAATAATGCTTTCCTGAACAAAACATTTTTAAGGCTATATTGAATTGCCTTAGTTTGCCTCAGTAAAAGCTATTTACCAGCTAACAATAATATTTGTAATTCAATGCTTTGTTTTTAGGCAAAGTTCAACGAACAGATGGAACCGGTTTACAAACTCCTGCGTGAAGTTGAAAATATAACTTTATCGGAAGAAGTTTTGGAGCCAATGCCGACTCACATTCCTCATTTACACCCTAAGTATGTAGCTGATTGGAATTTGAGTTTGAAATAATCTTAAGTTTTAGGTTTAACAACTGCTTTCATATGTTTTTATATTTAATAACAATGACCTCCCAAACCGTTTTTTTAATAAAAAGTGTTGCCTAATAACCACACTTATTTCTATAATTTGAAATCCTAATTTAACCTGATCCTTTTGCACTGAAGCCTGTATTGACCCATTCAAAGTCTCAATCTTTGTGTGTTGTTCTACCAACAATGACCTTTAAGTTTCCCTGCAATGTGAAGTGCGTTAAGTTACAATTGCTTGCAGTGGCCCCCGAGTGAGCAAGCCTCACAAAGCAAAGGACAGCGACCACTGGTCGATTGGGCGAGCTGCCATGGACTTCGGTCACAAGCAGGACATAGAAATCGACCTCGGTGAAAAGAAACATGAGCAAGTCACCAAGATTGTGAGTAGTTTATATGTCGCTGGTGCTTCTTGTGCAAAAAACAGGATAAAATTGTTGTTGCAACAACTTAAGTCTTGAAAAGTTTGAATAAATTGAAGCTATAAACTGTTGCTACCATATTATTTAAAAAAACTATAGTTTTTCTTCAACTTTCGACAACCTATTCAAGTCGCCTTGTGCTCGATGTTATTCACCTTAAAAAAGGCGACTTTATAGGTTGCCAAAACGTTGGTTAAGAAATATAATTACCAGAAGAGCTGTTTTTTGATCAAGGTTATGCCTGGTAACAACAGTTTATATATCATAGACTAGTACAATGTTTTTTCATTCACCCTAAAGAACGTGACTTGAATAGGTCGCCAAACGTTGGAGAGAAAATATAATTGCCACATGAGCTGTGTTTTCACAAACCTTAAAAAGCTATGTGGACTGTAAAATTGGCTAAACGAAGGTGAAATTCATAAGCAATCATCCATTCGTAATGTCAGATCCTTGTAGTCCAACCACATGTTGTAATCACAATTGTTTACAAACATTTAACAAGATTATTTCATTCATATGCCATCAAATGAGATGTAAAAACATTTTCACATCAGGTTCTAGAATTACTTGATACTGTGGCACACTTAGTAGCATTTAGTTCAATAATTATCATGCGTCTCCCTGGGCTTGTCTCCATAGATACCAGACTGGATTAAGAACAGCACGGTGTCCGGAACATCAGCGGACCTTGGCTCACCGGAGCCCGAAGTAGCCCCGGCACCGAGAGAGAAGTCACTCAATGATAATGAAGTCTTGCAGGTAAATTACTGTCAGAAAATAAGGGACTTTATTTTAAGTTTTGTTTACCTCACCTTATTTTTGGGTCTACAGCAGCGGTTCCCAAACTGGGGTCCGCGGACCAAATGGGGTCCGTACAGCAGTTTCAGAGGGTCCGCAAGGAGAATTAGTCTTTTAAGGTTTTAAACATTATCTGTCATCTTTATTGTCTTTAGTTATGCTTTATTATTCGATCATAGCGTGTTTTATGATGTCTATTGTGACATCATAAAGCATCTATTATGCTGTACTACCTGCTATCAGCGAATCGTTCGCATCAGTTAGAACAGGGTGGTCCAAACCCAGTTGCAATTTCAGCCAAATTGATCTGGTTAATTAAACCTTTTTGCGCGAAATGATAACGTCTTTGTAATTTAGCGATTGGGGAGTATGCAACATCTCTTAACATTCTACGCTTATTAAATGCAGTCTTCTAATTAAATTTTTTGGCGCTTCGCGCACACCAGCTTTCCCAATCTCATAACATTCGATTTTATTTGCGCACAAGTTCGACGACAGAAGCAAGTTTCTCGAGCGTATTTGTCTTTCGATATTACTTTGTGTGTTATCTTCAAACATTTCATGCCTCGACCAAACGAAAAACGTTGATCCGCTCCTGGTACGCATTTAGCCTACTTTATGTGGCCCGCAAAGAATATGCAAGAAATATTGTGGCCCGCGATGCAGTCAACCGTGGACCACTCGGAGTTAGAAGGTTGTTACATTAGAAAGAATCGGGACTGCACTAGTGTATTACAAAAAATATGGGTCAATTGACCCTTGAAATTTTATAGGGCCGCGAAATATCAAAATAATTGCAACGGGTCCGCCAGGCAAAATTTTTAGAAAAGTTTGGGAACCGCTGTTCTACAGGTTTATGGGGATTTAAAAAGTTGACTTTTAGGTAAAAAAAAATTCTAACTCATTAAATTTGTGAATCATCAGAAAACCCAGCCTTAACTGCACACCTAATAGGTTGTTGTGATTATAATGACCAGTCCAAACTATGTTCAGTGCAAATTTCACGAAATCTTTGTTTGACATGGATGACAAGTTTTGAATAGTTCAGACAACCAAACAATTGTTTTAAATATAACGAGCTTTCCATTCACAGACACTTCTGGCCCAAGAAGGATCGTCGCAATCGTCTCAACCTATTCCCTACTCTCATCCGTCCAACCAACGCAGAGGAGAGGAAAGCGAGTCCGATGAGTTTGAGGATGTCGAGGAAACCATGGTAACCGTTGCCGGGCAACCTTACAGCTACGAGGAAGTAGAATCAAGGGGTCAGGAACTTATCGGCCTTATGACATCACAAGAGAAGCAGCTGTACATAGAAATCGGACAAAGGCGCTATGAAGATATGCATGAGTGACTATGTGACCTTGGTTTGACCTACAAGGTCAAATATGTGACCTCACGGTACTTAAGGACTAATGTCGGGATGAAAAGTCTTTTAGTTCATTGTCCGAAATTCTGCAGTTTTCTTGGAGATAAAAATTACCAGAAAAGTTTTGCAAATAATGTGTTTATTAATAAGAACACATTAAATAAATCAACAAAAGCTCATAAAATTCAAAAGAAAAATGTGTACTTGCGATGTTAAGCAATAAATATAGGAATATGAACTTGATTTAAATGTTAATATAACAAAGCCTTAACCTAAACCAACACAACATAATTTCACCAATATGCAGCAAAACAGATTGCCAATGAAATTCCAAAAATAACCTTCATCTTGTTTTTGTACTTCTCACTTTTTACAGCAAATGCCAAAAAGCAGAAAGCAGGAGAAAAAATGACTAAATACTCATCGAATGTTATAGGTGCAATAAAAGAATAAATTGTGTTTATATTAAGTGCAACAAGGGTGACAAGAAATACCGTTATGACAGTGGCGATAAAAAAACGCTCCAATAATAAGCGGGTAATGTTAAGGGTGCACTCAAATTGAAGGCATTTGTTCAAGAACTTCACCAAGAAAAATATTTCAACCACAAAGCAGACTCCGATGGTAAGTTGTGCGATCGGTCGTACAGAATGGTGCAGAATTCCGTGGAGCAAAATAAAGAAAGCTCCGGTGTAAATGCTCAACGATCCGAACCACGACGACCTTTCGCTGGAGTTCAAACCTTTACGCTCGTGGATTTTAACTTGAATCATATCCTCCCTGAAAATAAAGTGTTATCGTAAGGATTTTACTTTTATACCAAGTAACATAACATCAATTAGGATAAAACTTTGAATAAAACAAAAACTTGAATTTCAAAAAATATTGGTATTCATTAAACTGTATTTTACCTTTTTAATTCCATTTTTCAAGTGAATAATAATTAATTAATGAGATGATTTTAATTGTCAGGAAAACATCATTGTTTATGTAATTAATTGCCTATAAAAGCTCTAAAAAGAAAAAAACATGTTTATATAGCAGGCTGATACTAATTTAACTGTAATTTTGTGAATTTAACTGGAACATATTTTTAAGGAATTCAACAACAATATATATGACTGCCCAAAAACTTTAAGAATAAAAAAATTATATACACCCCGATATTTTCAATAATAAAGCGGTTATTTTGTTCTTTGGTGGACCTGGTCACCCACATTTTATTTCCCATCTAAAAACTGCCTCACTTTACTAACTGGAATAAACCTTGTTTGTGACAAACTTGCAACTAAATCCATCTGCAAAGTTAGTTACAGTTTTTATATAAAATATTATGGAATTATCACCAATGGCGATTATCTCATTCTAATCACTTTCTGTATTTTAAAATACCACTTAAAGCTGTTTCTTTGTCTGATGAATCTTTAATTACCTTACCTTCTCCACTTTTTATGTATTTATTACCCACATCAACCATCTTCTGCTAGATCTTCAGCACTAACATTGTTTCATCTTCTTTCAAATCAGGTGAAATAATCTTAACAAAGCATTATTGATCCAAGATCTATTTGCTCTCTGCTTCGGAACTATAACAATTGCGTCCCATCTCTTATAACTGATGCTTGAATTGCTTCTCAGTCACATTAACTGAAGATGATACAAGCTCGTATCGAAACGTCTTAATCAAGGGTAATACTAATTTACAGAATGATGAATGGTCAGAACGCTCACTAATTTAAAGGCCCGTTTACACTACAGCTGCACTGGGCGTGAAATTGTTTTCACTTCAGCTGCAGTAAGCTGCGCTGGGCGTAAAAATCGCTCCATTCTATAGCTGCACTGGGCTTGAGTTTAGCAAAGCGTGAAAATCACTCCAAAGCGTATTTTTAAGCTAGCTGCTGCACGGGGCTTGAGTTTAGCAAAGCTTGAAACTCTCGTCACAATAGAATTTAAATGCAAATTACGCTTTGCTCAGCTCAGTGCAGCTGTAGTGTAAACGGGCCTTAAGTGTTACCCCGTTAAAACAATTATTGGCGCTGGTCTAGAATCCTACCACAACGAAACACCATTTGGGTTAGGGTACAGGTTAGCGTTTGGGTTAAGGTGGGTCAAGTATTATTATTAAATTAAGAATATAATATTGCTTGACCCACCCACCCCCAAACGCTAACCCGCATCCTAACTCAAATTTTGTGCGTTGATTTTAGAACTGTGGTAGGATTCTAGACCAGCGCCCAATTATTGAACCAACGCACAATATTTGGGTTAGGGTGGGGGTTAGCGTTTGGGTGAAGGTGGGTCAAGTGTTATTATATTTAATAATAATACTGTGAGCGTTCCGACCATTCCGTAAATTTGTGTTACCCTTAATCAAGATGATGTCGATCTACTCAACCTTTTTGGCTTTGCAATTTATTAGTAAGATCTAATTAAAATATTGTAAACCTAAGATTGTGATAATCTCCTCTGTTTAAAACGACATGTCGTCGATGACTTACAATTGTACGACAAATATTTACCCTGTTTGTCTATCAAGAAATTATTCCGTAATAATATTTGCTAAAAAATCTCCACATTGACTTGTCTGGTCAAACCACTAAACTTTCCTTCATTCTATAAACACCTCCATTAAATAGCTGATAATGACCTGACAGTCAATATACGTTGGAGCTACTTAGTTAACAATTCTGACAACTAATAAGTGTAAACATAATGCTGAAAAATTTTTTTCACGAGATCTAATTATAGAAACTATGGAGGAAGTCAATAGAACGTTTTGTTGTCGAGAAGACGTCAATGGTGTGAATCAAAAAACCATTCCAGAAATCGTTACAAATTGCATATAAAACAAGAATGAAGAATACTCAATTCACAGTAGCTAGTTTATTTCTTCATTCCGTTAAACTTTTGTAATAAAAAACGCTTTTACGCTGGATTAAATCTTTTATTTTACTACTCTCTTGGATTGCGCAATATCAAAACAAATTTGTTTTACACACAGAATTTAACTGATTTTAAAATTTGGTATATTGCAATTTATACCTTTTTAACCTATTAAAAGTAGAATAAAAAAAAACAAAGCTTACACAAATATTCTAAGACATTCTTATTTTAAATTCATCGTTTTAAAATATGTATCATGTGAGAGTTTCTGCAGCTTAATTTAATATGTAAAAGTGAAATTTGCCGCTTGGTTACGTAATTTCAGAGGAGGGGTCGTGACTTTTTATTGACACCCTGTCAGTGTCACCAAATCAATGACACCTGGCACCGATTTGATGACACCCTGTCACCAATTCCGTGACACCCTGTCACCGATTCCGTGACACCTGTCACCGACTCCGTGACACCTGTCACCGACTCCGTGACACCCTGTCACCGATTTCGTGACACCCTGTCACGTATTTGGTGACACCCTGTCACCGATTAGGTGACACCCTGTCATGGATGTGGTGTCACCCTGTCACCGATGCGTGACACCCTGTCATGGATGTGGTGTCACCCTGTCACCGATTCGTGACACCCTGTCATGGATTTGGTGACACCCTGTCACCGATTCGTGACACCCTGTCATGGATTTGGTGACACCCTGTCACCGATGCGTGACACCCTGTCATGGATGTGGTGTCACCCTGTCACCGATTCGTGACACCCTGTCATGGATTTGGTGACACCCTGTCACCGATGCGTGACACCCTGTCATGGATGTGGTGTCACCCTGTCACTCATTTTTTTTTAATCTGGAAAAGGTTTGCTATGGTCAAAGCGCACTTTTATTAGGTTAAAAACATTTTTAATTGTGGATTTTCATAACTGATAAATTATACTGTTCAAATTAATACTTTTTGATTGTTCAAGATTTTCAGCCCGATAATAGGTACCTAGCCTTCTTCTAAACCAGCGGCTGGAAACTTAACAACATAACTCATAAATTGTATAATTTTTTTTCCATTAACTGCATTAAAATCCTATTAAATGTATACCCGGTAGTGATAAGCGTTACAGACTAATTTTTGTTTGATTTATAAAAAAAGTAATTATTAAAAGCACTCTGTATGTTATTTGAATTGCCTGTTATGATATGGTTAAGTTTATTAGTAATTTGGAACACTTTAATTTTAGGCAGTTGTTATTTGTACCAAAATGATTGCTGCTTGTCACACATTACTGCCCCTAAATACACAGGACATTAGACATGCCTTAAAAGTTTTATCAAACAGTTTTTAGAACTGTTTTGCAAAATGACAATAATTCACTCGCAGAACACACCAAAACAAAACTATTCTTCCTGGATTCTTTCAGTTGACATTCAACACATCGTTTTATTATATTTTATTACAAAGCAAGGGATGCCAAAAAAGGTTGACAGTCGCACAACGAAATAAATACGGACTAGTTTTGGCCACACATTGAGTTTTTTACTGCTACACACACGTAATTTTCACATCATACAACAAAAATCAAATAAACATACTTCCATAGGAAATTAAGCAGCATACATCATACACTGGTTAAAATTGCTAAAAAAATACTTGTTAACTTGTTGTGTGATTTTTAAAGTGCATGAAACAGGAATCCTCAATTATTTTAACACTGTTAATTAAAATATAAGTGAGTAAGGCTGAATTCCCCACCGGTTAGACAAAAACTCTTTAAAGCAGACTGATCGAGACTAATGAGATGGAACGCTATTTCTTTTTTTTATCGCGTTACCACCGACCAGATTTGACGCAAATCTTACGCACAGCAGACAGACACGACTAAACGCATTTTAAGCGAGATAGTGCGTGCACTATTTTTTGCCGTGACTAAAGATACTTTTTAAAAGAAACCACCATTTTTTTACGGGTTTTGGTAGGTTTTATGTTCGGAATGTTATTTTAAAAGGTTTAGCAAGTATTTTTTTTTAAATTATTATGAAAATATATTCCTGGAACGCTTGAAAAGCCTTTTAATTCGAATCTTTCTTTTCTATGTCTGATTTTACCAGCTTGACTAGTTAAAAAAAATAATTTTTATGACATCCTTGCGTAATTTTGAAACTTATCTTCATGTTTCAATAAAGTGCAAAAAGTGTATGAAAATAACCCTATTTATACCTTTTTTCACAAATAGGGTGTACCCGCACTTGTGTTGCCGTATGAACGGCTTGTTAAGTTTCCAAATACATATTTCTGCCAAAACTTCCATTTAATTTGCCTCCGCCATGATCATGACTGAATTATATCGCCTAGCTTTGTCGAGTTTAAGTTTCGCGCGCTTTGTCGGTGGGGATTAGACAGAGTCACTTTCATACACGACGCGACAAGTCAACAGTCAGACATGTTTCGTCGCGTCGTGTCTGAATATTGAATATGTCTTCATACTGATGCAAATATTTCACAAACAATATTATACTAAATGAAGGACTTATTCTACTTTTACTGTAACCAAATATGTTTTAGGGCGTGTACTGTGTAAAACAGACAAAGTTTACCAATTAGCCATACTGCTGTCAATATGATTTAATTGCTTATTCACCTTTTGTATGTTGGCATACCTTATAAAAATAAACTAGAAAACTATTAGGTTGGTTGTGTTAATTAACTGAGGGGCAAAATGGGCCAACACTGCGCTGCATATAGATAATAAACTTAAAACAGTATTTAATTTTACAGATTGCCAACGATATCAGCTTTTAATTGACGAGGGTTCATCGACTTCTTCCTTGGCAAGATTCTTTAAAGCCTTCAAGTTTTATAGATTCCTCCATTTCACATAATGCATCAGTTTTAAGCCATTTTTTTCATGTTGTTACACACTGCTAGAATACAAAACTTCAAATTTATAAAATAAATAGAGCCTTTCCTTTTTTGAGTAATTCTGCTATGCCAGGCTTCCAGTAACTGCAATTAACATTTAATACCTGTATTTAGTTTTTTTGGAATGTTGTTTAAAATGTGTATTACAAACAGAAAAAAATAAAACAAAAAACGTCTGTTTGTTTGGCCGCTTGGTTTTATAATTGTGCTTTCTTTACTTGCTGAAAATACAGGGGTATTGTTAGGTTTTAGTTTGTGCTCGACAACAAATCGATGACACCTGTCACTAAATCGGTGACAGGGTGTCACGGAATCGGTGACATGGTGTCACCAAATCGATGACACCTGTCACTAAATCGGTGACAGGGTGTCACGAAATTGGTGACAGGTGTCATGGATTTGGTGACACAGACAGGGTGTCAATAAAAAGTCACGACCCCTGTTGTAATTTCAATAGAATTTATTTCTTACGCCCAAAAATATTACTCATTTGGTTTCAACTAAAAAACGGATTTTCTAGACAAAAACCTTTTATTAGCAATACACACATGGTAAACAATAATATTTTTATATCTTGTATGAACCTAATTTGTTTCAAATCTGATCGCTTGAGCTGCATTACCAAACCTAGCATTCCACTTGTGTGTAAAAAACATTTAGTTTGACCATTGTTGCTAGCACCGAAAGGTACAAACTGCTACTGTTGTCCGGATTTAAAAAATTGCCAGCGGAGCAATAAAAGAAGAAGCATGTTTTTAGATTTAAGTTTGAGCAAATGTCTGTCAAATCCATTTATATGTGTCGTCCGATATCAAGTGGTAGTATCGGTACTCGTCCGACAATTGTTGCCGGTCTGACTAATATTTAATGCAAAATTACAGCCACAATTTGCGATTTATATAAGCTATTCTGATTAAATCGAACTGGAGGTAACTCTAAAGTCAAAGAAATATGTTTTATGATAGTATCACTAGTATAGCACAGGGATGGCGAACCTTTTCATCGCGCGGGTCACAAACACGACATTAATCCTTACAAAACGCAAGTGGGTCATACATTTAATTATATGCTAATTTTATGCGAAACTTTGCTGCTGCGTCGTTTTAGGTGTTATTGTCTGGGTTGGTAATTCAAGCTTTTGAATGATTTCCAAATTCAGATTCCCGCAAACATAAGAAGCTAAATAGTTAACTGCTGCAGCATTTTTATTGGATTACAGGAGTTCAGCAGAAAGCTTTTCGACATGGTTTATTCCAGGGTTTTAAAACTTTAGTCTGCGAACTCTTAATGTCCCTTAAAGGATCACCACCCTTTAGGTTTTACAGCGATAAACAAAATGCTTTTATTTGTCTGCTTTTCTTCACGCATTTGTTGAAGTGCAGCTAATGTAGGCGTACTTGCCACCCCTAAAACACTTTTGTACGACCCACAGATTTGCCAGCCCTGATTTAAACAGTATAGTGCTATCTAACGAAGAACTTTTTTTACATTAACCCTTTATGAAAATGATTAATAACTCTTCGGTATTTCTATATAGACAGGTGGGTCATTAAAAATCTGTGGTGGGTCACTTCGTGACCCGTGGGACAGTGGTTCGCCATCCCTGGTATAGCATATATTGGACCAACTGCCTGAAAAAATACCTTTAAACGTTTCATTTAGATATATTTTGCATGTTTGGGAACAGTGACGTCATTTGGTTTTGGATAGAATTTTTGTCCACAGGTTTGGGTTAAAATATACAAGCATCTCGCATACCTACATGTGACAGCAATAGGACTGGAGCAACTAGCTGACCAACGGGCATTTAAACCAAGTAGGCCTATATAAAGCCTAACGACGAAACATGTACGACAGATTGCGGTGTACGAACCATCATTCTCTAAGACTGCTTCAACATAAATCTACCTTGGCTTGTCATTTGTAAATGCTCTTTCAGTAAGAAGTTTAGCAGATGTTGGCTAAACTTGTAAGGATAAAGCAACATACATCCAGGGTCGGCAACCTCCGGCCATCGTATCTTTGACAAACTAGGCATTTCAAATACTTATTGACTATTTTAACTACGTAAGTGCGAAAAATTTTCGCGCTGCGCGCAAATGATCTTTCTCATTTCGGGTTTGTTTACGTTTTGACGCTGTCTTTTGAAATATAGATCAGCGCTTCTTTACCGTTGTGCAGTGGAAAGCTGCCAAGTGCGTCGCGGACAAACGGAAAACGTATTCACAAATATTAGACATATATTTTTTAGCTTTTTCTTTATTTTTTATTGTCGGCAATAGGCTAATGAAAACTTGCAAGAAATTTAAAAGAAATGCCGTTATACCAAAATAAAATCGCGCTCGCTTCGCTCGCCAGGTGTGCCCGGACTTTGAAAGGTTGGCAAACACTCAACTAGATTAACTAATGTTATCGCGTTTCTTCAAAGTAGTTTTATTACACTTTTCATTAGTATTATGGATGACGATGTGTGGACTCGGATTTTAAACCAAGCAAACGCTTTTTTTCGCGCTTTGCTCTAATAGTTTACTGCATCATTAAATGTAATTAAACATGTTTTTAAGCGCAAAAAGATCCGAGGCCCACCTGATTCACATTTTGTGCGGCCCGCAAAGACCTTTTCGTAGTTGGTTTTGGCCCGCGACTACAAAAAGGTTGCCGACCCCTGAACTACATAAACGATTTAGCGAACAGGTCAGGAAGTCGCTGGTTTAAATGTGATGACACCACACTATAGCGTCATACTGGTCAAGTAGTGGATTAATGCTTAATAAGCCTACGCACACAAACAACTAGTAATTCGGTTTTACGTTAAATTTTCCTTAAATTACCAAACGATATATAGCTTTAGAAAGTTTAGATTAATTACCATTACTTGCTTGGATGTACTTGCAAAGTTAGGTTACAAGTTAAATGTGTAAAGTTAGGTAAGTTCTCGCAAACACAATCAAACAATAAACGTGCGTTAAATAAATGCTTGTAAAACGGTGTTCAAGGAGCAACTTTAATCTCATGAAAATTGAGGATAAGACAAAGTAAGAAGTATAAATTGGGTAAAACAAAAAAACACAAAAATCTGGAAATACCATTTCTAGACATAACTGGTCAAGTTACCGCATTGAAGTTTTTTGTTAATGGAAATTACTTTCCAAATTTGTAAACTTTTCAAACCAGCAACAGTTTTAAATCAGTCTGTTACCACAGATGCTTGATTTTGTGAACAAAACATTTTAGCAGAGCGACTTCTTTCCATAATCCCCTACGATTTATTGCTTCAACTGCGTCTTCAATCTACATAAACACAATAATCGTTATTTCTTGTGAAATCACTGTTTTGTAGAAATCTTTCCAATACAATATGTTAAACTTAAAACTGATTTAAAATAATATTTTGTAAAACAATTCCTTACAAATTCAAACTCAATTATTACGTATAATAGCCATTGTTACGTAATAATTCAATGGTTAACAACAAAATATCTTTTCACAGAAAAAAAAATTATTCAAGTTTATAAAAGTTTTAACAAATTTTACCGGAAGAGTTAATCTTAAGCAACGTCACGAATCACGAGTTTTTAAAAATGTAAATATTCGGCACAAATAAGTGGAAAAAGGGCGTTGTCAAGGACTATGTTTCTGTTTATAAACTCTTGCATATTATGAAGGCAGTATTTTGAATCAAGTATAACTTTTGCATATTATTCAGTAAAGTTAATTTTTAGCAGCCACAAAAGGTGGCAAAGTATGGAATGTAATTTTAGCTTGTTTGTGTAATTATAGCGGCCCGCATACGATACGCCCGGCGGCCGTAAATAAATAAACCTTCGGTAAATCAGTTTGGTGTTTCCACAGCAAACAATAATGTCACGTGAAAAGCTGACGTAAGGTGGCTGCGTCGTAAAAACTTTAGAAGACTTTAAGAGCTGTGTCATAAGTGGTTGTCGGAAACTATGTTTGAGCTATTACTACTGTTAGCACGTTTGTTATTAAATAATTAATGCTGTTGGGTAAATGTTTTCAGCTGTAATGCAACACTGACATTTGTTTTGTACAGAACTTTAAGTCTGCAAAAACAACGGACTAAAGTTAACTTTTAACAGCGATTTATCTTTTTAATAAGTCATTTGCATGAATATAAACCTAACAAATGTATCTCATTTAATTGTTCTCAGATTCTAAGTGTAGTTTTGTGCTAAGAATTGTGACAACAGAATGGCTCAAAATCCAGGTAGTTATTTTAGAATAGCAATATTTTAATATTTTGCACCTTAAAATAAATGTGCATGCTTAGAAAAAATACCATTAAAGAATCAAAAAATTGATCTTAACAAAAAACAATCACAACTAAACTTGTATTTAAAGAAATATTACTTTTCAGTGAACTGTTCACCAGTTTTATCCTGTGCATTTAGATTTAATAACTTTGCTCTGCAAGAAATGTTTAATAATAATTTGTATTTTGTTAACAGCTTACCCCCCTCCCCAACAGGGGTATGGTGTGCCCCCCCAGCAAGGTTACCCCCCTCCACAACAAGGGTATGGTCCGCCCCAAGGGGGTTATGCCCCCCAACAGGGTTACGCTCCCCAAGGGGGTTATGCCCCCCAAGGAGCCCCACAGCAGCAACAACAATGGATGACAGTGCCAACAGGGGTACCTGGTTGCCCCCCAGGCCTTGAGTATTTGACGCAGGTAAACTAAATTTTTTAACATAAAATGTTTTCTTTTTTTGGTATTGATGTTGATGAATTAATTTGTTGTCACTGTTATAAATTTATTGTGTCACTTACAGACTTGATAGCTATTAACAGTAAAACAAGTAAGTTTAATAAAATTCAAGGTAAATAGTTATAATGGTATAGCAGGTCTTTTACAAAAGGCAGTTGTTTATTTTTCAAATTGTTGTAAAACTGCTGGTTAGTATTGTGCTTGAGAAACACTTCTCTTGATTTTGAAAACAATTCTTTAATTGTTTGTATATGATTAGAGTGCAAAATACAAGATTTTTTCACAATTGTTGTATGTTGTTTTGAATTTGTTTTTTAGTAAATCAAAATTACTAAGGGTACCATAATTAAAAATACCACTAATCTAGTAAAAAAATTTCAAAATTAGTTCATCTTTTTATGTCTAGTCCAATACGTTTGTCGTATTGATGTGTAAATTGTTCCAACAGCTATAAAAATGCAAATTGATGGTACAGGATACTTGGTTGTAAGCATTTATTGTTTACTATTCAATTTTTATACCATAATGATTGATATATGCATTGTCATGCTGATTACTACAACATCCTGTCAACTTGCAACAGAGCTTTACCTCCTTATTAAAACTTATTCAAAACAATTCTAAAAAGTTGCAGATTATGACACAGCTTTTGTTGTTACTTGCTGGTATTAATATACATTTTGTTTCACTACTTTTATTGGTTTGTTATCCTTGCATATCAGTCTTTTAAAGTATGCTAATTGATATTATTGTGACATGCAGTATGTGCCCCTATATTTAACTATTATGGTGACTACAACTTCCATAATATTAATTTTGTTGTTTCAGGTTGATCAACTATTAATTCACCAAAAAGTTGAACTGTTGGAAGGTTTGCTTATTTATTTTCTATTTAGTAGGTTGTATAATGTATATATATATATATATTATTTACATTGATTGATTTTATTCTACTGGTATATGTTCATGTGCTATAAATGTACTATCCTTAAAGTGCTCAATAATAAAAATGTTGGATTTTAATTCTTTTCATTTATTACTGAGTTGACCTCAAACTTGTTGAAGTAAAACCAAAATATCAGCAAACCCACACACTAGAGCTGATTTCACAGCAGTGAGCTATTTAAAGCATTTATATCCTGATATAAATGCTCGCTTTACTATAGATGAATGCATTCGTATCTAAATGTATACCTATGCATATTTTTTCCGCAGCTTTCACTGGTTTCGAAACTGCCAACAAGTACCAAGTGAAGAATAGTTTGGGACAAAAAGTTTACTTTGCAGCTGAGGACAGTGACTGTTGTACAAGGTAAATGTCAATATTTTGTTGGTATGTTTATGGAAAACTTTCCATACTTTCTTTTAAACCAGAAAAATTTGTATATTTTTATCTACACTCTTTTTATTTCCAATTATTATTACTTTCAATATTTCCACTAAATTTATTTATCTTCATGGGCAGCTTGACTCAGTGACCGTAAAGTCCTTTCGCTGTCCTTGTGTTTAATATGCTCTTTTTTAATGTTTGCAAAAATGCACAAAATTAAATCTTGAATTACCATACGTTATGATGTTGTTTAGTTGCAATCTTTAAAGAATTTGACTTCCTAATGAACTAACACAATTTTAATGCTTTTTTTTAATAGATTGTGACACTGTTAGTCTTGCAGTGGCTAATTGTCCTAATAAATTATTACTAGCATGTGGAATTATGCCAGGAAATTGTTGTCAGACATATGTTTATAATGTTCTGAAGCTGATGTAATTTGGTTGTGTGATTCTGTAGTCAGCTAAGCGTGAAATGATTAATTAGCTCAATCAGACATGATTTATAAAACTCCATTTTGTGGATAGTTTAATATAGTATACACTAAATCCTTATCCATTAGATTGTAAATCAACGCCTTTGAAATTATGTTTATAGAAATTATAGCCGGCCTTTATGAATGGTCAACTTGTCATCACACATTATTTGATGTATATATATATTACATACATCAAATATTAAAGTATTTATGGAATACATAACCAAGTTATTTGATATATGCCAACAACACCTTTGTGAAAACTTATATAAAATTATTATACCTTTCATATCATTTATTGGCATAGTTACTTTAATGTTGGTATTAATTGTGTTCTAACCATCCACATTGTTACAGACAATGCTGCGGCCCGTGTCGAAATTTTGACATGAAGATTCTTGACAATTCACAACGCGAAGTAATGCACCTTGAACGACCTCTACGATGTGCCTCGTGTTGGACTCCATGCTGCTTGCAAGAGGTAAAAAAGTTTAGGAAAATAATCAACCAAAAACAATACTGTGACAGCAATCATTAATAGTAGGAAATAACTTCAAAACCATTTTGTCATGAATAAATTGTTGCTGCGAGGCATTGTATCAATTATAAAATTGTTCTTTATACTTCACCATTTGAACCTTTATATAATGCTTTAAAACCACAACCAATAATTAAACCGACATCTTTATTGTATAGTCTGTTAATCACTGCTTACCATTGATGGATGTGAAACTACCAATGGTTTCGCACTTTAAGGAAGCTTACTTCACAATAGTGATCAATGTTATTGAAATTGGGTTAATATAAACCAGACATTTTGGCAGCAACACATAGTGTTTTGTGTACAACTAAAAACTTGCACTATATGACAAAAGTTGAGTAAGATTTAAACTCATTTTCTTGTGAATAATAAATCCACTTTGAAGGTAGTTAATATTAAGAAATGTTAACTCAATCAAACTCCTTCCCGATTATGCTTGATGTTTTACCTACAACATTGAGCTCTTTATTTAAACTGTAAACTTTGGCCCACATTGTATATTTGGGAAACTTTAAATTTAGTTTTAAAAAAATTAATTATTTTTACAGTTGAAAATGGATAAAGGGTTGTATATATATATGCGAAATGTTCAAACTGACACCTACTTCTGTATAAGCTTGGATATTCTTACTCATCTTAATTTAAATAGTTTTTTCCGGCATATTCTTTGATTTTTTTTTCGCGTTATTATCATTAACCACTATTGACTGACAGATGACGGTTTCTTCGCCGCCTGGTTCAGTGATTGGATACATCGAGCAGCAGTGGGACTTATTGCTCCCAAAGTTCAACATCCTCAACGAGAACAAGGAATGCGTTCTTAAGATCGAAGGTCCCTGCTTGACCTGCAACATGTGTGGAGATGTAGAGTTCAATGTGGGTTGATTGCTTATATATGTAATCACTAGTCTGATTCATATTAGTAGCTAGTTCTTTTGATAGGGTTTTATTGTGAACCAAAATTTTAGTGACTTGTTGTAAAATAAAAAACTTTTAACAAAATTAAGTATTAAACACTACATTCTGTATTCATATTATACAAAATGCTTGATTTAAATAACAAGAATATTGAGTAATTCCAAAAAAATTATGATCAAGTTGTTTTTTTAATGAACTTATAAAACATGGAAGTTGTTTTAAACACAGGTAATGACAAAAGACGACCAGCAAGTTGGTAAAATATCGAAGCAGTGGTCAGGTTTGGTGAAGGAATACTTCACGGACGCCGACAACTTTGGGGTCCAGTTTCCGATGGATCTCGACGTTAAAGTGAAAGCTTCACTACTCGGAGCAGTTTTCCTCATCGTAAGTGTGTTGTTTTACTACGGCTCACTACACAGGATTTGTCTTTATATAACATTCCTTTAGTTGCAAGTGACAATGACAAATAACACCTTTAGATAGTAAACATGTTTCGGTGTAGGGTTAACCTTAAGTAGCACAGTAGCTAATTAAAAATAAGTTAAGTTTGACCAAAGAGCTAAAATAGGTTTGGGTAAAATGTTGAAATCCCCTAATCTAGAATGTGGTTACAACAATTGGGTGATTTGCACTGAATTGTAAATATATGTTTAAAATTGTGTAAATTGTGCGGTTTAACATGTTTAGGCTATAAAAGATCCAAACCACTTGAAATAAGCTACTTTTAAAATGCTTACATCCAATAATGTTGGCAAGAATAGTTCAAAGTTTGCTGTTAGGTTTCTATTACATTTCTAATTTAGTTGTAAAGTATTATTTGTGAAGTCGCAATTTACCATCAGTGATTTTTGAAATCATAATACTTTAAACTCCCCGAACCCTGAAACACAGAAGTTGTTTTGTGTAAAATTAAAATATAACCATTTCAATGGCAGGTAAATATTGCTTCTTTTTGTTTATTAGTTGTGCTAACTTGAGTTAAAAAGATAAAAGATAAAATGATCAACAAAAAACATGTTTTAAAGTAAAAATCTAATAAATAGAATACCAAAAAAGCATGATTTTAATGCTAAACCCTCCAGTAGCATGCTTGAGCCCGTTAATCCCATTTCCTTGTGCTGTAAAACTGTTTTGTTTGCTAATTCCATTCACAAGGGTAATGGCCACTTGCTTTACAATGGGATCTAGGGTAAGCAAATATTACCAAACAATGTGGAAGGCGCAGCTGTAAAACCCAGGCCTTCTATAAATAGCAATATCCAACCAAGGGGTGGTTTGTGGATTTCGTTCAATTTAGTTTTATCTAAAACATCTTGAGGTACTTTTAAAATAAGGTTTAAATTTTCATGTTTTTATAAATTTTTTAATTTTTTTTTGAGCAACATTTTTCAGTATCATGATGCAATTTAGTTTAACCAACACTTGCATTTTAAACCTTAACGTGGTTAAAGTTAGTTATTATTGTGCAAAGTCACCATGTTAGAGAAAGTTGTATGAAGTCTGATCTTTGCCAACCATTAAATCATAAAGAACCATTTTCTCTTTGTGGCAAGAGTTCCATGAATAATTTATGTTATTTGTGGGTTTATGTAACAACATTCTCTTACGAACTTTTTTAAACACATTACCTCAACTCTACCAAATAAATTTGTTCTGCTTGAAATAACAAAATCATCCAGTAAAAACTATTCAATATGTTGATTTGATATTGTTATTTTAGGGTAGTTATTGACTGGAATATGTTAAAAATAATATTTTAAGTATTTAATGAAATATGTGTCAACCAAGTTTATTTTTTCTTTTTATTTGGAATAATGGATAATTTTAACTAACCTACAATGTTAGTATTTTGTGGTGGCGAAACATTTAATTCATTTTTTTGGTTTTCTTTAGGATTTCATGTTTTTCGAAGAAACGGGTAACCAAGACAACCAAAGGATGGGGGTGTGGTAGTAATATTGTGGGCGTGTCCTTACTACAAATGTTCCTGTATGTTGTAGCTAACAATGCGTTGTTACTGTTTGTAGTGTTAGAACTTATTGTACATATGTGATTACTCGTTACACACGGCCAGTTAGATTTTTTTTTAATCTATTACAAACATCGATTTACAATAATCACTACATATTGCTATTTTTCGCACTTATTTTTGATTGGCACAGTTTTGTGGAATATTCTGTTCTTAGCAATATATTACGATAAAACTTGATAAACTGCCTGAAATGAAATAAAAAAATGATTGTTTTAATATATATATATATATATATAAGTGATTGCATTGTAATTTTAAAATATTTTTTTGAAGCGTTTATCTAACCTGCCTTAATATTGCATTATTAACATCGACCAAAACGTTGCTGATTTACACGAGTTCTGAATCTTTAACATATTCACATTTTACTGATTACCTCAAGTTTTTCGTCAATGCAGTTTTTTAATGATATTCAAGCTTGGTTCACATCGGGAAAATTAATACAAAAATTATATTATTACAAATCTATGTTTTATAAGCTAGGCTACAAATATGTGTTTCTATAATGCAATGTACAAATAAGAATTTTGTTGAAAAAGATTTATTTTGTGCCACTGTCAATATTTCATTATTCTTTTGTGCAAAGGAAGATTAAAGGTTTTACGTCTTTCAAAGATAATAAATATTTCTGTGTTTTTTCCACCAAAGATTTTCTGTGTCTTATTTCATTGTAATTGCAGTTTGCATGAATTCAGGTTGAATCGCCGTTTATGTGAAGTAAAATAAAATGGTCAATGCAAAGTTGTTGTTAACGAATAGCACCGAAAACGTGTTCAAATCGGCTCTTTGAAATCATTTTCCACTAATTTTCTTGGGTTAACTAAGAGTCAAACACCTTGACATTCTGTTTGTCACAAACCAAAGTATTTATGTGGAGTATTTTTCAAATTATGGGTTGCATTCAAATCCAACACCCCCAACTTCGGTTACCCCAGCATCAATCGTTGTGTGCGATCATATCTGCTTGTTGGTAGATTTCACATATTACGTCACAAAGCCACGATTGTTGCGAAATGTTGGTGGCTCAAATAGTGGTAGTTTGACGACATTAAATAAATAAAATTAAAGTTGTGCTGTATTAATTGAAGTTATTTTAATTTTCAGGTAGTGTTTAAAAGTCAAAAGTTTTTTAGTTTTATCAAAGGCTAGACTTTACAAGGCATGAGTAAATCAGATGAACTCCTTACAGTTCCGACGTAATTCTGTCGCAGTGAAATTGCAGAAAGTTTTTTTAATGGCGAAATAAAAAAGTCTGTTTAATTTGTGCAATCCTGTTTATTTTTGGATGTATATTGAGCATAAGTTGCATAACGAGCACATTTACAAGCTGAATGCAAAAGTTTTTTTCGTAGAAGTGATTTAAATATCTTTAATCACAAATAGCTTCGGTGGTCTAATTCATTTTTAAAGTGTTATGCAACGCCGATAATAATAGATGCAAAATGCATCGTTAAAAACAAAATAAACATAATATTGTAAAGTTTACAGATATAAATGTAATTCGCAATAACAACTGAGACGCAGTTTAACAATTGTTAAGTTTTCTTTTTAATTATGTTCTTTTAATAAATGTTTGATCTGATAAGGTTTGCAAAATGTTAGACTTATATAATACTTAAAACAATTTGTATTTATTAAGCATAAGGTGTAATCTGGGATAAAACAAGGCAACAAAATCACAACAAATTTGTTTATTTTTCAGTTATTTCATATTTACTAAGTGTTGAAAATTATTCCACTGTTTTAAAAGCTGTTTGTTTGTGATCTCACAATGGCAACGGCAAGTGAGATTCCGCAAGTCACTTACAATCATTACGAACTGAACAAAACCGACTGGGAAGTTCCGTGCAAGTACGCCGACCTGATCCCCATCGGTTGCGGTGCTTACGGCTCCGTGTGTTCCGCGTTGAATGAGGAACTTAAAATGCGGATGGCCGTAAAAAAGTTGGCCCGTCCGTTCCAGTCGGTCACCCATGCGAAACGCACGTACCGTGAACTACGACTTCTCAAACACATGCACCACGAGAATGTCATCGGGCTGCTTGACGTTTTCACTCCGTCCACAAACATAGAAAACTTCAACGACATGTACCTTGTCACACATCTGATGGGAGCCGACCTGAACCAGATCATCAAATCGCAGAAGTTGACCGACGATCATGTTCAGTTCCTCATCTACCAAGTGTTGCGAGGACTGAAGTACATTCACTCGGCAGGAATCATCCACCGTGACTTGAAACCGAGCAACATCGCCGTCAACGAAGATTGCGAGCTCAAGATTCTTGACTTTGGATTGGCTCGGCTCACCGACGACCAGATGACAGGATATGTGGCCACTAGGTGGTATCGGGCACCTGAGATTATGTTGAACTGGATGCATTACAACCAAACAGTGGATATCTGGTCGGTGGGGTGCATTATGGCCGAACTATTGACAGGGCAGACTCTGTTCCCCGGAACAGACCACATCGACCAGCTCAAGTCGATCATGACGCTCTGTGGGACGCCGAGGGACGATTTGCTTGAGAAAATAATCTCACAATCCGCAAGGAACTTCATCAAAACGCTGCCCATCACCCCCAAGAAGGATTTTGTCAACGTGTTTGTCGGTGCCAACCCGAAAGCAGTCGACTTGCTCGAGAAAATGCTTGTGCTTGACACCGACGTACGACTCACCGCCGAACAGGCTTTGGCTCATCCGTATTTGGAGAAGTTTCACGATCCAGAGGATGAGCCGAACGCGCCACTTTACGACAAATCGTACGAAGACGCAAATCTCAGCATTGATGAATGGAAGCAGCTGGCGTTCGAAGAAATTATCAACTTTAAATTTTCACCAGACCTTATCGCAGATTATCAGTGATTATCGTTTTTTGTAATTATGTAAAATTTTGCTTTGCACAATCGAAAAGCAGAACTATTCATGCGCGACTAATCCACAAAGCAGCTTTTTAGCTTTTCATTGTAACTTCCTGCTTATTTAAACCTTATTATCCATGGTACTGCAAATTAATCATATAGAGTTAAACTATGCTGGTAGTTCTCCAATGAGCAATTTTTTCTGGAAGTCTTTGCCACTTTGTGTTTGCCATTTTCTTGTAAATAGTTATTTTTGTTGCGTGTTTAAATATTGCTAAAATGTTATGCTTATTGAGCATTGAGTGCCTTTATAATTGTTTTTTGTTTCTCCTTTTGAAATTTTATGCTTGTTTTAATCGACATTTCAGCAGCGAAATAACTAGATCAAATCCCATTGCACTTAATACTGGTGGAATCTGCTGTAAAATATCATTTTATTGGTGTTACTGCAACTTTCAATCAACTTTTAAGGCCCGCCACGAATTTTGTTCAACCCTCCGGTTTTCAGGAAAATGACCTTTTCGTTTTTACTTTTTAAAATATTTTTAACACTCTAATGGTTTTAACATAAAGTTTTCATTTGTTTTTTGACATTGTTCTTGTATAACCTTTAAACGAATTATTTATCCACTTTAGTTTTATCCATTTTAAAAGTTTTACATTACTGTGAAACTCTTTACGACAACTTTATTATTGAAATATTAAATCGCATATTGGGTAATCATTGTTTACACTTCTGTGGTATTGAAATTGAACCATTTCTCTATCAAATGTATTTTTTAATGTGAACAATAAGTCTATTATTACATATTAACATTAGTTTTATTAAATATGTTCTGGTGTATTTAAGGGTTAAAAACAATATTCTAAGCGTGTTTATCTTGTAAAGAACAAGTTTTACGAGTGCCTTATCGCCTGACTATAATGTCTGCTTCATGTTTTTCGTGTTCATTAAGATTATACAGGGAAGTAGACTTATATAAACACAAAATGCCACTTGCTGCCATGGAAGACCGCCTTCGGAGCGTAGCTCAGGACGCTCCATCGGTTCCTGAAAAAGTGGTTGTTACAAAACCAGTGGACCGTGAAAAGACCTGCCCTTTGCTTCTCCGAGTGTTCGTTTCTGACAATGGACGTCACCACCGACTCGAAGAATTCTCCAGAGGAAATTTTCCTGGCAATGAATTGCAGATTTACACATGGTAAGATGTTTCATTTTTAAACATTGTAAGCAATAAACCACCTAATCTGTATTTAATTACCTCTGATAAATCAGCAACTTTTTGTTTATACCACAAACTTAAAATTGACATAAATATGCTGTTGCTACCAGGCATAGTATATAATAAAAATAAGTTCTCCTGGTTATTATTTGTTTATCAGACGTTTCAGCTACCTATCCAGGAAGCGTTCATCGGTGATGCAACAACACCACGCAAAGTAAAGTGTTGTTTTACTTGCGTGCTGTTGGGCCTGGTGTTGTTACATTCCCTTATGAAGGCATTCTGGATAGTTAAACAAAATGTTGGATAAACAAATAAATACCGAAATAGCTTTTTTAAGAATGGCATCTTCTTTGTTTAATTTAAAGTTTGTCAATGTCTGATTTTTTGAAAATCAACTAAAAAGTAATGCTCTCTCTAATAAAAAGGTTTTAATATGTTTTTATACGTATCTGTTCTGGTATTACTATATGTTAGTTGAATGTTAAATCACACTTAATATTTAGGAACAAATTATGGAAACCCTATAAGTCCCTAAGTAAAAATGTATTGCCAAGTCAAATAGATTATACGCTAAACATAATGCGATGTTGACCTTTGAACGTGTGTCGTGTTACGACAGGATGGACGCAACGCTGAAGGAACTCACAAGTCTTGTAAAGGAAGTTCGTCAAGACGCTCGGAGAAAAGGAACAACTTTCCAGTTTGCAACGGTTTATTTGGATCGAATGATGGGAAGATTTAAGTGAGTTGGCACAGATATGCTAAAATTTACTGGTTGTTAGATGATAAAAACATTACATATATTTTAAAACTTATAATGTTTGTTGAAAAAATATGCACTTACAGACTACAGTTCAGTTAACAAAGAAATATCCTGCAACTGAATCAAGTCCTTTTGCTTTTTGTAACTTATAGTTTATTTTTTTTAAATATGTATAAAAATGTGCTAATACTTAAGAAAACACAATTAACTTTTTATAAAACTCATAATATACAAAAAGTGAAAGAGCACTACCAACTCAGTTTATATATCGATGTTAACTGGAACTACATTATCATTTTGCATAAACTAGAGGTATCAGCTTTACATAATGTAGACAATGACATACTTCCCCTAATGTAACCTGAGCCTATATTTACATTTTAGTAAGCTGCCTAATTGAAGTGGAGCCCTTCTATAGCGTTTTGTATAATGTTAGATACATTTTCTTAACTTGTAACCATTTCCAACAAGAAATATTAATTATTTTCATTGAATCTCCATCCTGGGTTTATCTTTCATGTTACATTTTGGCAACCGAAAAACAACTTACAACCTAAAATATAAAAATTAACCAAACCCCTTAATAGGCTGTGTTATAGTATTTAAATGTTTACTGGTCTAGGTGCGCAACTATCCTGTATTGGCTGTCTGACTCTGATTTTGTCACTTGTGTTACCACGTTAGAATCACATGATTCAATTAGTTGATCTGTATAATTCTACATTCATAAGTTAACACACCATATTGCCAAATAACTTTAAAGTAGAAATTGTGTCTTAAGAATGATTTTGTAGCTAGTAAAATTGTTGTTGTTGTTACGGCTTGGAAATATGTTTCTAGGTCAAAATGCTCATTGTTGTTTCATTCTATCATTTGAACAACTGTTGACAAAGCATGACAGCAAAGTTGCTGGATTAGTTTATTGGTGACATAATAACTGGTCTGCCACTATTGCTAATAACTCTGTTGTGGACCATTAAAAAACTATTTACAAAAAAATTAAATAGTATTAAATTTCTGTTACCATTAACCAGTAAATAATTTCCAATACAATAAAATAAATACATCTAATCCAAACCATAGGGTTACTGAAGGTTTACATTTAAAATCAAGTAAGCATCGTTGTTTAAGCTTCTTCTCTGGTGATCTCTTGACATTAAGGGACTGCAACTATTTCATCCAAGTTTTGTATAGTTGCTAAAGGTTAAAAGTACGCCATATTTTAGGAGACCGATGGTGCCTAAAAACACTGCATCTGCATGTTATGTGAACCTTCTATTTTCTGACAACCTATGAACCATTATTTATACTCACCGGTTAATTGTTACAGGATGAAAGAGGTCGGACAAACTATCGGGGGAACGAAAGGCCCGGATGACGCCGTTACCCTCGCACAACAGAAGTTTCAGATTGGGGATTTCATGGACATCGCAATCACTATTCCGAGGGAGATGCCACGACGAATGCAAATGCAGTATTGAGGACTTTGTGGGATCGTGGTTTTAAGGAAAATGAAAGATGGGGAAAAGTTAGGAGATGAAGTTTGATGTCACGCAGTTTTATCGCTGCTGTTCGCGTTTTCAATAAAATGAACTGTTTTATTATGTTTGTTTTTATTATACACAGAAGCTTCATAAAATGTATTACGTAAGGACCCGGTTTGTGAACAGAAAATAATCCAGGTTGTGGGCAATTATAATTGAAAGGTTATTGTGTGAAGAATATAATTGCTAATAAACAATATAACCTTTATGTAGCTTGATAATAAATTGCAAAGCCAAAAAGGTAGATCGACATCATCTTCATTAAGATGTTTTATAATTGAGTAAGATATAAGTTGTTTGTAATCTGGAAAGCCTTTTTGCAAAAAAAAAAAAAAAAAAACATTTTGCTTTTGCTTGGAAAAGGAGAAAGGAAAGTAACGATATAACACCAGGAACCAGGGTTGCCGATAAACATTTAGAGAGTTTCAGAGAAATGAAAGTTTTTATACTTTGCTTAATTAGGGTTCAATTAATTATCGGATTACTTTTTGTTTAAAAGCAAATCTTTCCTTGTTCTAAATAGCAATTTAAGTTTTACAACTCTTCAAATTCCAGTTTTTTTGCTGCATTCCTGGCTTCATTCAAGCGTGAAAATAAATAGGCCAGAAAATCGCAAAAAACTTCAATATTTTCCAAATGTTTGTAAATTTGTCAATTTCTTCGTTGTATGTTTGTAATGGCGGGCAGGGAAAGAATTAGCGAAGCCGATGATTCTAGAAGAAACCACTTAAAAACGCTGCAACGAAGAACTAGGTTTCGTGCGAAGCTTATCGCTGATGAAAATGAACCACAAGTAAATCAAGAAAGAGGTTCGACTTCGCAACCGGTTCATCATGGAATTATTCCAACCGTAAGAAACAAATACTGGGTTAAATTAAGACTACACAAAATAATATTATATGAAACTTGTGCACTTTTACTTGTGTCTAATTTGGGCGCTCTTTCACTTATGTACGTGAAAAGTTATGCAAAAAAACAAAACAAAATAATACCGCATACCACAACGCATATTGTTTGGGTTAGGGTGCGGGTTAGCGTTTGGGTGAGGGTGGGTCAAGTAGTATTATGTTTATTATCAATAATAACTTGACCCACCCTCAACCAAACTCTAACCCGCACCTTAACCCAAACAATATGCGTTGTGGTATGCGGCATTTGAAGAAAAATTTTTTTTTACTAATTTTCACGTACATAAGTGAAAGAGCGCCCTAATTTGAATAATGTCAAGTAGATGGATTAATGAAATTGCTTTTATATAATTTAAAAAAACAAAGCACATTTTTAGGTTAAGGTGTGAGTTTTAAACAAACTAATTAAGAAGCTATTTCTGGTATTTAAACTTCATCAGGTGGTATCTGCTGCCAAAACGTCAGTTTATAATTTCCTTTACACCAGAAGAGTGATTTATATCTATTGATATGTTGCCTGGTGGAGCTAACTCTATTTTTATAGCACATTTAGCTACGGTTTAAGTTTGTTAAACTAATAAACCCAATCTTAAATATCGGCTTGTTTATTTTGTTTCAGATCCCTCATCCATCTTTTCCCTGCTCTCATCTGCCGAACTCGCATGTCATGATGAACAATATTTACCACCAGGGGGCGCACCCTTACTCCCGACGGTACAGTTTGGCTTCGTACCCCATTTACATCCCCAATGTTCCGGTGGTTCCCCCGATAGCATACTACTACCCCCCGACCCCCCAATATTACCCGAACCCAGTCACCTCGGAAAATGTAGCGAACCCCCCACAACAAGATGATTTTGATGATGACGATGTTTTTTCTGTCCCCCCTGTCCATCACTATATTCCCCCAGAAAGTCCTTCATCGCTACGGCAACAAGAGCGTCGCAAGCGTGCTCGTAGCGCTGGTGATGTCATAATGCAGCGCGATTATTTCCAACCTTTTTCGGGAAAACCTTTTATTGTTGGACAATCGGGAAACAATCCTGGAACAATGGGGTCTGGTTCACATCGAGTGAGTTCGCAGAGTAACATAATCGTTGAAACTCCGGCGAAAAAAATGCGACGATCCCCGGTTCAAGACAATCAAACATCTTCAACAACTGGATTTCAAGGTCATATAAACAGGGCTCAAGGACAAAAATCTAACTTTAAAATTGGGGAAAGTCGAGGTCATAAGAAAAGTTTTCAAGGTGAAAGTTCTGATCTAGAAGACCGGATTCGACAAGGTCAAACTGATTATATCCAAGGTCAAAATTCACATTATAATGGAAACAGTCATCAAGGTCAAGTTCATACTTTTCAAGGTCAAGCGTCTGACTTTAAGTCACGGGGCCATAATAAGGAAAAATCTGTTGATTGTTTTCAAGACTCATCTTCTAGCAAAGGTAAAATGTTGCAATTCAATCACGTCAAACTGATCTGTTAATTATTGTGCATTTCTTATTAAGATTCAATTGAGGCGAATGCAAGAAAAAAGAAGAGGGTTGATATGGTGAGTTGAAAGTTACTCTGTTTACTATCATTACTAATTTTCTCAACTTTGATACTATATTGTACTTCGGTGTAAGTTTATCTTAACACTCAAGGAGTAAGCCCCAAAATGTGGTAAGAATATCAAACCTGCAATAGGTAGAATTTTGTAAACGTTTCGAATAATTTCATTCATTTTCAACATGAAGAAATATTTGAGCATTCAAAATGCTACCGACTTTAGTATAGGGCAGGCTTTGATATTCTTACTATATCTCACTACAACCTCCAATCATTCTGCTTCTAAGTCCAAAAATGAGACTGAAAATTTACCTTTCTAGTCGGACAATGAACCCTCATCTTCAACAAATGCCGTTAAAACCTTGTCTCTAAAATCATCGTTGGCATCAAATCGGCCGAGCTCGTCAAAGAAGAAAGTTATTTGGGAAGATTTACCACAAGAAAACTTACTTGGTGAGTTTTGTGTCTATTTTTACATGTTTTATAAAGCATTTACCGTTAACTAATATTATTTTGCTACTACAGTTCCTAATATTAAGACTATTGCTTCATGGATGATAATTTAATTTATTGATTATTTTTAAAGATTTTTTGTTTTTGTTCAAGTTTCAACACAAACCCCAAAAGTTGAAGACTTGGTCGACATTAAAGAAATCAAGAAAGATCCGTCGAAGTTTCTTGTGAAGAATAAAATCGGCCCCTACTTAATTGGTAAGTATTGTTTTAGTAATTGTTACTGGATTTATATTAATACAATAAAGTTTTGATGGTGATTAATTCATCAGGTATGGATTTGGTTTAATATTTTTGTTGAAATTCTGTTACTTAGAAACTGGTATTTTACGTTCACCTTACTTTTCATCATTGATATAACTAAGCATAATTATTTCCCTGTACTTACATTAAAGACGTGTTATTTATTTGTCTTCCAGGCCAGAAGCTTGGGGCTTGCCCTGTAAAGTGTGTTTCTCAATACATTGTGAGGAAGGAAAACACAAACAAGCATTACATGGCAAAGGTGGGGCTTGTGTTGATATTCGACCGTACTTTATTAGGTTTGCTAAGTAAAGTGTTGTTTCTGTTTAAAGAAATTGGTGAATATAGTTTATTTAAATATCACAAATGTTGGAGGAATTGTATGAATAAACAAAACAGTGAGTAGAATGATTAAGGTTGCCTTAAACTTATTGTTAAACTATCTAATACAGGGGTGGGCAAACTGCAGCTCGCCGGCATGTGTTTTGTGGCTCTTCTAGTTGAATCGTAAAATTCCCCCCAAATTGTAAAGGCCACCAAGATGCCGCTTATGAACGTTTCTCTCTCTTTTTTATTGTTTAGGCCAGCATTTCGTTTATGACGTAACACTAGACAGTCCACAGAGTTAGTTAACAAAAGACTGATTTTAATAAATATTGTGCATGTTATTTTGCTATTACCGTTATTATTATTGTGTTAATTATTACCGTTTTGTTATATTTCAATCCAGTTTATTATTGATGGATTTGCATTATTTACCGTTTTTGTATTGAAATAAATTTGAGGCTCTCTGGTACTTGTATTTTCTGCAAATGGCTCTTCCATTGAATACATTTGCCCACCCCTGAACTAATACATTATGACTGTGATGAAATATTTTTGTTTAAGCTTTTTTTATTCTTTTAACCTTTGACCCCTTAACCATTTGCCCTGTGAACCGTGTGTTAACCTTGTAGATCCTTAGCATGGGAGGCAGCACAAGCGAGGTTCGAAGTGGGAAGATGCTGCTTCACACCGAACACTCGCTTCTATCAATGCTGGACAACCATCCTGGGGTAGTCAGACACCACGGGCTATTCAAGGTATAACGTACCTGACATTGAGGTTCTTTAACAAAATGATCTAATACTTGTCACTGTCTACATTGAATGCATTTAGTGTCAAAACCCCTTATGTAACTGTTTAACTTAGAGAAGCACCAAAGTGAAGGCACAAGGTCGTAACCCTAAGCCCTAATTTAAATGATTATGTGTTTAAGTAATTAAATATATTGAAAGGTGTCAGGTTTGTTAAACGACTCACTGTTAATGGATGAAAAGGCCTCCTTTGATAAATGTGCACTTATATTTTTTATTTGATGCTATTTATGATCGTCTTCGGGAAGAAAAAATAAAACTTGAAACTAACTAATTTTGCATAATTATTGACACTTCCATGTTTAGACTTAATTTTGCACATTGTGGGTGTATTTTTTATCGTTTTTGTTACACGGATACAACTTTATTAGGTATGATAAATATATAATTTTAAACAACAGCAAAATAAGTGGCATTTCCAGCAGCAAGCAAGTTTGAACAAATCTGCTTTCGTTTTTTTAATGTTTCACTTTATGTTGAATATGTGTAACATTTCTATCCAGGACCATTGTTACGACGAGAAAAGTGGCTCTCTAGTCCCCCGAGTGGGGCTTATCCTCGATTGCTTAACGAAGCACGACCAGGACCCGAAGACAAAGCATTACTTGAACTTACAACAATACGTGATCCAAGCGAAACATCTCTCCGAACGAGAAACTATCCGCATTTTCTATCTCATTGTCTCAGTCATACATTCTCTTCACAAAGTTAGTTTTTAACATAACTGTGAATTTTTTCAGTTATTTCTAAAAAAATTATATGAAATGTTTATTTTTGAATAAAACAATACGTTATTGACATATCTAAGAATATACCGCACTATTTACTCATTTTTCCAAACTTAGATTTTTGTTACTAATGTTCTGTAAAACGAGCATTTTGCTTTTGAAAATCAAATGTATCTAGCAACAAATTTCCACTCTTTGTTTTTTAATGAACAGCATCTATGTTTTACCTTTTTTGTTTAATAGTTTTGTTTTTTTTGGTTAGGATAATTTAAACCTTTTAGCACTTGACAAAACCTGCGTTCCTGGTTGTAGCAAGATAGAAATTGATTAATTACTTTGAAACAATTCAACTCTTGGAGGATAATGGCTTAAGTGCTTTCTAGAAGTTGTAGGAATAAGCCCATCCAAAAGTAGCTAGCACTTTGTGAACGTTCAAATAATTTTTAAACATCTGATGTTGTAAATGAATAAAGATTTGTTTGTTAAAAATGCTATTTACTTCTGTGGTATGAAGCGTTTATAAATGGCCTTTGATATCCCTGCTCGACCAGCTCTCATGCTTGATGTTGTTTTGCGTGGTTCCAGATCAACGTTGTGCACCGCGACCTTAAGTTGGGCAACATGGTGTTGGACAAGCGGTCGCGTCGAGTTACTCTCACCAACTTCTGCTTGGGATGTCATCTCGGCAGTGAGGAAGACACACTCACAGACCAGAGGGGAAGTCCCGCATATATCAGCCCTGATGTGCTCAGCGGTAACTAACATCTCTATGTAACTAACATCGTTATCGAACGACTGAATGTAACTTGAGATGGTCGATAATACTGGGTCGATACCATTGCTACTTTGGAAGTATCTGTCCTTGCCTGATACTAAGTTGAAATCGGTGGCAATCTGGGGTACCAAATTAATTTAGGATTTTCAGACATAATTTGCGATCTAGCACAGATGTTCTGCCTTTTTACTTTTTTATGAATATCGGATATCGGCATCAGAAAAAACTGTCGGATATCCCCATTTGTATTTAGCCTGTGTAGCTCAATAGAGCGACGGCCCAGTTATGACCGAGGGTGTGAGTCATAATCTTGCTCTACATCCATCATAAATTATATTGGACCTAAGACTTTAATTTTTTTTCCAACCTACCAATTTATTCCTTCAGGCAAACCTTACGCGGGGAAACCGAGTGACATGTGGTCACTCGGTGTCATCCTATTCACAATGCTTTACGGACAATTTCCATTCTACGACCTCGAACCAAAAAAACTCTTCTCAAAAATAAAGAAAGCCGACTATTCCATTCCTAAGTAAGCGAGCTGTTTTATAAGGATATGATTAGTTTATGAATAGTTTAAATTCGAAAACCAAAATCACAAACTTTTATATAACTGACCCTTTTTTCGTAACTATTTCTAACGCAAGAAAACTCCAAACATAATTTGCATATTTGTTACTTTAATTAACCAAGATTATTGGTTTAAATGATGTTACCAAAAAACTTAAACAAATAAACAAGATTAGGTTAAAAAGTAAAGTTAAGGGTTTCAGTCAAATAAACTTTTTCAAACAATATTATTGTTTTTCAATGAACCGATTGTTTTATAATGTTATTAAATGTTACAGATCTGGTCAAGTTTCATTAAACACCAACGAAATAATCCGTGGACTCCTGACGTTGAACCCCGCGCAACGCTTGACTGCACACGACACGCTCGGTGCTTTAGAGTCGTGTGCAGCCATGTGGAACACGCTCAGAACTCCCCTCAATCCTGCACAAGTTGTCCCCGACATCGACGACAAAGAACATCAGGAACCTGAGGTGATTTCATCGTTTATTTTAACCTTGGTCTTTAGTATTTCAATCAGTGGTTCGAACGTCAGATACGAAAGCAACTTATTAGTCTCAAGTTGAGAAAATACATTTTAGTGATATCGTGAAGTCTATGTTGAAACCTTATATCGACCATAGCTAGAATCTGCATTGAGTGCTGCGAACGATTTTTTTTGTAGAAATGAGCAAATTGTTTACTTTAAAACCAGAAGTTACAAAAGCTGAAACCAATAATTTAAAGTCTACTTCTGCTGGTTTTGCGCCAATCGATAAAGAATGACATTTAAAGAGTTGACTGAAAAACATTTATTAGTGTAGTTAAAAATTCTACAGATAAAAGAGAAAAAGAATGTTAAGTATAAATAAGGCAATTGGATTATTCATTTATCATTACATAAAGAATTAACAATTTTTTTCAAACTATGCGAAAATATATTAAATATTCGATATTATTTGGTAAATTTAGGCCGTATTAAACAATCGTAAAAATATTATTTACCTTTTATCAAAAGTTTTTGCAGGTCTGTGTTAAAATGAATTTGAGTATTTATTAAATGACTCAGCACTTTTGCCAGGTTTATGAAACTGAAGAAGAATTGTTGAGTCATGAAAACCAGCTGAGTCTTGCGTTTGAACGAAAACTGCTGAGTGATGATGACTGTGATGACTCTGCAATTTGCAACCCCCATTCATTCAGAGGTATGACGTCATCATAGATTGACAGATAGTTTGTTTAACGTTTCTGTTACATTTGTACACACTAACAGTGGTTCAGCCTGTTCTGACACCGATTGACTTTTTCTTACTGCGCATTTCCTGGTTTCGTGGTTTTTAAAATTACCTGCGCTTACAAAAGTGAAAAAATAGAATGAAACTTGCTCCGAACGTTCAGCCACAGATCGGGAGATTATATACTGATTGCCTAGTTTTTCTAAAATTCTCTTAGACCCTAAAAGCCCTCGCGTTCTACTGGTGCGATGGTTCACAATTTTTTATGGATTGCGTCACCCCTAGAAATAATAAATGGATTGCGACACCCCTTAATAGTATTTTAGTTGAGTAATTTAGTAGAATGTCACAATAAACAGAACTGGAACAACACACATCAAACGTACACAATGATGTAGGAACATTATATTTATTGTGTTCTAATTGTGCACAAAAGGTTGTAAGAGGCGACCTATTGATAAAGAATCCGGTTCTTAACACATTCCGAAATACCTCTGGCACCCTTAAAGCATTATGAATGGCGCCCGGTTGGAACCACTGCACTAGTAGTGTATGTACAATAAGCTAAAGTTGTTAGTTGAAACAGATTGTTGAACACTTTTCACTTCCAGGTGGAGTTTTGTTAAACCAACTTCCAACTGCTCGTCATGTGAATCATGATGCGCTTCCCCTTTCACAAGATGAGATGACCCTTCATCACAGACTGCTCACGAACGCACGTGCGCCCTGTGTCACATGATCGCATCACAAACGCACATGAGTCCTGTGTCACATGATCGCATCACGAACGCACGTGAGCCCTGTGTCACATGATCGCATCACGAACGCACGTGCGCCCTGTGTCACATGATCGCATCACGAACGCACGTGCGCCCTGTGTCACATGATCGCTTCACGAACGCACGTGAGCCCTGTGTCACATGATCGCATCACGAACGCACGTGCGCCCTGTGTCACATGATCGCATCACGAACGCACGTGCGCCCTGTGTCACATGATCGCATCACGAACGCACGTGCGCTCTGTGTTACATGATCGCATCACGAACGCACGTGCGCCCTGTGTCACATGATCGCATCACGAACGCACGTGAGTCCTGTGTCACATGATCGCATCACGAACGCACGTGAGTCCTGTGTCACATGATCGCATCGCGAACGCACGTGCGCCCTGTGTCACATGATCGCATCACGAACGCACGTGAGTCCTGTGTTACATGATCGCATCACGAACGCACGTGCGCCCTGTGTCACATGATCGCATCACGAACGCACGTGAGTCCTGTGTCACATGATCGCATCACGAACGCACGTGAGTCCTGTGTCACATGATCGCATCACGAAAAATCACGTCGTAAATTATTTACAAAGGCATTTTTTTTACTTTTTATTTTAGTAGCATACAATAATAATGATATATATTTTCACGTGATACTTTGTGACGGTGCGTTGAAGTTATCATATGAAAAGCCGCATTGGTTTATCTCCGTGATAGCCACTAAGAAATCATCAGCATCACGAATACACGCAGTCTCACGAAGGTTGCATCACGAATCACGGCCACCACGAAAGCTTTTTATTTGTTGCCAATTTGCTTCTGTGCCATAAAGTTTAATTTTAGTTGATCTTGTTTTTACTTAACGTTGTAAATTTTTATGATTTACTGACTTGAACTTTTTTTGGTGACTAAAACTCCAAAACTTCACTAAAATTGTGAAAAAAATGTGACAAATTTTGCGCCAAGCGGAACTAATTACCATGCATATGACGTAACATTGTGTTTGTTTGTTATGCAATAAACAAAAAGTGCCTGTGGAAATATGTGTTGAAATATTTGTTTTTTTCACCTTGCATGTTGGTGCAACAGAGCTTAGCTGTCCTAAACTATGCGACTTGTTTGCCATCCTTGCCCCTTATTGCTGCGAAGGGCAAACGCATATTCGCAAGAATGCTGCAAAACTAGGCTGTTTTGAAATCCTATTGTATTTTTACTCTAGGCACGGAATTGATTGGGATAATTGTAAAATTCTTGACTGGGAACCGCACTATTACAAAAGACGGTTCATTGAATCATTCCGGATTGACAAATGCCCTAACACCATGAATAAAAAGGATTCATGGTATCCGGCTATATACTCGTTGTAGCTATAACGCAATAACTGATCGTTGTCCGACGGCGCATTTCTGCACTGGATGACTCCGGCGCGTCACAGCTTATCGCAAACTTCAGCGACGTCTAGATTTATTATTTTTATTCTTAGTCTTTTTACTTGAGTACACGCTGGCTAGCACATTCTCCGTTTTAATTATTATTAACCCTGATGAAGACAGCTGGTATCTGCTGCTGAAACGTCGGTTTATACTTCGTTTGCATCAGAAGAGCGATTTCTATCTGGTGCCAAGAATGGTCCATTAAATTTGTATTCTCTTTCTAGACACATTAGGCTCAGCCCACACTCCAAAAACATTAAACCATCAACATCATGATGGGACTAACTATTGCAATCTTTCGATGCTAGCCCGGTTTTCGTAACAATGCGTTCGCGATAATTATTCCTACAAACATTTGACAATTATTACACGACAAAAGTCGTATTTGTGAAAAACAAGAAACCTTCAAAATGACGAATGTTTATTTACATCGAATGAAACTGGTTAATATCCAAAAAAAACATAAATTTAAAAACGCCAAAGCTATAAGCTCATTTACACACTCACCGAAATAAGAATAAACCAAGATTTCGATTAAAATATTTACACTCTGGAACTGTGTAAAACGGGAAATACCCATAAAACATTCACTTTTATGACGAACAATACAAAAATGACGTAACAATAAAATACAAGGGGTGCATACCTGTGGAAATAATGTTTCCATACGAAGCAATCTTGCAACACTTGACAATAAGTTCGTTTCAAGGTTTTAACATTTTGATTCAAAAGCAAACGTTCTTGAGTATAATTGGTTAATTTTACTGTTTGGCAAGTTTCAAATATATAATGAAGTTTTGTTGAGTTTTTCTAAATAAAAGACCATTACGTTAACACACGATAATCTAAACTTTAATGCCCATATTACAATAAAAGAAAGAACATTGGTACATATCAATGTCAGAAAAAAATATTCTACTTTTGCAACATTATCATGAATTTAGAACAATTATTTGCAAAGTCTTGGCTTTTTACAAATCACTTTTGAGTTTCTTCAGCGTGTTAATTTGACAACAAAAACAAAACAAACGAAAACTTTGGATTAAAAAAGATACAACAATTTACGGAAATACAAAAAACAAAACAAATCATCTTAAGGCAGTGAGGGGCAGCAATCACAAGCATGACGTCATCACGACGAGTGACGTCATCACATCCCGTTGACCTCCATTTCTACGTCACCGAACTGAACAATGGGGGGAGGGTTGATGACGTTTTGTTGGAAGTATCCCGACTGGTAGGGGGTGACCTGGTGACACAAACAATGTGAGCACAATAGAACCTCAACACAGGTTGGCTACGCTGCCTTATATTATTTTGTAATGGCCTTTGTAAAGGCATTCGATATATAAACCTGTGGCTTCAGGGTTGCCATGATTTTGTTGGAATAAATTTTAGGACTTTTCAAAGACCATTTATATTTTTAATGACTTGAAATTAGATCGCCTCGACGTTCTTTAAATATAATTCAAAAACGAAACACTATAAATTACATGGTTAACACAGTCAAAAATAATTGAAAATATTGCTTTACTCTGGCCTTTTCTAAAGTCTAAACACATAACGCTGTACATAAAATAAATGGACTTTTGAAAAACATTGGTTATTCTCAAGACCTTGTGCCACCCCTGTTGCACCCCTGTTGCACCGCTTATTGAAAGCCCTGCTTACCTGGGGTTGTTGTTGGGGTTGGGTTTGGGGCGGTTCAGGGGCAGAGTTGATAAGATCGAAGAAGGAGCTTCCCGGCCCATCGGTCAGCTGTTTCATGATGTCATCGAAGCACTGAACCGACTCACTGGTGGCCTGGGCTGCCAGTCGATCGTAGCTATCAGGTCCCGAGTCCAACAAGCTCTCGTCGTTCAAACTAACAACTTGATTGTGACGTTCGCGCATCTGACAATCGATTGTTTGTAATAGAGTTATTTGAACAAAGGGCGTGTTGTCCTAAACCAGTGTTTTATAACTCATGAATCGTGACCCAAAATTGTGTGGTAGTTTGATTTGGTTAGGTCGCCGACTGCAATAGTTTACATTATTTGATTTATTGAAATTGATTCTTAGCCATATTTCTTCAATACTTGAGAAATTTGTAGATGAAATCGACATGGCTCATATTTATTAAATTCGAACTTATTTAAGCTATTTGCCATTTGTTATGTTTTGCGTAGCATTTTAAAGGAAATAACAACTATGCCTAAGTGATTAAGTAAAAATGGAGGTCGAATGCTACTTTTGGTAAATTAAACCAGTTATACGAATCATTATTTTATTTTACACTCACCTTGAGCAAAAGATATCTCGCGGCCCTCGGAATCATGTAAAGCGTCACAAGATTCTTCTCAATGGGAACCTTCATCGACCAGTTCTGACCAAAAGAAGCTTTCACCTCCGTCTGTCAATCGATGGAAAATGTTAGAGATAAACCGATAAAGGATGTTAGAGATAAACCGATGGAGAATGTTAAGGGTGAATCGATGGAGAATGTTACGGGTGAATCGATGGAGAATGTCAAATATTAATGGATAAAGAATACTGAAAATCGACGACAAACATCAGTTTATGCTTCCGTACATAGTTCAGTTTTAACTAACGATTAAATTTCGCAACGAAAGGAGTCTTTTAAAGGGATTTAGTTTAAATCCTTTAATATCACAAATGCAATAATTTACTTTAAAGTTACATCTGGAACAGAAGGGTAATCACCTCTGGGGTATTCCCCCTCCCCTTAGCGGCGTATTTTCTCAATCGGTCGCAGAACATCCGATAATCGAAGACCTTTAGCGGTTCCTTTCGATCCAACTTTTCTGGATGATCCTCGCGAGATTCGGGACCAAGGATGAACACCTGAATCACGTGACACGATATTAGCCAATAGTGGGAGAGGAAGGGGGTTCATTTAACGCGGAAAAAGTTTGAATTGAGCTTTTTTTGGAGGTTTTCTTTATTTATTAAAGCAATTGGAAATAAGCTCTAATGATGGGACGCAGGTAAATTTAACTATTAACCACACAGAAGTAGATAATATCTTGTGAGTTTCCCGTTTTCAATCTATGGCGATTTGAACAGGTTGCCTAAAAGTTGGTTAACAATTACAACCAGAGGAGCTGTTTTGATCATTATTATGCCTGGTAGCAATAGTTTATATATGACGCGATTTATTTGTGAAGATTTAACCTTGTGCTGCCACCCAGTCAACTCACTCTGCTTTGACAAAGTCGCTTTGCGTAGAAGCATCCGTTCTCGTAGTAGAGTATGAGACCTCTCTTGATGTTGCTCAACACGTGCTTCGTGTACTCGACCTGCTTCTCAGATTGAGCGTAAGGCTCGCAATCCACAAGCTCGATCTGAACATTGAGTGGTTTGAGTTAAATTTGTTCGTTGTTCAGTATTCAGAAGCCAACTAGAGATGTCTGGTAATATCGGACAATGTGTGTATTACTCAACGATAAAAAACAATAAAATAAAGTTTTTTTCCCCAATTCTGAAAGTTCTCCCATGTACAGCCAGTGTTTTGAGGGGACTAGGCAGCCTATACATTTCTCCAACAGTCTTAAAAAATTGAAGCCTACGCCGTAACTCGGATGATTTTTTCATATTAAATGAAATAGTTGCAGTCTGTTAAAATTTATTTCTGTTACCAAAGCCAAACACAAATAATCCCAGTTACGATCATTATAAACAGCGTTTTATTGTACGTCACAATACCTGTTGTAGCGTCACAGGTCCGAACACTGTGCTTGGCAAGTCATGCGTAGCGGAAGCCATCAGCTGCCAGTTTGCGTTCCCATAATGCACTCTGCAACCCTGCGGCTCGGTCACGTGACAAGCTATGACGTCACTTCCTCTGTACCTGATGTAAATTTCCATTTCGTGCGGAGCTGAACAAAATAAATATATCGTCAGTGATGTTAGATTAATGGAATATAACTTTTCTTGACCCAGATTTTATTTAAACATAATTTCGATTAAAAAGGTATTTTTATCAATTTTTCTGGTAATTAATAAATATTTTCAAATTCTGTTCTTTTTATGTACTTTCATACTTTCTAAAATGAAAACTGTCGCCCATAAAATAAAACTATAACAAGAATAAAAAGTCAAAATTTGACAAGAAATCTATAATTTTGGACAAAATTCCCAAATTTGATTAAATCATATTTGAATAACCGCTAGACGTCGCTCGTGAGCACTCACGTGGAGCCTTATCTGGCAATTGTGACGTGTCGCTCATTGATTGGTCGATCCCGCGCCAAGCATCGGCCTCCATTGAAACGTTGGACGGTATGACGTCACAAGCTGCTGCGGGTGACGTCATAGGCGTCCTGTAGTTCTGCGGCTGCTGATTGACTGGCTCGTTTGAAACGTTGCGGCTTCTCTGTGACTGTGTGACGTCATAAGGGGGAGGGGGGGCAACAATATCCAGCTGTCAATCAACGGGAATTCAACGTAAATATTTTTGATTAATTGAAGTTTGTGCTAACGCCTTTGTTCGCAAGATGTTAAGTTGGGTTTTTGATTTAATTTAAAGTTTTCGCGAATTTCTAATTTGGATTTATTTGTAAAAGTTTAAAAGTATCATTTTTTTCTCTAAAACGAATATCTGTTTACTCACGTGATTGACTTGGTAGCAAGGATTGTCCTCCACTCGCATTCGACCTGTGACGTAACAAACGATGTTTACATTTAAAACAAACTTTCTTAATTATGTGCATAAACTTCAATTTTGCGGTAAATGTGATTCGGTCGTAGTTATGTTTACTTAAAAAACTCAATGGAAAATAATTAAAAAATAGGGTTTGGGAAAGCAAAAAATTGGGTTCAACAAAAGTTTGGATTTATTAATATTTGTTAATAGCCATATTTGTCTAATAAAAAAAAATAATTCAGGTGGCACCGTTTAACGAAAAATTGTATAAAAATCTCGACAAAGTTTTACACAACCGTGCTTCACAGGCCAAAGAAAGAAGCTTGACAACATTGAAAAACATGTTCGTCGTTAAATGTGAGCATTTCTGTATTTTTAAACAAACCAAGATGAACTTGCGACTCACTGAAAGCTTGGGTTGGGTCTGAGCTCGGGGGTCTCGGGGAATTCCCCTGGGTAATCACCCCTTCGTGGTTCTGGATCAGGGGATTTCCCATCACAAGGTCGGAGGATCGACGCCGTTCGTACGCGTACGGGTCTGTGACGTCACAATAAAACGTTATTTAAACGCGAATTACAATAGAAATATTTCAAGCGTAACGGGAAACAGTCGAACATAAAATGATGACGTCATTATTAAAATAACACAATGGAAAAATATTAAAATGCATCACTAATAAAAAAACATGCTATATATTGTGTTTTGTTTCAGAATTGAGTTTGTAAAACTTTTAGGAACTGCAAAATATGGCATTAAATAATTAAAACAAGCAAATTTTACTCTAAATAATTCTGAAGTATTCAAAAAACACCATCATTGTGAGAAAGTTGCGGATCAACTAAAAAATGCGTCGGAATTCCCGAAACAACAATTGAAATTACGCCTCGGGCGATTGTCGACGAAACAATGAACAACAATCGAGCGTTTGTGACGTTTCAATCGTTAAAAGTGATTCCAGAATGAATTTCTAAGTTAATAAGCTTGCATTATTCCGAATTGTAATTTTTAGTTATAGCAATAGGTTTGTTGCGGTGTTCTAATTGTTTTAATGACGTAACAATACGTACTGTGCTGGTTGATGACGTGGTTAGGGGGTGACGACTCCTTCCCCCAAGTGTTTCGGGGGTAAATCTCAAACTCCTGATCTGTAAAGTGAAGTTAGAAATAAAATTAAATTGGAAGCAATTTAATGCTTTAAATCAGTGATTCCCAAACTTTTTTTCTCGCGTACCATTTTGAGCTTTTGTACAGTGTTGATGTACCACCTAAGTTACACCTTACCAGAATATCTCAAACTTTAACTATTTTAGCATATTATACAATAGAAAATGAGCATGTAAGCAGAATTTAACTTTACCAAACGCCATACCAGGAAGACAAAGAAGCCATAAATTAAACAAAACCCAAGATTCAATGTGACAGTTGTTTTTTCTTCATCAGCTGGTCAATACATACGACAATACTACACCGCTCACTATTAGTTTATTACTACATACATATTAAACCAGCTAACAATTAGCGTTTTATTATCTTGAGCAAGACAAGTGTTACGTCATAAACGTTCGAAACCTTAAGTTAAAGGTAACTAAAACGCAGCACGGCAAATTACCCAATCTGAAAGTTTTAAAACCTGAACGTTTTCGAAATTGATACGTATGCTGAAGTTAGTCGCGTACCACCTGAAAGACTCTCGCGTACCACCGGTGGTACGCGTACCACAGTTTGGGAACCACTGCTTTAAATCAAAACATGTTGCTGTTGGTTAAGTGTTTTTTAATGTGTTTTGATATACTTAAACTCCAATGGTCTTTTAAAATATAACCCACTTCTGAAAAACGTATATGAGTATTTTTTCATACTTAGATAAGGCAGGTGCGGTTTCCTAAAACTAAAACAAGCAAAACGTGTTTAAGTTTGACGCAACAAAAATTTAGTAAAACCAAGTTTATTTGGATTAGAAGCAAAAGAGTGGAACTTCCAAACAAGTTAAAAAAGGGTTTCTGTGAGGTTCGAACTCACGACCTACTGATCCACAAGCATTGTAAATACGTTAATTGTTGCATTCCAACAATACTTCACACAGAAACCCGCATAATCACCAAAGTATGTGGCCAATGCTGGTTTCACCAAATTATAGGGACTTTCCCTTGTAATAATAAGAAGGGAGTCCAAGAATTGAGCCACGCTTGATTACCCAAGCGGTAACATTCCATTGTTAGCGAATAAAACTCAAACAACCACTGACATCTACCTGAGTTTCTCGATGTTTCGAGGGGAACCGAGTTCGTTGTTGTTAGACTTAAAAAATTAAACTTACAGTGTATAAAGCTAAATTTATCTAAAGCCCTGGGATACCATTAAATTGTATCTGTAAATAGCGATCCATGACAAGTTTTATCAGCATTTCCACCTTGGGTAACATTTCAGCGCAAGATTTTAACTTTTATATTAGGACCTATGTAAGTTTCAAGTTAGATGGTGGTTAAGTTTTGTGTATTTTAAATCATTGGTGAAGGGTATGATTGTTAAATATCGTATTGATTTTACGTAGTAAGAATATCTAAGCCCATACAGTAGTAGGTGGCATTTTAACCGTTTCGGATTTGATGTTGAATAGGATGAATATGAAGTAAATTTAAGCTTTCACAAAATGCCACCTACTCCTGTATGTGCTTTGATATTGGCGGTCTAACTACCTGCAGCCAATATGCCCCAAAATGCGTCGTTTAACATTATTGCATAAAACACTGTTGATTCTCACAGCCACTTACTCCTGTCAGCTTCAGGTAGCAGTTGGTAAACCCTGTAAGGGTCGCTCCCCTCCAGGTTGCTCAGATCCTTGAGTTCCTTGATGTCGGGCAACTTGTTGAGCGCGCACCTCAGCCGAGTCTTCCAAGTGGCTGCGTCCAACTTATCGCCAGGCTTGTACTTTCCACGGTGCTCGGCCCAAGCCTAAACAACATATAAGGGTTGCCGGAACATGTAAAAGGTAGATCACAACTTCTGGACTTTGATATTCTTACTAGATCATAAACCTTTTGAAGTCTGTAAAAAAAACTTGATAGAGTCAAGCAATAATTGCAGCAGGTGGGCATTGTTTTGAGCCCTCGTCCCCCCAGGGGAACCACGAAGCGTTCTTTGTGGGGTCACAAGCGTACATTATTATTATTTTTATTTTTTTTTTTTATTTTTTTTTTTAGCCAGTTAAACCCAAATTTGAGATTTTTATTATGACTTTAGAGACAATTTTTTTAAAGTTGTTTCAAATGGGTGTGAGACGTCCTTCAATCACATTAATTTGAGTTTAGATTTAGATATAAATTAAGGTATTTATTATTTGCTAAAAAAAATTACAAATGCTAAAACGACCGAAAGTTGAATTCACATCTCATGGAATTAATAACTGTGGGATTGTTTAAAGGTTCGGTGTTTTCGGGGATTTTTCAACAGGAAGCACTTCAACTTGGTTAATTCGCTTGCCAGGTCGTTTTACATTTCTTAAAATAAACTCGCTTCGGGGAATCCCAGTCACGTGACATCAAGTTTCGCAAGAAAGAACAGAAATTCACAAACTTAACACCTTTGGCTGAAAACGCGTTAAAAACGTAGAAATTTTTCAAATTAATCGCCAAATTTACCCTGGACTTCCCAACAACGTGGTTTTGCGCCAAAAAACGTCTCTATTACGTCATAGACGCAAACGCGATTCGAGTTTCGATCCGAGTTTCGCAACCAGCCGGGAGGGGATTCCCCCAAAGCGAGGTGAAAAGAGGAATCTTTCGTGTTCAGTGAAGCGAATCGAGGCTGCGTTGTGACGAGACAATGAGCACCTTAGTTTCGTAAACAATGGCTGTTGCGTGCGGAGAATTAAACGCGAGAAACGAACTGACTTTGCGCTTTTTGAAACTTTAAACGAAAGTTTATTAAGCCACTAAACAATATTAAAACTATTTAATTTTTAGTTTTTTTCTCAAATCATTCGATTTATAAATGTAATTCCTGATTTTGAAATTGTTTATATTTTTAGCAACAACTCACTTGAACGTAAATATAACTTTAATTTGCCAAAAATATATTTATATTATTAAAACATTGAATGTATATTTAAAAAAAAACTGCTGATTTGTTAAAACCGTGGTGCTTCACGCATGAGTGCGCACAGCCTGCTCTGGTGCGAGTTTGACGAAAAAACCACAAACAAGTCTGGGTTAATATTTCACCAAACTTCAACAACTTGCAATGACAGGTTAAGGTCGGTCAATTGCATTGCTAAGCTCAAAACATTAATCTAAAGCGATCTTAACATTAATTGTCATCGGTAATTAAACCCTTTTTGTGTTTTTTTGAATTCCACTGAGCCAAACAATGCTTTTTACAAAGAAGTGATATTTGACGCAGTCCAATTAGGAAATTGTAATTTTCAAATAATTTAGGAAGGAAATGAATTTAAGAAATAATATCCCAAGCACAAATAACGTTCCAGGGCTGAATGTGCAGCAATAAATTAATATTCACCACAAGATAATGGCAGCCACAACTTTTAACAAAACACTTTTTAATCAAACATTTTGTTTGAACCTTAATTATCTCGTTTGCAAACAAAAAAAATTAATGTTTATATTAAAATGATTTTTGTTGCATTTTATCACGTGTTCAAATATTATTACGCAACAATGGACTTCGCGCGTTGCAAGTAACGAGGAAGAACTTTCCAGAAGTTTTCATTGTTCGATCGCTTCCTATGCAATTTGCTCAGCCACGCGGAACGATCGCTTTGTCGACGTTTCCTATTGTGACGTCAGACAACTAACAATGAGCGAAGTAGCCCACATTAGGGGGTTCCCTGAGCTAATCCTGGGGGCACAATCAATTTGTTTAACTAGGGGTGAAAGATCCAAATAACTTTGTGTAATGAACCCCAAAGGGGTATCCGCCCTAATTGAAATTTTAGGGGTATTTATTCACCCAGGTCGTAATGTGACCCCTAATTCAACCCCCTTTGTGAAAAATCTAAACAATGCTAAATTACCCCGTGCGTACAAATGTCCTTCAATGCTGTTTAAACCTTTTAGTTATTCGTGAAGTGAATGTCTAACAGTTCAGTTTTTGAGGAGGGTGGGTAAAGTTGTTACCGCTATAAAAAATATTCACCCAGGAGGTATGTGACCCCTAATTCACCCAACATTGTAAAAAAGAATATTTCAACAAGTTTTTAAAATATTATTATTTTATTGTTGATTTTAGGATCCATTTTTGTTCCAACACTTTGGTTCCAGTCGATCTTTTATCCATTTCACGAGATTAAAAAAAAACACAGAATTTAAAGATCAAAAAAACCTTTATGAACACAGAAAACGGAAGTTACGCCGAGAAATGGATCATTAGTTCTGGTAAAAACTTATTTCGGATAAATTCAAAGTTCATGTTCAGCCTTGTATATTTATAACTAGGTCACATAACATTTAGCACGGACATTCTTTACCACAATTACAACTTCGTGATTGGAGCAATAATCGCGGGATATTGTCACGTCACGACTGTCGATTGTTCGCGTCACAATCGTGCCAAGACAAAGCTGTAGAATTTCGATTGATTGTGACGTCACTTCCCGGTTTCGGGCGCGCGATGCAAGCACCCAGCTCAATAACCCAGGAAGTAATGCAGCGCTCGCCAAAATCGCGGCAAACCTCGGCTGTTTGTAAAGTTGGCTTGCAATGAAATAACTTGATAAGAATGAGGGTAACTTTATTACGACCGAACTAAAACTAAAAAAAATTAAAAAAGATAAAAAACACAAACAGCAAAAACAAATATACAGCGATGTTTATTGAAATGCGTTCACTTGCTTCGCTTTATTCCATTGTCGTGCTTTTAGTTGGGTCCAAAAGTAAAAAAAATTTATGCCGCCCTCTTCCAGCTCGGGAAAAACTTAGCTGATGGAATTTTTTTGTGAAGCACATAAAGTACCCTGGGTTCTTGTACAACGAACCAGGGACTTATGGAACCTTGTTGTTGTGGACTTTAAACTTTTAAGTTGTTAAACTCTGTTTGTTTCAACTTTAATGTCCAGCCGTGATTTGAATATTACCTTGGTTCTTGGAAATATGTTTAACGAGTTTCAGATCCAGGAAGCGACAACCAACATGGGACCACTTGCAACACTCGTATTCGTTTGTGAATGTATTAACTAAACAGTTGGGGTTTCCATTTTGCTTTATTGGTGCTTTTATAAATCGGAACTAACCAAGATATATTCGGGGTAAATTTTTTGACCCAGGTCGCCGCATAAACCTTAAAAAACAGGCTCGTGGAACCAGTTAACAACTATTTGACAAATTGGTAAACTTAACGTAAAATAATTGCAAGGGTTTCATACTTCGTTCAAAAAAAAATAAACGAATCTAGGTTTATCCTGTTGTTTTGTGTTTTCCCTATTTGTAAGATTTAAATAAAAACACATTTTTAACAATAGCGTTGTGACGTAACAAAGGGCCACAATAGATTGCTTTGTTGCACCTTGAACGATCGATTTACAACGTAACAATGGAAAGAGGAACAGGTCGATGTGTAGCTACACAACTGGAAATTGTGGATCTCAAGATAAAAGCGAGCCACAAACCCACATAAGCTCAACCAGTGGTCCCAAGCATTACTCCTTTAATTTAATTTGCTTCAGTAAGTAACATAAAACCACTTATCAAAACTGTAGTGCCAATAAAGAGAATTAGAGAACCACTGATCTTTCTAGCAAACCTATATTGAAAGTTTTCTTTGCAGCAAAAAAAGTATTTCTGACATTTTTGTTTTGGGAAGCTTTCTTTGGTGGTAGGTATTATTACATCACTTTGACAAATCGAAAATTAAGTAATTATTTTTTGACCAATATAAAAAATGCTTGATGTATCTGTATAAATACGCAATGCAACATCATCACATTCCATAGAGTGAAACAAGCTGAAACTTTATATTGAACGTGAGTCTTGGCTGTGTTTCGATTTCCGGTAACTTTGTTCCTTTTTGGCACAAACTTTAAACCGGATGAAACTTTAAATTAACAGTTTCACTCGTTTATGATTTCTATGACCTGCCAAATTATCACGACCCAGGAAGTAAGTGTGACGTCACAATGCACATCGAGTGCTGACACCATTATTCGAGCGCTTACTTCGCACGACGCATCTCAGCCATAACCATCCGTGTGTAGTTGGTATTATGTCGTCACAATCATTATCGCGACAGAAGTGAGGGGAAAACCCGACTTTACACACAGAAAAAAAATTGGTGATTTTTTACCTTGAATTATTTAAAAAAACCTTCAGGTCACAAATTTCACCTTGAGCATCCTGCAGCCATTTAAGTCAAGGTGAAATATTAATCCTTGAACATCCAACGTTGACCCTAAGTCAGATATTTCACCTCAAGGTCATACATTTCACCTTTAGGCCACATATGTTTTAACCCTAAATTCGACTTGTGAGCCACATATTTAATCCCAAGGTCACATGTTTCACCTTGAAAATCCTGCAGTCGTCCTCCCTCCAGTTATTCTTGCCTGCGTGCTTCCAAGGAATACGGAACACAGTCCGTTCCACATTCTCCCACTGGAGTCCTGGAATCGTTCCCCCGTTTATCATGTCGATCAGCCAGTACCTGGGGAAGCACCTGTTGTTACCGGGGAATGCCCTTAACCGAGACTAGGTATGACGTCAGTGTGTGTGGGGGATTTCCTCAGTGGGTTAATCAAGAGAGAAAGCTCTGGCTAGATTCTTGAATAAAATGTGAGTCAAAGTTTGACTTGCTCACTTAAATCTTCTAAAAAAATATCAAAAGTGAACTAATTTAAAAAAAACGATTCATTTAAAGGCAAAATTACCAAAACCAAATAGAGCTGTTTATTACCAACGTTTATAACTTATTATTGGATGTTTTTCTTTCGAAAGATAAAATATGACAAACTACAAAAAAACAAGATAAAAAATATCTTTGTTTATTTACCTCATTTTTTTACTCAAACAATAATAATTTTCAAACCTGCATTCAAGACAAACTTAAAAAAATAAAAGTTTTTCGCAACAACTTACCGGAGTCTTTTGGGTGGTTCCCCTCTCCCAGGAGCCGAACTGGCGTCTGACGTAGTTGATGACGCGGGCGAGGCAGGGTCGCCACTAGGGGACGCTACGTTTGCACCCCTGCTCTGGGGGGGCGGCTGCCGAAACCCACCAGGTGTGACGTCATAAGCTGTAGCGGCCATTGTGACGTACAAACGAAAGCGATTGTTTGTTTTTAGTTTTACGAGAAAATTGTTGCAAGTCTAGAATTCACCTGATACAAAGGAAATCAAAAGGTGAGTAATTATATTTTACTTTTTATAAAAAATTCTGCAGAAATCAGATTAATTTAGATAAAAATTGAAAAATCTCAACCATTATGTGTTCTTTTTTCGATAACACAACGCCTAAACTTTGCTTTATTTAACAAACATATATTTTAATGTTTATCGATTTGCCGTAAGAACTATTTAAATTTTTTTTTTTTAAAGCAGAATCCCACTTATCTTAAACTTGCAACGAACACCTCCAAAAACTTTACTTCTACAAATAAAATCAATCCAAACTTCAAGCATTTAAACTTTTTACTCAGACCCACAACTCCCGCATAATGCCAGGCTAAAACAATGTTTGCAGTTTTATGCAAAACCTCTGCTAATATTTATCGCCGACGGCAAAACATCATTCCAGCAATTTACCCAATGTTGAAAGTTCGAGTTAGCTGGAAAGTTTCGATTTCAAGTTTAGCAAGAGTCCCTAGAATCACAACTCAAGCACAAATATAAAGGATCTATTTAAAGTTGTGAATCGACCTGAAAAGCCTCGGGCAAATGATTTGCCAAGATGCGACCGCCTTTAAATATTTCAACTCGAAACCACAGCAAAGCCACAAAATATTATTGCGCCCTTATTTCTCGCGATTTCACCCCAAATACGCCTCGCGCTCTTTATTTATTACGTCACAATCGATATTTTGCATCAAACACTGTTGTAGGGATTTACAGAAACGAATTGGAAGATTCGAGCAAAGTTAAACACACACTTGACGTTTTAAACATGCAGACACTTTTTCAATTTAATGTTAAAAATAACGCTACTTTTGCCTCAATTGGGCTCTTTAAATCGGATTTAGAGAATTGCGCAATTCATATTTTGCGTATTGTTAATAAGAACTTATTTGGGTTAATGACCAGTGTCTTACTAACCGAGCGATCGTCAATTAAGAGCATCCTTCGAGCAAGTCATTATTACGTCATTATTAGTAAAATCGTTTCCCTTTAGGGATTTTTTCGACTAAATTGTCGATGACAATTTTATTCAGGCGCAAAATAGTTCCCGCGTAAACGGAAATACCCGAGAAATTCTCGCGTAAACAGCATCGACGCTGCAACAAAGTCTTGTGGCAATCGAACGACTGTCGTATAATTTAAGCGAATTTCACTCCCCTCAAAACAACCTTGTCCCACTGCAATGGCTGCTTCACACAACCGTCGCTTTAACTTTTCTTCAAACGCAGACCTTGTTGAGTTCGCTACAGCGAAACGTGAGGTCATAGTTGTATGGAGGGAACGGAACAATGGAATTCCCCGGGAAGTTTGCCGCACAACAAGGAGGGGGAAAAGGGGGGCAAAGTATCCCCTATATATTGTTTAAGTACGCAATATTGGGATTTGAAAAACTTTTTAATATTTTTCCCGTCACCCCTAAGCATGTTTCCCGCGTAATTACCCCACATATGCTCACCCCACCATAAACACTCCCTAACACCCCTCCACATAACCACACAAGCGTGATTGATTGTTGTCGGTTAAACCAGGAACTTGGATTAAGTTCCTCTTGATTCGCCCTCAACCTGCAGATACTTGCTTTAAGTGATAGTTAAAAGGGGAATTACGTTGATTGTTCCTACCAACAAAAAATAGCAAACTTATGATTCTTTCTCCCAAAATTATCACTGAAAATGTTTTTGTGATGATATCCTACAGGCCCGTCTGGATACGTTCGATTAACGAACCTTTCAGGGTCAATAATCATTAAGTTGTCTGCCCATTCAATGCTTGCTAAAAAGCGGAACCAAATAATTCACGAGTTGTGTTCTTGAAATACAAGATTGGAGAAACGCATTGCGCCAAAAACACCACAAACAACACTTAACTTGTCGTGAAATGTGCGGCAATTTGAACAAGCCTTCAAATTACAAACCATAGAAAAATGTTTAAACAATAACAAGCTCGCATTAAGCTATCCTTACGTCATAATATGCATTGTTGTATCAATGTGTTGGCTAAATTTCAAGGCCGTGTCAAAATAGAACGTGTTTCCACAAATTAGTAAAACGCTAAAAACGTCACATGAACCCGTTGTTTTGTTGGCGGTCGTATAAACTGGCTAATCGCCGATCTATAAAGGTATTTCGCGCCTTAATAACAAGTTTTATGAGCAGCAACATGTTTGGTTTTAACACCAGAGTTTTCAATATTTGGCATTCAAATTGTGTTCAGCATCGTTTATTAATGTTGTTTAGCTTAAAGTATCTCCATGAACCAAGTGCGTTTTGTGAAGTTCAATGATTCATCACAAACTTAAGTTAAACATTAATTTACCGCAGAACGCTACAAACTTGCCTAAGGCCCTGGTTCTAAAGATCTGGGCAAAAAACAACTTCCAGCAAAACTTTGCAGCTTCAAAACATGTTTTTGGGTAAAACTGCCGCTGAAAACAACATTCAAAATATGGAGTAAAAGTTTGCGAGCTATTAAGTTGTTGAAAACACTGCACAAACCACATAAACAGCACAAACTACATCGGCTGTCCTGAAAGTTAAAGGTGGCGTAATTTAGAACGGAGATTTTACCAACAAAAATATGTAGAATGCCAAAATCCATTTCCAAATGTGACCATATTAGTTTAAACTAACTGCATGTTACCACGTTCAATAGTGTTTTAGAATGCTGTAATAAAACGGTAAAACTGAAGGTCTTGATTGTTCTGGTCAGCAACAGCCGAAAGTCTACGATCGGAAACAATACAACGCAACAATTCGTGTCACAACTGCAAAACTTTTATTTCCATGGTTCAAAACTAAACCAGTGATCATTAGGAATCAGAACAACTAGAAATAGTAAACCAAGATACAGATTACCTTCAATAAAAGCGTAAATTTAAACACTGCGCTTCAAATAGTGGTCAAAGTGCGAGGCAAATACACCTTTACAAAGTTGCCAGCTTCAAACTTTCCCAACCTTGCATAGTAGCTACTTTTAACTTCTCAAAATCTGAGAAAGACTTTCCGAAACTTGCTGAGTCTGCGAAACTTAGATAGGCCGGTTTCATAACTGAACTGCGCAGCTAACGAGATGTTATATAGCCCTGGGCAGTAGGCATGCCACGATATAGCTCAAAGACATTATCTCTTGTTGCTTACCAGTTCGTAAACCTAGCCTAAGCTTAACCAGTCCCTTTTTCGTGATACCAATACGTTACGCTTCGATGAACATGCGTATGAAAGCGCAGTGCTTAAAATTAACTGCGAAACTGCACAGGGTTTGAAAACAGTTTATGTAAAACGCGTTCTAATGACTGATAAATATTGTTGGAAAACTAAAATAACTTTAAACTAAATCGCATTTGTTTTGAATCATATATTTTAATTGTTGTATAAATCAAGACATAAGCATAAGTTTTTTTTATTAGTTGCCAACTTAATCTTAAACAATTTTACCAAAAAATGTTTATTTTACCAAAAAATTGTTTAATAATGTTTTTCAAACCGCAATACGAGACGTTGACGCGGTGCTTGTTGTATAAGACCGCAGTTATGCTGCTTGTTGTACGTCGGTCCCGTGGTGTAACGGTTAGCACTCAGGACTCTGAATCCTGCGATCCGAGTTCAAATCTCGGCGGGACCTAGCTTTTTTATTTCGCGTAAAATTGCCTTATAAGATGGATTTTTAACTTGTCGTAATTGCTTATCATTCTAATACACAAAGTACAACCTTAATATTTTTCAACTCAAGAAACAACCACATAATATTTTAGGAATATTGCCATATGGTTTTACGTCTATTTACGCCAGAAAAGATTGAAATTCTATATAAGAATGAAAATAAATAAAATACAATCTTTTGTTGAAATGTAATAGCAAATCGTAGCGTTTCAAAGAAACACAAAATGTTTGTAGGTTTGTTTTGAATTCGAAACAACCAAAGCAGGTTGTACTTTTTCACACAGATTGCAAAATTTATTAAACACATTTTTAAAACAGCCCTAAATTTAAATTTCCTGTTGTCTTCAGGGCATTTGCCATAAACCAATTTAAATTCATCACAATAACTAAGTTCACAAAGTTTATTGTGGTTATATTTAGCTTCACAGTTTAAAAATTGTATTTGATTTTTTAGCTCATCAATGCCCGAGATGCCTTATTGTTACACAACAATAAAGTTACCCCGGGTTGAACAGATGTGAAACTAAGGGCTTCGTCATAAATATAAAACAAAATGGAGAGCAAACGAAGCCAATCAATAACTCTTACGGAAATGTTTTAAAACACATATTTTTCGCTTGTGATTTTAAAAACAAGATCACGTATATAGACGTAGCCAGGCAGGGGCTATATTACACGCCCAAATAGTGTATAAATATTGTTTACCTACTCAGCATATATTATCTTTTTATGCATCGATAGACGGTGTCACAAACCAAATAACATACTCTTACTAGTTCAAGGTCAAAATATTTGCCCCTCCCCCCAAAAAAAATATGTATATATTTATACCGACCTCAAAAAATAACAATTAGTCTTAAAATCGTCTGGTTTAATTAGCGAACCCGTGCGCAAACGTAGCCGGTTGCCTTTAACCAATTTATAAATTTGCAATTTTGGGGTTAAATTGGCAGAACTTTTCGTTTAAAAGGCTACGTGACGCCATATATGCAAGATCAGATTCGAATTTAGGTTGAACAACAGAATTATAGGTTTACTAAGATTACTCTTCATAGAGTTTATACAGGGACGGCGGAGAGGGGCACGGGGGGTGGCAGGCGCCCCTCCTGCCCTTTGCTTTTCATGAAAAATGCTATATTGCTTTCACAACGTTAAATATTATGCGACGGAAATCATAAAGGGGGTAGGGATTGAGCTACAAAAAAATGCAAAAAAAAATCGTAAAATGGCATGCTTGACATTGGTTGAAACATTTTTGGTACCATTTTAAGTCAATCTAGAGGGCGTGGCCGCAAAATTTTTTCCGGGGAATACCCCCGTACCCCCCAATATTTCGGCTCGCTACGCTCGCTTGCGGTCTATGTTGCCCTTACCAAAAAAGTCGCCCCCCTTGCCCTGCAATCGCTCCGGCGTCCCTGAGTTTATATGAGTCGCACGTGTTAACATTTCATAATATGCAATAGCGCTTCTGGTCTGGAAAGACTTCTTTAGAACTGACAAAAACATAATATAAAAGGTTCCAGATTGGACCGAGCGCGTAAAAGTTTACATTTCGCCTACTTAGTTAAAATTGGCACAAACATTAAGTTTGGAAGATGCCATTGCCTCAGTTCCAAAATACAATATAGCTTTCGGGTTAGGTAGGCTTACTAGAGTGCTGGGCTACTTCCTGTAGGAATTGGTAAAAATACTAAAGATGACCATCATTCGTTTTAAGTTAAGACGTTCGTTAACGTTTTGTTATATTTTGTCAATCGACCAAGAACCGGGCCCCATTTTAACCCCTCGGGTGACCCCCTTGCACCCCACCCCCCTGCCACCGCCATTGTGTATTGTGTCGTCACATTCGATACCCTTTGTTCATAAAAAACAATGGACTCGAAACCGGAAGTCACGTGCTTGTTCCTGTGATTGTTGAACCACGCTACGAACAATGAAAATCGAGCAATCCCATGGACCCTCCCCCCCTCGTAATTTCCGACGTTTGAAATATTAAGTTTTTTGCTAAATCGACAAACAGCTTTCATCCTAGTCAGCTATTGTTTTTAGTTTTCCAGTAAAATCTTGGCAAATTGTGATTTCAATGTACACAATTTATCTTTGATGCGCACAGAAGTTTTTATGTCGCTATTTGAGCAAAAGATCGCAAAAGTTGGCCAAGGAAGCCTATTTTCACCTAAACGTTGTACAATAAACCATTTAATAACCTTCCTATTCACATATAGGTATTTTGTGTTACATTTGACAAGTTACCATTTTGTGTTGTATAAACTTACTGAAAAATCACACAAGTAGAATCTAAAAGATTTTTTAAATAAAAATCGATCATTAATTGAAATTTTAAAACGAACTTTAACTTTATGTTTGTTTGATACAAACAGTTTTACAAACATGTTGCAAAAGATACCATTTATAAATCTTTCTATCCGCATATAACTCTTTTGCGCACAAAGCGGTGATGATTTATATTTTACCTCAAACATGCATTATAGTTTGAAGGTGTTTAGTTTTTCGATATGAGCAAAAAACATATTTTTTTTAATTTTAGCTAGACCTCCCATGTGTTTAAAATTTAAATCCGGTTTTAAAATATTTAATTATCTGGTTTAAATTAATTATCAGCCTGTAGCTTATTCTCACCAAACAGCGTCAAACAACTCCTGTACCTTTTGTATTCGTTCATTATTTTTATTAAAAAATTAAAGGTTTTAAATTTAGAAGTTATCATTGATAAAAATCTTTGTTTTCCTAATATATACTTTTGTCATGTGATGTTTAAATAGTTGTGTGGTTTCTATGAGCGCAGTGACCCGTGACGATTGTGAAGCGGCAAAGATTTATTTTCAAAAGTTGAGGAAGTTTGAAAAGTTTAGACGAAAAGCGTGTTGGAGTAAACATGGCGTGTAGGGAAAATTAAGTCAATGTTGCGCGCATTGTTGGTTTACATTAATTAAGAATCTCGTAGGGATCTCAATTGTGTATAAAATTGATCAACTTTTTGAATATTTGTCCGTTTTTAATCAATTTGAACTTTAAAAATGTTAGAATATATTTTAAATCTCAGGCTTAAATAGTTTTGTCATATTTAACTATGTGTAATAATAAGTATATTTTTTAGTATTGAAAATGAATTTAACCAGATGTTGCATTGTTCTCTAGCTTGCTAGAGCCACACTAGAATTGCAAATACTCATATATACTTAAAAACTATTATCAATTTTTTATTCTAGTTAATTGTCGTAATATTTTTCCAATTTAAATTACGCTGTGGTGAATTATCCTAAAATATAGTTCAATCACGTTGAATAATCCTCCCAAGAACATGTCTTCTGAAATTGATGACTTTACGAGGGTAATTTTATAATATTATCTTTCTTTGTGTTTCTTTTTATCTAACATAAAAAAAAATAGTATTTATTATGCTGTGAAATTGTTGAATACAGAGTTTTATATTTTTTAAAAAGATTCTCAAGTGATCAATAACTTTATAATTTTGCTTGTAATAATGTTTGCGTAATACCAATATTTTTTAGCTTTAAAGTCAAGAAAGTAAATTTTGTTCCAGAAACTTCTCGAGCGAACTCGCGCACGGCAAGAAGCGATGCAGCAGAAAATGATGGAACACTCGGCTCAATCGAGGAAACGTCGGCCACTAGAGGCACAAGACAATGTGGAAGGTGTTGCGCAATCTGTGGCACAAACTGCGAGCGCACAAGATCCACCAAAGACCGGTTCGTGTTAATCCAGCGGATTAGTTAAATCTCTTATTAAAGTTTAAATGCCTTTCTTATTCAGGTTGAACAAATGGAGTCGGTTCATTCAAGAGATTATTTAGTTTGCTGGAGAATATTGCTTTTATAAATGTGTTGTTTGTTTCTATGTTGCAAAAGCATAATTTAAACTTTTTAAGCGAGTAAAATATAGTCTGTTGTGTTTTGAGAGCAAAAATGCCTGGAGTTGTTGTGAGTTCAAAACACCTACTTCTGTACGGTTTTGTTGTTTATTCAAAGTTTATTTGTGTTTTACAAGTAAATAATTAAATATGTTTTTAGAATCACCAAATAAACGATCGCGAATGGAATGTTTGGAAGATATTGAGAACGAAAAACAAGAGGAAACGGCAGCAGGTAGAAATATTCTGTGATTTTTATCGTTTAAAACATTGTTGTATGGAATCCAAAACTAAATTTTGATAAAACTTTAAGTTAAGTCTCAATTTATTAGGGCTTTAAAAGTTTTGTCGCTTAGAAATTTATACTTCCTTCGTTTAAGGATAATGAAGTTCGGCCCAAAGTCCAATCGTAATTCTTAACAGTCACCCGGCCCTAAAAAAGTTTGGTGACCTCTAGCTACATTTGTTATTATGTTGGTTGTGAATTCTCACTTCAGATATGCAGGTCATTATATCATGGTTATTTTACTCACACCAGTATTGTTTTTAGTATTGCGTAACACAAAAAAATTGCAATGAAATGTTAATGCTTTGTCTCAGTGGCACCACCTAGTGTTGGTGAGCGGATGCGCAAGATTATGTCGCAACGCAAACAATGGGAGGCAGCTGGTGAGTTTATGATACATTTGTGTGGTTGATAAAGTAGCGCTTGTGTGCTATGAACTATTACATTACACAATAATCTCATAAGCAGGAAATTATTTTATCTAGATAATAATAGTGTTCTTTGAAATATTTTGATTAAAGCGTTGTATAATACGATTTTTTATAAAGAAACAAAGTTGCTTGTTTGTTAATGTGCTTTTATTTATTTATTTATTTATTATTTTTAATAGCTTTAAGGTAAAAAAATTTGTATTGGTCGGTCATAATACTCTGCAAGCATAAATGAATAAGCACAAACACAGTAGACAACAGGATTGAAGTGAAATTGCACTCGCTAAAACTCTCAGCTTTCTACCCTATCTAATTGTTTTCTACCAATGATTTAAGATGCGTTTGTATTTTAGTGCGTTTACATCTAGTCCTTGTAAGGCTGCCAAACTAATGTGTAGGATTTTTTACCATGTGCATTTTGCAGTGACTTGTGTGTGGTATGCGAGTGTCAGTAATCAGTAACAATTTTACCAACATGTTAAAAACCAATTCATTCCTTATGCAGATAAAACATAAACTTAACAGTAAAGAAATTTGCATGGCTAAATAATTCTTTAAAATTCACTTTTTCAGACCACGGTGAAGAAGTCGACTTCAGTGTTTGTGTATCGCCGGTTCAACACGACCCGTCGTCACCCCTAGCAACATCGACCCTGCAACGGCCGGTGGACGTGGAACGTAAGGCCAGGATGGCCGCTCTGGCCCACAAGGTCAATAGTTGGGAGGACGACCTCACGAAGACCCACATAAGGTAGCTGCATTATTTTGGTGCTTGGGCCTTGATTTGATTTAATACCAGGGTTGTAAACAAGTTATTTTAAAGAACTTAGTTCAAGTCAAGCCATACCTAAGTCATAATTAGTGCAAGCCGACTCCAAGTCAATTCCCGGTTATGAAAACAAAGCGTTAAACTATTAAAATTGTTTACCTTGTCCAATAATGAGCATTAGTTCAAATAAAAATTAACAGAAACGCAACCAATAGCACTCGCGGATCAAGGGGCAACAAAAATAAAAATTAGTTAGAAGCAATGCAAGGTCAAGACAAGACTGCTTTAAGTTAACCTGAAAACAAATGTTTCCAGGTTTCTTGTGTTACTTGTAGTTGTAGGATGTTAGTTTTTAACCATAGATAGACGATTCGACGTATTATTTTTGATTCTTATACAAAAACAATTTATGATTTTTTAACTCTATCACTTATGTATATTTACTGTGCAGTTAAACCTTAAACCTTGTTATTTATCAATTATGTGAATATTTTAGTCCCACAAAGACAGATGTTGTGAAACCGAAGCCTCCGATTGGTCGAAAAACACCGATGACCCAAACTTATGCGGCAGAAATTTCTGCGAAGGAGGTAAGTTTGAGTTGTAGACGATTAAAATGTGGAAATACAGCGAAAACGAATTAAACAGCTTTGTTATTTAATTTGTGACTTTTTTTCTTTATAACTCCCATTTTATCAGGACTTGATTGTCAATAAACATATTTTACCTAAATATTATAATTTTTTGCCTTAATATAAACAAACTTATCAGGATGACAACATGTAAGCACTATAATATTAGGGTTGTTCAAAAAACCTTTTTTGTCAAATTTCAGTGGGGACCCCCTGGAATTGTTAGGTTGCGTCTAAAAACCCCACAAACCAAATCTGAGCATGTTTGGTTCAGTATTGACCGTGCTATGTCAATTTGAAAATTCAGATTTGGACTAAAATTAAAAAAAAAAATAAATTGTCCTCCCTCTAAAACAAATGTTTTTTCTTCTTTTTTTGCATTGCTTTGCAATTGAATAGCCATAGATAAACCTGTTTTGCAGTAAAAAAGTGAGTATTCATGGTAGAAATGTCACATTTCAACAACATTTGTTAGGCTGTTTTGTACGAAAAATGACTTTTTAGGATATTTTTTTGAACTTTAGATAAGTAATTGATTGTGTGAAGACTAAATGCACTATTTTATTAATTTGATGTCATGTTTGCTGCATTTACTTTATTTTATAATTTTAAGCCATTTTTAATACAAAACAGCCTAACAAATGTTGTTGAAATGTGACATTTGTACAATGACTACTCACTTTTTTACTGTAAAACAGGTTTATTCATAGCTATTCAATTGCAAAGCAATGCAAAAAAAGAAGAAAAAACATTTTTTTAGGTGGAGGACAATTTATTTTTTTCAAAAATTTTAGCCCAAATCTGAATTTTCAAATTGACATAGCACGGTCATTACTGAACCAAACGTGCTCAGATTTGGTTTGTGGGGTTTTTAGACGCAACCTAACAAATTCCCAACTGAAATTTGACAAAAAAGTGTTTTTTGAAACAACCCTAGTATAATATATATATAAAGCAAATTTACAGATTAAAAATTCTGTTTTAATTTTATTAGTTTGTCCATTATCTGTAGCATTATTTAAAATTATATTGCCAAATCTACCTGTTACTTGATTAACACTATACCTGACTCCCAACTTATCAAAATCTTGTTATTGTGTAGCCCTCCCCGGTGGTGGCACCGACTACCATGGAACCGGTTCGCCCGGTGGCCAAGAACATCTCCAAGCGTGTGTCCCTCTCAATCGAAACACTCTCCCAGTTCGCTGGGCCCAAGAAACCGGTGGTGAAAGCTGCCGACAACAATACTCCCGTCAAGTTAGTAGCTACAACATACAGATCCAACATGATTTCAGAGGCTGGCGTGTCTACTGTACAGTACCAAACTTGGGAACCGATTAGGCAGCAAACTATATTTTGTAGAGGTAGAATAGCGAAATGATATAACTAGGGATGCTCAAAGTAGAATATCGAATCCTTGGATTCGAATCCAGATGGGATTCGAATCCAATTCTGCCATTTATTTCGGGTAATTGGAACCGATATAATTTAATGTTTTACCGCGGATTGTTGCGCCTAATTACACAAACGCGTGTGGTAAGTTGGCCTGTCGCCGCGGCGACCAATTTACAGTGCTTGCTTTAAATGTAACCTCGTAGTGCAGTGTCAGCGTTTTTTCGGGCGACTAATTACCGCGTCTCGCGATAACGTTCGTCTAATAATTAAGTGTCAATCAAGCGTTTTGGGGCGAGTGGTTAACGTGTAATGTCTGGTCTGGAGTTCGCAATTTCCCTAAATGCGTTAAGTTGCAAAAGTAACATAGCGTTGCAAAACGTGCTGGCCGTCCACAAAATGCGCTATGGGGTTACTTAAGGTCAATATTCAGAGAAGTTATGCAGTTATGCACAACGTAATTGTCAATAATTCGTTATGTCAATAATAACTTTGTATTCTTTGCAGTACATCAATTGACTTCATAACAGATCATGTTAGTCAAAAAAGAAGCAATAAGACTTAATAATGCTTTCAAAATCAGGACCGAATTGCTTAAGACTTCTATGTGCAGTGTTGCATTTGCTCACTTTTGGCAAAAATATAAGTTTTGGACACAACCTGGACAGTTGACATATTACAGTTTACAGAACGGCTTCAGATAACAGAACTTTGTAAAGAATGTTAAACATACGAGAGAGTTTTTTTATTATAATGTACACATGTTAGAAAATTGTTTGGGCGATTTATTGCTGTGATTGTGGGCCCTGTAGGGTAGATTAAGATTAATCCCTTCCCCAAACAAAATCGAGGTTAAATAATTTAATAAAAATATACTAGGATTTGCTATTCTGGATTCGTTATTCTAGATTCGAAACCTATTATTCTAGAATACCTTGGGATTCTACTTTGAACATCCCTAGATATAACACCCCTTCAAGTAGATTACTGTTACTGTATATTCACCTTATTTTAGTTCATAAAATGGGCTACATGCAAGCTGTGGGGCCTGAGCCACACTTTGGACATTTTTAAAGTAAAATTTTTCAAGTAAAGTCTTAAGAAAACTCTTATTTTTAATCAGTATTGACATTTTTTATTAATGCTCCTTGTGCAGTGCCATCTGTTGTAAATAAACAGCTTATATTCATTAGTTTGTTGTTTATTTTTTGCAGGTTGACCAGCACAATACAAGCTCGGTTGGGCGATAATAAAATCACGGTTTCAAGTTTGGGGAGTGAAGATAAAGTGGCAACACACCAAGTAACTCCGACAAGCAAGAGCTTGCAACAACGACTGATCGAACTTCAGGTTTGTATTGCAATGAATGCCTCTTTGTGCATATTTTTACAAAAATAAGCAAATATTTTTATTCATTTTACAATTGTAACTCAATAAATTTTGCAAGATTTTACTAGACTTAAATTTCAATCATGGTTTTCACCCACATCGTGAATATTTCCTGGTTACTGTCTGCCAGTGCAAAAATAGAACTTTGGTTATTTAAAAACCATGCTTCATTGTTTAAAGCATTTTTTGCTTTCATTTTTGATGTTTTTTTTATTTTTGTTTCAATACACTCAAGCTAATACCTTATGTTGTTGTGTGAATGTTTTACCATCAGAACATGTAAAGCATAGAAAGTCTAACTATGTAACTCCTTATTCAAAACTATTTTGCTTCTGTCAAGTTTCTAATCAACTTTACCTTGTTCAGCGCAACGGTTGTCAGGCAGAACAACAACAAACTTTGTCGGATCGGAGCTGGAACGAAAGACAGCAAGAAATCAACCAACTACGCGAGGAAGATAAAAATGAGGTGAGATCTGACATTTTTAACACTAGTTTTATGTTTTTAGAAGTACCTAATTGATATAAGCAACTCAAGTTAATTGAAGTACTTATAAAATCACAAGTAATAACTTTTTTTATTTATAAAAATGTAACTATACTTACATATAATATTTGTGCTAACATACTATCAACTAAATACAATACCTCAATTAAGTTTGATAAAAATGTGAAACCAAATGTTCTGTCCCTTGCTGGTTTGTTGACCATAAAAGTAAAACTTAATTTTCACAAATTAACCTTTCTGGAATCTCACCAACTTGTATAACTCAACGTAATAATTCTAAGAAACGAACCCCTGTTACCTCTGTGATGTCACAACAATCACTTTGGGGTAAAAAAAGTGCAAAACCTAGAACTGAAATTTTGTGACATGACTTATGACATCATAGTGCTATGTGCGTCGTCAAGAATGTGAAGCATTGTTTGAGCATTGTTATGTCACACAAAGCAGGAAGTAGATCATCTGATGCAAATTTTGTCAAATTTATAAAAACTAGAAATTGTCAGCTTTGCAGATAAAACTGTTTTGTTTGTTTATTAAATGTAAATAGGTTTGGGAGCATTACTGCAACAAAGATTATTTTCTAGTTTTATTCGAGGACTGAAGATATTAAATAATATATTGATCAGCCCGTTTTTAAACATTTAGAAAGTATAATTTGTACTTCCAAAAATTAAAAGTCAAAAAGTTTAATTGTAAGTTTTAAAAAAATGTACTTTTTTATGTTGGATAGCAATTGTCATGCATTGGAAATTGATTAATTTACTTTATAGATGTTCGTTCAATCATTTATTCTACAAAGACCAGAATTGATGAAATGCTTGTCTGTGTTATTGAATAGCGAGCATTTGTTTATTGAATTGGGTGTTAATTGTTAGGTGCAGGAAGTATGGTTTCCTATATGTTTGAACACGATGCACATGTTCTTACTACACCTGCCTAAATGAAGTGTTCGTTGTTTTGTTTTATCGGTATTTTAGTAAGAAAGTAAAAATATGAAGTAAGTTGAGGTCCTGTCATATCTTAGCAAAGGTTTTGAAACTAGTCTGGGTTTTTAAAGAAACTGGGTGAGAAGTTGTAGTCATATCACTAAATTGAAATATTTTATAAATAAAGTGTAAACTGTACATGTCATTTAAAAACATTATATTAAGTATGTTACAATAGTTTTTAACTATTATCTTTATTGCCGAAATAGTATTTTGAAAAACATATTCTGCTTTGTCAAAGTGCCATTCACAATATTATTACTAATTTACACAGTTATTTGTCAAAAAATCAGGAAATTGTGCATTTCACATACTTTAGTTCTACATAATTCCTGAAGAACCGCAGTTGTTAGTAATTAAAATCTTATTTTATAGCATTCATTTATGTAAGCGGGCTAATGCAAAGTTACTTGTGCAATATGATTTTATGGTAAATGTGCCACGTAGCATCTGATCATGATATGATTAACTTTTTCACGTCACTATCCCCAAGATATTTTACTATTGTAATGACTAAGCCCTCTGTGATGTCATAGTGGAAGGTTATTTGGTCACAAGGAGACAGTAATAAGACATGGGCTGTGCAAGCAGTATAAGGCAGTTTACACGGGGGAATAGTTTTATTATATGGCAGGTAAAATAAGTTGAGTTTGTTTTTTAAAGTGTTAAAGTTTATTTTCAAAGTGTGCCGGTTCAGTGTTATGCTAAATTTCTGTGCGCACACACAGTTATATTTTTTTAATTTTAGTATCATCGTACTTAAGTAAACCACTATATATTACCTGATGCCAACCAAATGTATGATACAACACAAACCTAACTGACCTACACTTATTTGCAAACTTTGAATTTCACTTTGAAAAGCCTTTTGTAATTCACTGATTGAAGTTCTAGTAAAGGTCCATGTCCCACGAGTTTAAATTTGACTTATGTTTAAAAGTGCTATAAAGTATTAGTGACTTCAAAACATTAACATGTTCTTGTCAATTTGCTGAAATGTCAGTGTCAGTATCATGCAACCATGGCTGTATATTTGATGCACAACTAAAGCTATGTTAAATAGCGTTTCCCTCCATTTAGAAATTGTGTCGCAGCTTTTCTTGAAAGTTTAATAATTCCAGTCGCCTAATCCAGCTATATTAATCCAATCTAATCCAATCCACAATGACATCCGTAGACTGTAGAGCAAGTTAATTGGGAAATGAACGTCCAGCAAAGTTACTGTACCATGGTTTATTGTCAGACTGCAATGAATTAGTTAGATAATAATGAAAGCGATTTTTAAATTTACTGGGATAACATTTTTGCAAAGTTATTTTTCAAACGTAATCTTTTACATTAAAAATGCTATTTAATTGTGAACTTCCGCCATCTTTTAATCTATCTTTTTAAATTTAATCAATAATTTACTCTTATATAAGTGACAAATGTGTTGTTCTAATATTAAGTGTAATCCTCAAATTGTCTCCAGACTTCAGTTAATGTTGACGAATGCATGCCGTCCGAAAGTGATTTTGAAACAAGTGCAATTGAAGAACAATTGGAAAATGAACAAATGACAAAAGATATCTCCAGTGGTAAGTCAATTGATTTTATATAATTGTCAGATAACTCTACCTCAAGATATTTTGGTAAATTAATTATTATGTTTTTTAATTTCAATAAACGTAACAAAAACTGGTTAGTTTGATCAAATCTGTTGTTATTTTAAAAGTCATTAAAACGGTGATGCTTCTTTTTCAATTTTTATGGGAATTTTTTAAAGCAAAATTCTTATGCTCTGGTAAAAACAAACTAAATATAAGTTTGTCCTTAAAGCACTTAATAAAGGTAATATGCCCTTAAGGCTTCAATTTTCCATCAAGCAAGGCTTTTTTGAATTTCTGAAAATATTTTTACGTAAATTTGTTAAACTTAAAGGCATAAAACATATTTTAACATTTTTTAAAATAATATTTCAAATCTTTGTAAAACTATTTTCCTAATTAAAAGTTTAGAATTCTAGATTCAATTTGTTGCTAAATGCAGGCTTTCCTGCTGTGCAACCAGGGGAAAATATCTCGGTGGAATCACGAGATTGTGACGAAGATGAAGATTTAGAAGAATCTATCGGATCGTACGGAGATAGTATGATGGATGACAGCACTGGACAACCTGGTACGTGGGGCACTCAATAAGCTGTCTGACATAGAACAACTTTGTCATATGAACACTTGTTTAGGTTTTTTAATTGATGTATATTTAGCACACAAATAATCAATATAAGTGATAACAATGTAAATGAATTAATAAAAGTAAAATTTTTCTCATAGGACAAATAGTTAGTTGCTTCACAATCACCAAGAATGCAGAGACATCTAGCACCTCACTTTTCTGCTATTGTTATTTTCACAAATAACAGTTTTCCTAAGCTGAGCTGAAGCTAGGAGCTTCACATGTTTGCAAGTTGAAGCAAAAACATAGTGTTTTGTAGTTTAATTAATCAATGTTGTATAGAGGGAGCTACAGTTTGTTGGTTCTGACATGACGGATGTTTTACCAGCGAGCGACTGAAAACGTTTTGTAAATCCTTAGGATTTGGAGAAATAACTACTTTGGAGTGTGGAGTCCACAGTGGTCAGGATTTAGAAAGTTGTGGCGGTCAGGATTTGCTAGACTCCAGTGCTCAGGATTTATATGATTGTACTGCTCGGGATTCAGAAGTATCTAGTGCTAAGGATTCAGATGACTGTATTGCTCAGGATAACGAAGATGTAGATTACGAGGATTTAGGAAACTTGAGTGGAGAATTATCAGTTTTGAAAGGTAATATTTTCTATTTTCTTGCTACTGAAACATTTTTATTTAGTAACAAAATGTAGAGGTAGATTATAAATCAGATTATTGATCATAACACACTTCCAAACCCTCTAAATACTCAAATTTACTTATTAGAATAAGAATGGGCTTAAGTTTGTTTTAATTTTTTTTACTCTGTGAAATTTAGGTGTTAATAACTCCAATGCTGTATTAGAAATATTGTTTTTGTAAAAGTTCGTAAAAATACAATCTACTTTAACTGTTTTCAAAAAATCTATTCCTATTTGAAATGTTTCCTGATGATTAATTTTTTATCTTCCAGTAGAAGATGTCTGTGAAGAGCTTGATGCAAGCCACGGGGATCAATCGGATGCAGGGATGGTGGGATCACATCCAGGAGGATTAGATGAAGATGAATACACACAAGAGGATGATGAAAAGGATACACAGGATGACCAAGATGTTGATGATGATGACACACCTGATGCCGCTGATGGTGAGGACACGATGATCGACGAGTTGTTTGAGTTCGAGGAAGACCTCACACCTCCTCGTGCCGCTTCACCGATCACCATCCCATCGCTGACGAGGCAACGAAGCAGGATGGAAATCAAATCAGAACTTACCGTTGTGAGTTCTCATTCTGTAGTTCTTGGAAATATAATTTTGTGCTGAGGCAGGAATGTTGACAGATCTCAGCGCTTGTGGGTTAGTTATAAAGTGCGCAATGTTGCGAGGTTGGGCTTTATATGGCTGGCCTTTGTTTGCCCGGTGTGCCGAGGGCTTCGATCCGTTCATATCTATATGAAAACGTGATAAAAACTATTAAACTTTTATCATGTATCTAGCTTCCCTTTTTAAAAGATTATTAACATACCAGAGCTGCGCGTTGCAAAACGATATCCTGTAATCTAAACTCCCAACTCAAAATTTTGGATAATTTTAACCTAAAAATTGGTTTTACAAAAAAAAAAAAAAAATACCGAACTAAACCTCTCCTGATTCCTCAAACGCTTATAATTGTTTTCCATTTTAGCCCCCCTAAACCCCACTTTTTGTCTTGTGCATTTCCACAAATATAATGTATTATATATTTGACATATCAAAATGACCAAGTACAAGCATACAGCAGGAAAACTGTTTTTGCGTGTTTCAAATTAGAAAAATATCAGCAGGTGAAAAAAAATCTTTATTTTTCGGTGGCGAGCTACTTGTCCTCTTACTTTTTCCACTTGAAACCCCTCAACCCACTTGCTTTCCAATCAGCGCAAGCAAACTTGCAACGAAGCTGAGGACATCTACTTTTCACAACAATCGGTTTCGCGCCAACCCAGCCGACGCCTGCGACCTCTAGCAAGGTCAAACTCCACCGAGTCGGTGCGCTCGCTAGGTGGCGACGAGGAGCAGAAGAGGGAGATCCCCGTTTTCACGATCGACGCTTACAGGACTGAGAAGCGAAAGTCGCTCAGGTTTGTTCCTTGCTTGTTAGCTGTGTGGTCCTTTGTCGCAAACAAACACATTTTACTTGTTTTTTTCGTTGATTACCCTAAATGCCTTTTGCATGCGGTCGACGGAACATAGCTCGGAATTGTAGTCAGTTGAAGTTCTAAGTTTAAAGTTGATGTTAGATATTTGTTTTAATCCGTTTCTTGTGTGTAGCATTAATTTAGCGATAAAGCTTGGTGCGAAATAATCGACTATATATGTTTTCAGATGGGTTTAGTGTTTAAAACGAGTACGTATGTTCGCTTTGCCCTATATTGCATTAAACCACTAACAACCAACTTATGGTTGCAGGAAAACCGACCAGCGAGTTGTTCGCAAGGAAAGTATGAAGAACAAGAAAAGCTCCCCTCCCCCAACCTCTGTACAGGTGAGATGCTACTGGTGTTAAATCGCTATAAATGTGGTGATTAGTGGGCATAAATATGGCCTTTTCTGTTATAAATATGGTCTTTTAAATTGTCGTGTTTTTTTTTACCTGACTTCATAAAGCTCAAAGGGTACGAGCGCTAAAAACGTTAAGAAACACTGCTTTTGGTGTTTTTCGTGCAAGGCATAGAACGACATAACCTTATAGAATTACTCGACGCTTAAGATTGGCGAAACACGTCCTAATAAGCAACTAAATACCAACCTAACCATACATCTACATAAACTACCCTCTAAACCAGTGGTTCCCAAACTTTTTTGGCTCGCGGCACACAAAAAATATCTTGAATATTTCGCGGCAAACTTTTAACAGAACAACAATAGAGTCATTTTACAATCGCCCTTAACACACGACAAACTGTGGGTAAATGTCCTAATATGATTAATTTGTAATAGGCAGTGCGCATTTAAGTCTAAAATGCTTTCGTGTATGCCCATTGGTAAAACTAATAACTTATTTTCCGAAATTACAAAAAGTTTTGCGGCACATTTGGCAATCTCTCGAGGCACACAGTTTGGGAATCACTGCTCTAAACACTCACTAAATTCACCTAAACACCCTCTTGGCCACCCCTGCTTGTTATTAGCAGGGGGAAATTGTTTATTGCAGCGATTTTCAACCCTGACAACCCTAATTAGTGTCAAACTATCCCCGCAACCCCTTTATTTACCACCCACTTGTTATTAGGAGGAGGTAAGCCGCATGTTGGATGAAGTGCAGCAGCAACAGCGAGTAATACAACAAGCAAGTGCCGCTCTCAACTGCTGCTACGACGCTCAGCATGGGAAGGGATCCATCACTGAACTAGAGGCTGAGAAACTACTGCTCGTCTCAAGTAAGATGATTGCTGTACTTAGTCAGTAGGATTGCTATCATGTGGTCGTACATTTATCAATGTAAAGTTGTGTACCAGCTCATATAACTTTACCTATTTATTCTCTAATCTTGTTTATAAGGATATTTGTAATGACAAGCTTTCTGTATTGTTCTTATAATCGTGATTTTTTTTAAAGAATGCAAACGGGTATTTTACTAGGTCTCACAGAATCGCTTTAATGATGTAAGGAGCTATTAATAACCTTCAATATGAGAACCATGGCCAAATAATTGATGTTTTCATTATTGAAACTTGGAAGTAGAATGAATAGATTGTTAAACATAAAAAGTCGTATTTTGCTAAAATATTTAATTCTGTTTCGAAATGCATCAGCGTTTTAAAACACTCCCTATATAATGGTAAGAATACCCCTAAGAACATTGAATTCAAACATCTCAGGTGAGAAACGGCTCGCCTTATTGGCTGGAATCCAGGAGCTAAAGGGGCGTGGCAAGCAGGTTTCGACCAATGGGATGTCAGCTTGTAACGGTTCGATCAAGGTTGACCAAATAAGGCTTCCTCTCAGGACAGAATACATCTTCTCTATGGCCAACTCTAAGAAAGATGGAGGTTTGTGACGTAACAATACTGGTGTTTTCGTTCAAATCTAATCTCATGTTCACATTTGGTTCTGCACCTTTTTTACAGCTGCCATTGACATTTTAACCATGACTTAATTTTCACAGCCAAGCGACAAACAGGATTTCAGTTTTTATTTGATGTTGGCGATAGTTTAAAAGTTAGCAATCAATCACAAAGTTTACAATGATTATAAATAGAGTAGAGTAATTTGCCAAACTGGGGGTACATTGAGTTTTATGGGCCGCAAATAAGTTTTCCCAATTTTCCTAAAGTGTTACATCTATTCGAGTTATACTTTTCTAATATTTATATGCAAATGTAGTAAAGCAAAATACGATCCCAACCAGGTTGGACATTACTTAAACATGTGCGGGTTGTAACAGACAACAAAATTTATTTTACCTATGAATCGATCGCAAAATATTTAATGCCACACGGTAGTGTTTGGGAAATCATGTTGGGTATAAAATGATTGCCTCGTCAGTCATTAGGAATCGCTGGTCAAGTGCAAATATTTTGTAATACAACTTACATTTTTCCAAAGTTTGCCAAGTTTTCTAGAATAATGATGCAACCAAGTGCGCAAACCCACAACCTGCACATATTTACCCTCTTCTTATTCACCCCCTTGTACAGGCGACGTTCGAGGTCACTATTACTTCATAATAGTGAGATGTGGAGCGCGCAAGATATTCGCCACCCACCTCGCATCTACACACGACTCGCTATCCTGTGACTCGCTCGTCTTCAAAGACAACTTCCAACTGTGAGTTTCACATTACTGTAGAAATTCTGTGAGGTGAAATAAGATTAAAAGAAAGTTAAAATTATAGAAAAAAAGGTCTTTTTTGGTTGTAACTATTTTACCTTGCTCAAACTTTTTAAATAAAAATTTAACAAATTAAATTACATTCTGTTTTAGTTTTATTTGGTGAATATTTTTTTTCTGTTTTAATAGTTTTAATTGTTAGATGGTTTTTAGTAAACATTTTTACTTTTATTAACTTGATTTTAACAATGTTTTATTTTGCAGAAATAATCTTGAGAGCGATTTTGAGATTGTGATTGAAGTTTACAGCAAGGTTAGCAATAACTTCTATTATCTTTAACAAACATTTGTTATATTTTTATACCTCGTTTCAACTAAGCAATCTATTATTTGGTAGTTATGCTTTTGGCCTATTGCATTTGAATATTTTCTTTTTCCCCTAACTACAAAAATTTTTTTGCCTAGCCCTACAGTATGTTAATAAGCACAATACTAAATATGTGGCACAAATGACAAACTCCTGATATTTTGTTTAGAACCAGAAGAATCGCGCAGATGGAGTTCCACATAACGAGAAATCTAAAAGCAAGTTCTCGGAAATGATACAAAAAGTAAAAAAAGCTCAAAACTTCAACTTAAAAATAAGTCGCCTTAATTCTGAAGCTTTTCCAAGCTACTATAAACACTGGTTGTTAATATTTAATATTTGTTGTCATTTAGAAACATCAATCAACGTTAGTGTCAGTTGTTAGTTTTAGCACAAACTAAACTTTTAAGTAAGTTTGCTTTTTTGGAGAAGTACATTTTTAAGCATAGCGTGATAACCGGAAAGATCCAAGATAGCCATTGGAAGTTTCTCTTGTCTCCCCAGTTCAAAAGCTTCTTGGCTCATCCAGGTTTATTCTAAGAGTCAGTGCAAAGTCAGTTAATGTTGTTGTGAAACCAGGGTTCCATCGGGAAAGCTGAAGGTATTATCAGGAAGTTTGGGACTTTGAGAAGGAAATCAAAAGAAGAAACAATAGACGTTAGTTTTACATCTGTGTTATACAACACAATTATAAAATAATAATATTAGTGCAGTTTTTATTGTATTAACTGTTAAAGCAGTGAGCAAGTGTAAAAATGCCTAAACTCTGTTTGGAGGGTTGTAGTATTTTTATAATGTTGTCAGTCTGTAAATTATTCTTTCTTGATAGAGCAAAATTGTGCAAAATCTTGGTTTTCAATAAAACAAGATGTTTTCTTTGAACAGCGTCATTTACAGATTATAAAAACAATAGGTGGACTGTAAAAAGAGTTCTAATATTAATTTATAATTTAAGTCTAAAAGTTATTGTTCTACAGTCTACAGTACACAGTCGAGTAATACACAGAAAGCAACGTTTCTGTGTGTTTTTACAATTTACGTTTTTTTGCGTACAAGCTCTCGCATAATGTGCCCTGGCCAAATAATGACGTCACTAATTTAATTTCCCCAAACAGTCGCTTACCCCCCGCAAGACAAAGGCTCGGGCCCACAACAGTCTCCCCCACACTGCGAGTCCAGGGGGGCCGAACGCCATCCGGATCAGTAGCTTCTCGCTCATTGGATCTACGTCGATCAAACTTGCGGATGTCGAACAAGACAAGTTCCAGCTACAGAAGGTAAGAACATACACAGAAAAATACACTTGCTGGTATATTTTTTTTTGTATCTGATCGGAGTCAATACCCGATGCCAAGTGGTAGTATCAGTACTAGTGTTGTATCGCTGCCAATCCGATAGTATTTTTGAGGAAAATTTTAAATTGAAAAATTAAAGATAAATTCACTTCCTGAAGCCAAAGAAAATTTCGACCTAATGCCCTGAAAATTGTTGTCATTTCACCTAATAATTTTTATGGTCAATTTTGCTTATTTCGGCATAATAATGACGTCATTTGGTATACCAAGCATCAGTCGACTAACTTAACACTATGGTTTTTGATCCAAATATACCCACCACTATATTACCAGGTTCCGTTCCTGTCGCCGATCTCCGGCACCTTGGCTTGTCGCATCACCGCAGATTTCCAATCAGACATCCAACAAAGAGGATTCCTGGTAAGTAACCTGATGTACTGACATACATGTTCACTGTTCCCTCTGGCCAACATATGTTTCATATTCGATGAAACGTTGGTTGAACTTGGGTCCACAGCTTTAAAGTGGATGTTTAATTTGCGCCACAATAAGCTTAATGACGTGGACAATAGAGATTTATTGTAACGACGTTCTAAAGCTCTTTACACACTTATGTAACTCCACATAATAAATGCGACCCTTCACAGTATTTCATTTGAAAAATGAGTCTTTGGTAAAAAAGTATCAAGGGCTTGCAAATTGCTATTAAAATTAGATCGTGATTTTTGACACCTCTTATTATTTAGTTTAAAGTTAGTTAGGCTGCTCGCAAATTTGTCAAGGAATTTTGACAACGTTGTTACATAAGGGGGCCTGTTCTTGTATTGTGACGTCAGTTCATCGATTGTTACGTTTGCAGACGATGTTTGATGACGTGGGCGGGTTGGGGGCGTGGCACCGGAGGTGGTGTGCACTCGACCGTGGCATCCTTTTCTCCTGGACGTATCCTGACGATGAAAAGCACAAGGTGAGTACGTCAGGTTTGTAGGGAGCAAACATTTGCTGAAGGTACGGTAGCAAAACGATGTTTTAGCGGATTAAACTTGAAACCTCAGTGAAGTTGAACAACAAAACATTTTTTAAATATTCTTCTGTTATGATTTACCTGTAAATACAAATCTAAATCGTGAGCTTTTGTTAAAATAAGCAAAAGTTGCAGATATTTCTGAAAATACATGCTTTACAAATGTCATTGGCTGTTAATATTCCGTATGCCTCAATAACTCACATTGTTTTGTTTGTTACGTCACAGACGCCATTGAGTCGAATCGCGTTGAAGGAATGCATCAGTGAGCACATCTCCACGGTTGAGCGAATCCGATGCGCTCGACCGAACACGTTCGAACTCCGCACCATGAGACCTCGTCGTCATGGCGACCGTGACAATCTCATATCACAAGACACGGGATCCGTGATCACCACAAAGTAGGTTCATATGATCGTGATCACCACAAAGTAGGTTCATATGATCGTGATCACCACAAAGTAGGTTCATTTGATCGTGATCACAGCAAAGTAGGTTCATATGATCATGATCACCACAAAGTAGCTTCATATGATCGTGATCACAGCAAAGTAGGTTCATATGATCGTGATCACAACAAAGTAGGTTCATATGATCGTGATCACAACAAAGTAGGTTCATATGATCGTGATCACAACAAAGTAGGTTCATATATGATCGTGATCACAACAAAGTAGCTTCATATGATCATGATCACCACAAAGTAGCTTCATATGATCGTGATCACAACAAAGTAGGTTCATATGATCGTGATCACAACAAAGTAGGTTGACATAATCGTGATCACAACAAAGTAGGTTCATATGATCGTGATCACAACAATAGGTTCATATGATCGTGATCACCACAAAGTAGGTTCATATAATCGTGATCACAACAAAGTAGGTTCATATGATCGTGATCACCACAAAGTAGGTTCATATGATCGTGATCACCACAAAGTAGGTTCATATAATCGTGATCACAACAAAGTAGGTTCATATATGATCGTGATCACCACAAAGTAGGTTCATATGATCGTGATACTCCAATGTTTCACTTGATCGTCATACTCCAGTGTTTCACTTGATCGTCATACTCCAGTGTTTACGTGATCGTGATTTCCAAGTGTTTCATATGATCGAGATACTCCAATGTTTAACTTGATCGTGATACCCCAGTGTTTACGTGATCGTGATATCCAAGTGTTTCACGTGATATTATCTTGTTTCAGACACTGGCTTGCAGCTGACACGAAAGATGAGCGAGTTGTTTGGATCGATTCGCTCAACCAAGCTTTGTCCGATGTGAGGGCTTGGGATAGCTCAGCACTCAAACCATTTACTAGACAGGCCAAGTAATATGACCAATAGTAACCCTAAGTAATATGACCCCAAATAAACCCAAGTCAGTTGATTCAAAGTTTTAAGTTTGACAACAAAGTAATATAACCCCTGTAACTCCTTTAACTTGTCACAGAGTTAACCGCACTTAACACCAAAAGAACATCATCCTGGGTAACCCCTATGCCAGAGTTATTTGACCTCGAGTGACCCTGAATATCGAATAATCTAGCCCCAGGTAAACGCCCCATTAAGTTTTCGAAGTTACTTCATCCGAACTGATTGATTTACACCAAGTCATTTGTTCTGCCAATAAACCACACACTTTACTCACCGCATGCTGCTGTTACATTGTACTATGTTCCTAATACCTGCTACCAAATAAAATGAACTTGTAAATGTGTAATCTACGATCGTAGCAATTTGTAAAAAGCACCAGCAAACAAGAGATTGTAGCAGTTTATTCCGTCTCCTAGCGGCTTTTTATTCACCGCCATTTATTGCATGTTGTTGATCGCAAAACTGCCCCAAGAAAACATAGCGGTGTTATTTGCTGCCCTAGCTTCTGTTAAAATGCTTTTTCGCAAACTATATTCTTCTTTGCCATTATAAAGCGCAAAAAAATGACGAAATGTGATAAAAAACCTTTCGTTTTTGGAAGATTGTAATTCTGCTCTATAAGTTTGTAGTTATTGTACTTAAAACATTGTTTTTCTCTAAAAAAAACTTTTCTACAAATGTTCACAAAAGTACTATTGTGACATCACAATCTCTTACTTATCTGTCATTGTTACGCCATAATATCTTTCTTTTCTGGTGACTTTGGTTTTTATGCCGATGTATAAATTGCTAATGAAAAACACTCACAAAAATGTCTGCAGTATTTTGAATAATAATAAGCTGCAAGATTCAGGTTATTAGCGAACAGTGCTCATTGTTTCGAGTAGTCTCAGCGCAGCAAAGTAGTTCTTTTATATCAAAGACAATCAATGTTACAAAAATGTCCAAAGCAACGTTTATTTCGAATTACAGAGCTTTATTATAGGAACAAGGGAAATTATTTTGAACAAAAACCAAAATTTGTTGAAAATCTTTGAACAGACGACGTTAAGTAGTTTGTCTGGTGATATTACGCTGTCTGTACAAGTTGGTTTAACTCTAGATTTCTCTTTTTTTGTATTGTTTTTTGTCAGAATTACAAGAAATTGTACTTCAGAATTTTGAACAAACCATTCGAAGCAATTAAAGTTACAATATTTATATTTCAAATTTAACGTCCTGACGTAATTTGTGCGCTTGAAAATCCCCTATTTAAATACGAAATGTTAAAATAAACAATTTAAATTATTTTTAAAAATCTAAAATAAATGCTTAAATGTGAGTAAATATATTTGTTCTAAAATATAGTTCATCAACCCAAACGTCTTTTCAAGTCATGTCTTTCAACAAATCAGTTTGTTCATAGAAATCGTCACAAAATCACTTGCACGAAATTTGATCAAGCAAGTTTTTTTAATGGCTCATTTTCGTCGCAAAATTGAAGATGTGCAAAAAAATATTGCAGCTTCCGGTAAGTGTAATGATGCTTGTGACATCACAATGAAACTTTCCCTTCATACATTTTAAGGTAAAATGATAAAAAATCTTCAAAAGTTGTTTTAACCGAGTTTATTGAAAAGGTGAGTCGATTTAGAATCATAATACATGGAGGCTATATTTAGACGTAAATATCATAGCCCATTCAAAAGTAGGCATTTTGAACCAACGCGAATATCTCTTTGTTCATAAATAATGTTAGTTAATTATTTCTTTGTTTAACATGAGTAGGCCTGTTTTATTTGAACTCAATGTAATGGCCCTAATGTGTTAACAGCTGTATATAAGTCTTTTCCTAAGCCAAGATTAAGTTTAACAAAGTTCATATAAGTTGTGTGCAGAAATAAATAGTGTTTTGTATATGTCAGATAAATTTGTGTAGAAATCAGGGCTACGGAGTCGGTGAAAATTAACCCGAGTCCGACTCCGGTCAAATGTGTGATTTCACTAAGTCCCGAGTCCGGCCCAGGCTGTATGGTCTGAATTTCACCTATTTACGTAACTAAAATAAACTGTATATTTAGCAATCCACTTATAGGAGTCAGACTCTGTAGCCCTGGTAGAAATAATTTTATTTTACTTACCGAAGTTGTCCTCCCAGGTTCAATGGATTTTGCTGGCTCCTCGGAAAACATTGACGATACTACAATACCACCCGGTGGGCCATTTGCTGAGTCAAACTTTGTATTCCGATTGAGCTATGCAGCTTCGTCGTTATGTTTCTATCCTTGGGTTCTTGCGCTTGACGGATTTTTGTCACTTTTTATCGACACAACAGATGAGAATGAAACCCGGGGGAGTTTAGTGGTTTTTATTTTAAAGGTTTGTTTTTTAATTATGTGAATAAAGACCATTGTTTTAAGGTTCTATATTTTAACCTACTTGAATTATATATAATAAAATTTAAATTTTTGTTACGTAACTTTAATTCTTTTACATAAGCTTTATGGTTTAAAAATAATATTTCCGATTAGAATTTTATTCAATATATACAATTAAAGTTCTCTTGTGTACACATATTTATTTGTTCTTAAACTTAAGCCATTATTTATGATTTTTTGTGTCATATTGCTGTTTCAAAGTGTGTATTTTCATAGGTTTTATGTTTTTTTAAATAATACAAAACATAATTGTACATCCAGGGTTTTTGTTTTTTTATTGTGTTACTGTGTCTGACCCCGCTGGTTATCGTGGCAACGATTGTTTGGTGTCCGCTCCAAGTTTGTCGGCCGAGAGCTTTTTCCTACATTTCACCGGCAAGTCACGTCAGGTGAGTTTTAAAAGAACATCTAAAAACTTAAACATAGTAAAAATATGAAAGCCCACATAAAACTATGTCTGTTTGGACTTATATTCTGCATTTAACTACAACCTCCATGTCCCAAAAATCTAAAAACTTGTTTCTTTACTTTTTTCTGTTTTGAAATCAAATTATTGTGTTCAACATGTAAAGTTGATTTTGTCAACATAATTTTATCTTGTTATTACTTTACCTGCAATATGCACCCAAGAATGACATAAAGTTTTAATTGAATTTCAAGTTGCTAAAATTGACAATATTTGTCTCAAGATCAAGTGGTGAAAAATACAAGCGCATCGTTACAGAGGAAACTCACATTCAACCGACATCTTCGCTCCCTCGACGTAACGGTAACAATTTCTCGGTCGTCTCAGCCAATATTTGCCTCATGCCGGAGTTTATCGCTCACATAAACAACTTACACCACTCGGTGGACCGGGGGAGAAAAATTGCCGACTATTTCACCGGCAAAACGGCGTACACATCGCGGAATAATTCGTATCGGGGAAATCAGGGCGGAGCTTACGCTGAAACCGACTTTCTTTTCTCTCCGTGGAGTAACGAAGGATTGAACACAAACACAAACGCTTCGGAAAGTTGTGGTAAGATTTCTGTTTTGCTTTCAGGAGAACTTTGTGCAACATTTATGCATTTGCTTTCACTTCTGACTTTTCTCAAAAACAATTTCCAATTCAATTTCGTTGGCATTGTGGTTTAATTAAAACTTACAAAGCAGAAGATGGTCTCTAATTAATTATTATTGCCCATCTTATTCTGATCTTTTTTAGAATGTAGTATTTAAATGTTGTTGTTAGACAAATAAAAGCACATGTTGGTAGAAATGGGTTAAATTTTGTGAAATTGGTTTAAATGAATTTTTGATGTTAGGAAAAATTTTAATACCCTTTTTATCCATGTAATATTTTATTAAAACATTCAGTAAGTTATTATACCATAACTTATCGTTTTTTTATGCAGACGGAAGCGGGGCCGATAGCCGTAGCGTTGCTTCCACCTTGTGGAGCGTTTGCAGCAAGGAAAATTGTGTGAGCGAAACAATTCCCGGACCGGCGGACTTTATTTGCTTCCAGGAAGTATTTGACGACCGAGCAACAAAACAACTTATCGACGGATTAAGAAACAAGTAGGTGGCCTACGTTCTAGTGGTTTAAATTGTGCGAATAGTCTAAGATTTTATTTAAGGGAAACTTTTTCTTTATTGGTCTAGACTAGGGGTCGGCAACCTACGGCCCGCCGATGTAATTCATCCGGCCCGACGCCTCTTTGATAAATTAGAGAAAGAGTCTATTTCACATACTTTTCGACTATTTAAACTACGTAAGAGCGAAAAAAATTTGAATTACCATTCTGCATCCGGTTTGTTTACGTTTTGATGCTGTCTTTTGAACTAGGTTAGCTCTTTATTACCGTTGCGCAGTGGAAGGTTGCCAAGTGTGTCGCGGAAAAAACGGAAAACATAATTATTCTAAAATATTGGACATATATTTTTTAACATTTTATTTATTTTTTATTTTCGGCAATGTAATAAAAACTTGCAAGAAATTTAAAAGATATGCCCGTATATATACAAAAAAAGAATCGCACTCGCTTCGCTCGCCAGGTGTACTTGGACTTAAAAAGGTTAACAAACACTAAGCTATAGATTACCTTTGAATGTTATCGCGTTCCATCAAAGTAGTTTTATTACACTTTTCATTCTTTGCACGGATAACGACGTGTGAACTCTAATTTTAAAACAGACAAATGCTTTTTTTCGCTTTGCGTCAACACTTACTGCCTCCTTAAATGTAATTAAACACATTTTTAAGTGCAAAAAATGATCCGAGGCCCGCCTGATTCACATTTCTAACATGTTAATAATACAATTCTTAGTTAACATTTTGTGTGGCCCGCAGAGATCTTTCTAAGTTTGGTTTTGGCCCGCGACTAGAAAAAGGTTGCCGACCCCTGGTCTAGACCTAAGGTCAACTGATCACTTTTTTAAACTGATACCCATTTTTTTTGTTATGTCAGCCTATACCCGTCACCAATACAGATATTTTTCTATACCTTGAACTTTTTTTTATATGGTAATAAATTAAATATATTGAAAATCAAATCGAAATAACTTTCAGTTTATCTACGTATATTTAATCATACTAATCTTTTTTTATGTTTACTTGCATGATGCTGAACGACAAAATCAAATTCTATCAATACCAACCTAGTACAAATTTGCAAGTCAAAAAAACAGTTGTTTGATTTTTAGCAAATGCTAAATAATATTTTCATAGTAAAATATCTGCAAACAAATCCACCCAAATTGACTGATGTTAATATACCTGTGGGAGAAAAATATCTGCCATCATTATTGGTAAACTGATATATCTCTGGTTTAGACATTATATACTTGTTCAGTAAATTTACCCTAATTTTATAAATTTGCTGAATTGATTCAAATTCAATTTGAAACTGCCCAAATTTGCTATTCAGTCAATGCTATACAATGTTTATGTAAATATGTATTTTCTACCAGACAAGACTCAAATAAATTATGCAAAGTGGCCCCTCTGACAGTTGCAGTTTGTCCAATTAACAAAGTTACAAATATTTACATAAATTTAAAATTAAACCTTCAAACCGAAAAACAGTGAATAAAATGGTGTCAAACATTGTACAACAATTAAATTGATTTGTTAAGAATATTTTTAAAGTTGCCGATTGCAAATATACATTTTCCTACAAATTTATTTATATGTTTTTTAATCTGTCTCTTTTTTATATTTACTGTGAGTTAATACAGTGTTCTAATCTTTTGTTGATTTCATAATGTAAAGAAATATGTCTTATAGATATTTAGGAAAACTTGATATTATTCTGTTAAAATTTACAAAAATATTATTTTTTTATAAATTTTACTCAAATATTACTTGACAACTGAGTTTAGATGTTTATTCAGATTTCAAAAGCCAACAAATGACTTCTGGTGAATTATTAAAAGTGTGATTCATAGATGACAAAACCCCACGTTACAACCTGTAATAAGCATATTATGTAATCTTGTAGGTACCCATACATTATTTACGATGTATCGTGGCCTCTACACGACCGTAGAATATCGTTACTTGGAAGTGGTCTTTGCATCGCCAGCAAGTTCCCGTTTATCGACGTCATGTTCAAAGCTTTCCCCGATGGTCACAGAGATGATAAAGCCGCTTGCAAAGGACTTCTAATGACAAAAGTGAAAAATATTAATTTATTGCTAGTTTTTGATCCCTCAGAAATTATTTAAATTACCTCAAATGTGGTTTGGCTTGCAAAGACTAATAACATTAATTAGAGTTTAAAGATGAAAATATATTAACTGACTTTTACTGCTTTAAAAATTAAATACCATACGTCCATTGGACCAAAGGAAACTAATATTTGACCGACGATATTATTCATTACCATTTATTTTTCAAACAAATAATTTAACAATTGACCTTAATTTGTAACTTTCCCTTAGAAATAGGTTTAAATTGGCCTCATTTTGTTTTATTGGTTTTAAAATAACAATAGGTTAGTTCATTAACTTTTATTTAGCTTACTGAATTTGTGCTTAAAATTGTTTTCAAGTTTGCCATAGTTTTGATTTCTTCCTGGATGTCTAAATATACAAAAAAAATCTGAAACATATTTTGCACAAACTTATTTTTTTTATCCAGTTGTACCTGGGTCCGGACGGTTCCGGTGCCGACCAGGTCGGTTACCTAGCAACCACCCACCTGCAAGCATGGTCACACTCTAGCGCCTCCAGTGTTCGGTGCAAACAGCTCAATAACATCGTAAAATGGATGGAAGAGTTCGCTGCTCAGTGAGTTCTGTGTGATGCCTTAATGGAATATATTAGATTTAAAAATGGAAAAAATCTGTTTAAATTTGATAAAAGTATTTCGGAGTTTTAATAAAATGTAGGATTTGTTCAAAATCACACAAAAAATTTATTCTTTTTTACTTTTGCTTGTTTTCACTGTAACTGTATTAACCTAAATTTTATATTGTTTGTATCAAGAACCATTCATATTTAATCCTATTTTTATTTAGACAAAGGTACCTTCAACACAATAAGAATTTATTTATATCTTTCTTGATAATAACAATGTTTTCTTTAGTTCAAGAAGTCGCAGAAAGTCACCACAAGAAGTTGTTTTATTTAACGTTATCACTGGTGATTTCAACTTCGATAAAGTTTCACATTACGACAATCTCGAGCGGCAATGCAACTTCTTTGACACTTATCTGTGAGTTTGTTGGCAAATTATAATATCACAACATTTCTTTCTTTTTTTGATTTGTTTAAATATAAAAACATTGTTGTAACTCAAACCGCCCGGGAGCTTATTATTCATGCTTAAAGCCAGAACCGAATTGTTTGTTGTTAGGGTTAAAAGTTTTTACTATATTCTCTATTTTATGGAATTTTCCAAAATATAAGTGAGGTCCATTTTATTTATAAAATAGTTGCTTCCAGGCATAATAATAATTAAAATCGTACTTTAGGGCTTTTCAATTAAAATAGCAAGAAATAAAGGTTTTTATTGTTATTTTAAATATATATTATCCCCTAATTTTTCTAACACCCTGTTTAATTGTAGCGACCACTGCACGGACGCCACTAGTGGGCAGCAGCACAGTTGGGTTGTGGGGACGGAGTTGAAGCAGATGACCCTCCACAACCCCCCGGTAGCGACCCCACAGGGACTGCAGAGGTCGGTGGTTTGCTTAGTAGCCAGTAGTATGCTGTATTAATAGAATAAAGAAAAAAATAATTAGAATTGTAAAAGTTTTGATCATGTTTTGCGCCAACTTCCTCAAAACTGGAAAAACTGAAATAAAAGTGGCAATAAATTTGAACTTTAAAGTAATACCGTTTCCCCCAAAAAAATTGGTTGTCCTTTCCTTCATTGCTCGAAAGCGCTATTGTGAAATAATGATAATTTCGGTTGTATTTTGTATTTAATAAAAAACCTACCTTTTTACAATTTTTGTTCACCTGAAAACCAGAAAAACAAAAACAAATCTAACAAACCCCAATTTCGGTTTGCGACCGTAGGTTGGGGACACGGTTTTAACTAATCCTTTATTACTTTTGATTCAAATCAAGGTAAATATCATTTGTTTACTCCAGTATATGAGGTTGCAAATGACTTGTACCGACTTTGGGCCAAAAGCATTGCGCTTACCCCTGATAAAGTGCTTGTTTACCCCAGGATGCTTGTATCTGAGCTTGAGCGCCCACAGTACGTGGCTTCAACGATGTCCAACAAATTCACAAGTTTAAGTGGAACCGGGGATGGGAAGCGAAGGATTGACTACATCCTCTACAAACCTTGCCAACACTTCAACCTGGTAATACACTTTATTACGTATGTTATGTATATGGACAGAAGCTAGTTTGCGCTTACTTATTAAAAAAATTAACAATTCATGCTCTTAATTATATTTTGTTTCTTAGATTCACATTTTTTTGCAAATTTTTAAAAGTTTTTATAAATTCAGTTGCCTAATTTTTGTGTATGTTTTTTATGTATTTGCGCGCAATTTGTACTTGATCCACAACAAAGTGTTTTCAAATTGTTTTTACTTGACAGGAAGTTAAAGATTACAAGTTTTTCACGGGACTGGCAACTTTAAGTGATCACATTCCAATCGGCATGATGTTTTCATGTGAAAGAAATCCTTCGTGATGTTTTCATGTGAAAGGAATCCTTCGTGATTCTCGTGAAACATCACAAGATCGCAAATGAGATTACTAATGTTTTACCTTTTGCTCTCAACGTTCCTTTACTTGGGAAATTCTTGTTCTAGGATAGAAATGTGCTTTATTTTAGGTTTGTTATACACAGGGCTGCCTTCGCTCTACCACACAAAAATAAGGACGACTAACTATATTATTCAAAGCGAACAATCTTAATTAAGAAAACGTAAATTGGTCTGTATTTACAATGGTCTCTATGATAAAAATCTGACATAATAAGGTAGTCATAGTTTTCAAAAATGAGAACAACTTAAATGTAGACGTTGAAAATGAACAAATTATCGAACGAAGGCCAGCAGCCCTGTTTATAGGCTAATGTAGTGAGGTGCTTAATGTTATGATTGCCCGAAGCCTGGCATTCTAACGTTATCATTGCAAGCAGCGTTCCTTGAATGCTCGGGCATAAACGCTTTGAAGTAGATCAAGCCCAAACCAGTTCCAACCGGTTATAACTGGTTCATGGAGGTTTGCTTGAATGACGTCATATGTAGGGATGTTCGATAATATCGGATAGGGTCCGAAACCCGATGCCAAGTGGTAATATCGGTACTTGTCTAAACGGTGCTATCGATACCGATTCGACACTAAACCAATCAAGCTTTGGCATGTTTGCGATGTTTTTAAGCGTTTTTTTTTTTACTTTTAAAAGGTCGTTTCCAATATAATAACATAAGTTTTACTCCGCTCAAGCTATTTTTTGCCCAAAAATATTACTTTTGACCGAAAAAGTTCAAATATTAAAAATATTGTACTTTTAACTTGTGTCAGATTTACTTGTTTGAGCATAATGATGACGTCATTTGCTATCGGGAGAGGTGGCACGTTGCTATGGCAACTGGGGTTTGTAACCTTGTGTGTCAGTATGTCGCTTGGGTTGGTGCTTACACTTTGAACAAATAATGATAGGTGATTAATGCGTGGTTATTATTAACACAATGTTACTTCTGTGTGGGATGGTATTCCTTGCCTTGCTGCTAATCTTAAATTATATAACGTTGATGAACCTTAGTGTTTTTGCTTATTAGTTTTGTGCTACTTCTGTCGGATTTGTACTCTTACGTCTTAGTGCGATTTAAACTTGTAAAAAGTTTTAAAACTTAGTGTTTCAAAAGACGTCACAATGTTATTCACTATTTCGATAAGGCATTTTATGTTTGATACTATGGCTACCTAGTCCGACGTGCGCATGCGCAGTAACAAACTACAAACTGATATGGCCGCCAATTGTAAATTGTAAAAGTTTGCAAAAAGGTGAACTACATGAACATTTGGCCCGAGTCGGTCTCTGGTTTATATTTTCGCCAGGGTTGGACTCACTTTTTCATTCGAAGTCGGACTCTGGTTGTTTTAAACCGACCCCCTTTGTTGCTGCTGAAAAACCTCCTGCTAAGCTCATATACCTTCTCAAACAAAAAGCAACATTTGGATTAAAGTTCGAAGTTGATATTCATAACCGGGGATCCACCCCTTGTACTTACCGCAACATTCATGACGAAATATTTTACCTCTTATTTATTTCAAAACGATATAATCTATATTTTGTGTAAAGTTTTAACCGTTTTAATGCAATAAAATTTTACCATTGAAAGTTGATGTGTGTTTACCGTTAGGTGGCAGTGGTGAGCATGCATTCGTTGATAGTTTTTAGGGTTTAATCAAATTATTGGTTCGAATTTATGAACGATTTTTTGTCGTTGGTTATTTTTTGTGCTATACATTGCAACATAACTCTGTAATGTAAGATATTTTTGTGTAAATATTAGTTTAATTCGTTTCTTTTACGTCATAGTGTAACTAGTTGTTTGAAGCGTATAACGGTTTGCGCCTTGCAAGTATATTATTGCTGTATTAATTAGGGGTAAAACTATGGTGTTTTAGTATTAAAAAGAGTTCGTACCGCATGTCACACTCGATACAGGACAAGATTTGTATAAAGCGCAAAAAAATACTTTACTTAGTTAAAAAATCAAAAAAAATATGTGGAATTTGCGTCATGCCCAATTTATAAAAGTGGTCACCGACCGAATGGTTTGCTTGTCGGTCGTATTTGGCCCGTGGGCCGTTGGTTTTCCGCCCCTCAACTGGAAACAATTAGTTTACAATGTTCACACATGTATTCATAGTTTTAAATTTCACATTTTCGCAATCATGACCGGAGAATCGCGATGCTAACCTTGTTCCGTTCGGGTAATCACCGCGCGATTTCAAACTTAACGCAATTTACTTTAATGACGTCATAATGTAAACAAATAAAACCAAGAAATTACCAAATAAATACATAAACAAACTGTTTTATTGCAAAACAAACTACAAGTTAGATAATTTACGTTTTTACGTTGTGGAAAACCATGGCCGCGAAACCTCACTGGTTCTAGAAGGGTGATGATTGTGACGTCAGCCGATGAAACAATCGTCGATTGTTGGCGTGTGCAGCTATGCGTGGAGAGCCGACCGGCAATCTAAACACGACGTCACAATGCCCTACGCGCTTACGTCACAATCGATAAGGTGCAGTAGGTTTGTTTCCTGATGGCGACTTAAGGTGATTAACCCTTTAAAGCTGGTGATGCTAATAACATTAAATAATCGCACTATGCCCTTTGTTAAAGTAACTTGTGGGTTCGAATCGTTTATTCATCGATTTGATTCGAACATTTCAAGGTATTTCTCGTTTTAAGATTCTGTAAAACGACTTAAATTTGATCAACCCGGTGCGTTCTCATAATATCTCGGGTCATCAGTAGAAAGAGAGTGGCCCAAATAATAGATAAAAAATTTATTCTTTTATTAGCAAACGTTTCGGCAATTGAATCTTTTATCTATTATTTGGGCCACTCTCTTTCTACTGAAGATAATGAACAGATCCGTGTGTAGTGTTCCTAAGTATGTTGGCATCTCGGGTCAATTTATCAAAAATATACACCCACTGATATGTTGTGCAACTATTAATACATGTGTACCGTGCAGGTATGTTTGTAATTGTGGCGTGTAGGTATTTGTGGGTATATTTGTGTATCGATATGCACATGATGTGTAGGTTCGTATGTTCTGTGTGGGGACTTATATCTGGTTTTAAAATACAAACTGTTAGTAGGCGTTAGTTGTATGCGATGTTTATTCGTCAGTTTGAATTATTGCAGCGAATCCTCAAAGCATGTCGACCTGTTTAGAATTACTTAGGCGAGGCGAAAACTGACCTGTGGTAAGATTCGAACCATCAACCTTCGACATACAGATACCGTGAGAAAGCGCCCGAAAATGCTACGTTTGTGTTCCTACTTGCTACTCTTCGAGTCTGTAAATGCTTTTTGGTGAACAATACGATTCGGTTTACAACTCAACCGTAACCACAACATATTGGAGTCGATTATTAAGCGTCAGTGGAAATGTGTTGTGAAGACTTTAGAAATTAACACTCGAGTGAAATTATTAATAAATAATAGTTGTCCAGCACTCGGCTGAAATAAAGAAGTTTTACTTTGCGATGCAAGTGCCTGAAGTAACTGTTCTCAATAATAATAATACTGAAAGCAATTTGTTACCCTTTAACAATTAAACCTAAGTGATTTTGGAGTTTTAATAAAACAGTTGATTAATATAAACAAAACTATCTTGTCTAATTACGTTTCAAGCCCATTTTTCGTTTTTAATTAGGAGTTTGTTGATACTTATGCAAAAACTCTCGCAGCAACCGTGTATATGACGTCATAATGACCTGTTGTGATTAGGTTCTAGAGTTGTAAAACAATCAGGTGATTGTATTTCACTGCAGGCATTTTGCAAACTTGCACCAACTTTAAGGTTGTGGCTGATGCAAGGTATAGTTTATGTTTAACTTTTTACTGACGACATTGTTTTAACAGAAGGATTGGAAAAAATACAACTTATATTAGAGGAGTCTGCGATTTCCAATGTAAGGTTTAAAAAACAAAACCAATATGTTGTTTTTGCTGTAATTGTTAGCCAGTCTGCTTTCTGTGGCAAGTGTGGATCTGAGTTGTATTTAGAGAAATTTGTCTGCACATTAGAATGAGAAAATTACACATATTCTAGAAAAAGATTACGTTGTGCTAGATTCCCGGACCTCTGGTGTGCTTAGCCTTGATTTCACACCTAATTATCAGAGGATATGGCGCTGCACTCCCGATATCTCGGGAACAAATGCTAATAAATGCAGACTATGAAGGTTAGTTCAGCCTTAAATGTTTATCAAATAGTGCATCTCTCTCTGTATGTTTTGAAATGCGATATCCATTGCAGGTAATTTCGTAGCTAAAAGTTGGAAATTAATTCGTTTTTAACGAACCTGAAAAGTACAATTTAAAACAAAATTAGTTAAAAAACATTAGGATTTTAGAAAAAATACTTATTGGTTATTTGCACGGCCCGCTCGGTTACGAACACACCTATTAGTGGTTCTACATTGTTTAAAACTACTTTTTTGCCGGGTAGCATATTCCTTTTAAGAGTGATATACTTTTTGCAAATAGTTGTATATCATCGAGGTTTATAACCCATGGGTCTGATTAGCCAGCCCCTTAGGAACCGATCATCCGTGACGAGCCTGATTTAAGTTCGACAAATTGTCGCTTCGTAAAAAAATGTGAAAAAATGTTTCGTGAATGAAAATGTGTTATTGGGGTTAAAATGTTGTACCAGTAATAAAAAATGTAGAGGCTCATTTAGCTGCTATTTTAGATATTGGTTTTCCGTATAAATAGAAGTTTTTTTATTGTTCGCTGCTACTAATTGATTTTAGTTTTAAAATATATTTTAGCCCTAAAACCGCTTTGTAAATGAGCTACCAAAGGGTCGCATGCGTTGTTTACCAGTTTGGTGCAAAATATGCGCGAAGTACTTGAATGTGAAGTGTGCAGGCTAATGTACCACAGCTAGTTTTACGTAAAGTAAGAGAAATAGGTTGTTTGTATTTCCCATTCAGTTGGTTATTGAACGAATACTTTTATTTTGCGGCCAAACTGGATTCTGTTATTTTTATTGAATTATAAAAAATGATACCCGGTCAGGAATTTGGAGATTGTTCTTTTTTGTATCAAACCAAGACGTTAATAAAGAAGTAAAAAAGGTGGACATACCATGAAAATAAGATTAACTGAAACATAATATGCAAGTTATTGTGCGGACCACATTAAAAAATCAATGTTAATGTAGTTTCGAATCGCCGAGATATGCTGGGAATTTGTGAGTTGGTTATTCTAAGTATATAGTAGAAGAAACACAACCCCCCAATTCCGTCATATGGAGCCTATGTTAAATAAATGAGTATTTAACGCAAAAGTTGTACCAGCAATAAATACGAAAAGATATCCAGGTTTTATAAGTTTTGAAATTAATTTGAAAACTTGATCTACTGCAGTTATGCTAATACGCAAAAAACGTCATATTTAGTGATTGTGAATTACAACACGCGATTTTTAACGGAAGTAAAGTTGTAAAACATCGCTTTAAGTTCAAAAACTCTCTGCATCTGATTTGTTATTTTCGACTTTTAATAGTTGTCCAAACAAAAGGCCACCAAACTTTTCATAAAGTGCCGGTTAACTGTTAGGAATGACAAACGCGGGCTTGTAGATACAACATTTGGTTTCTAACTTTGTTATCGTTAGACGAAGGTAATTTCAATATATATTTCACAAAAAGTGTAGTGAGCTTAATGTAATTGTCTGCGGGTGATGGTTTGGCGAGCCCTGCTATAACCCGAGCCCAAACCTCGCCATTAACTTCCTACCTCTTCACTGTGGTTTGTTATTCGATCGCTGATCAGCTTACTTAAGTTACAAGTGGATTGCAATTGTGCTTATCAACTTCAAACAGAGGTCGACAAACTATTGGAATAAAAATACAGTCAAATTATATCGCAGCGGAATGAAATCAACTTGAAATGCTGCAACCGCCAAAATAATATTACCGCATATTTACAAAATTGTTTTAAACCCCAAACACTCAACAAAAGTTCCTTTACCCCACAATTTAGAACACAGTGGTTCACGTATTTTCACGCATTACGTTTTTAAAGGCGTTGGATTGACCGAAGTCGTTTTCTCAATTTCTCCGACGTTCTTTCAAAATAAAGCCTATACTTCTAACCACAGCAGAGAAGTAATAGTTAAAATATTTAGATGAAATAGGTCTCTTTAATTTTCTATCGGTCACCAAAGGTGTGGATTGGGTGTATTTCAACAAACTTAAAAACTTGCTTGTGATTCCAGGAACCTTGATGCAGTAATTATTCAAAGCACGTTTCACATCGTCATTTAAGGCAAAGTTTTAAAGTTCGGCTAAACCTGATTTTGTCAAATTTACCTTTAAACTTACAATGACAAGCGTTTTTTAATAAATAACGATTATAAGAATTGTAGCGGAATCTTATGCTTTTCACTTGCAAAACCTACTTTAAAATATAACCGCGAGAATTAGCTTGTATCGAAACCTTACAAGAGTGGCCCTTTGTTTGTGACGTAACAAAGAAATCGCGTGCCAAAAATCACGTTCAAACAAAGAACAGCTGGCGTTTATCTTAGAAAAAATCGGAGTCAAATTTGCCAAAAAATGCAGTAACTTTAACCTAAGGCTAAAACACGGCTTTAATATTTGTATTACGTCAAGCTAAAACTTCCAATCATTATTCTCTACAGAATGTGTTTAACAATTTCTGGTCATCTAGCATAGATCCCAGTTTGCTGCGGGCCTTGAGTTATTATATGCTTTAATGTCATCCTTATTGAAATTTGAGTTGGCCCTTTCTTAATCTGGTCGCGACTCCCTGGTGCCTCGTCTCAATATTGTAAAAACTTCGCACGATTATCCCCTTTCGTATCTAAAATCAAGCCCGGTAATAAATGTTTCCAAATATATTGATTGATCCCGCGATACGTGCATTTAAAATTTTGTAGCGATTTTATGTTACAAACAAGTAAATAAATAAAAATCTATAAAATTATAGTCCAACAATTTTTTTAAAGGCAATAAAAAAGACAAAAGTTTGCTTTAAACCATTGTGCCACTGCTTTAAACCATTGTGAAGTTTAAATTTTGTGACTAGATTTTATTGTGCAAAGTTAATGACTTAGTTTGCAAATGCTGCCAAAGGTAAAAGGTTTCCCAGCATTCGTGCATTCGTTTCGGTCGCATTCGCTTTGGGAGTTTTTTCGCGGAAGTGATGATTTTTAGCACGAAGTTTCTGCAAGATCGTGCTTGTTAATTGTTGTAAGGTGCAAAGTGCGACCATGAGTCATTGCTGGTAAAAGTTGGTTTACAAATACTGGTCATCGACTAATTTCACGCAGTTGATTAATAGTTTATTGTTAGAAGTAAAATCGCTTTTAAGCATTTTGTTGAAATTTGCAGCATTTTTTTATTTATTTTTTTGACAAAATAGATACATTTTTTTTTACAAGGCGACTTGCGTAGGCCTTTAAAACATTAGAGTTTAAATATAATTGCAATAAGAAATGTTTTAACAGTTTTGCGTCTGAATCAGTTTATATTAGTGGTTCCCAACCTTTTATTGCCCACGGTCACCCCAGGAATAATTAATAGATTGCGACATCCCTACTAGAATGTTTGCTAAGTGTAATGCTAAAACAACGAAAGTGGAATGAAATCAAATTACACAATGTAGGAGCATTTGATTTATTTGTCTAACCCAGGGGTGTCCAACTCAAGCATGCCGGCGTGCCAATTTTATCTTATAACTTCTTCCCGTGCCAAAGTTTCGTAACCGAACCAATTCTTTCTAATCATAAAAGCGCTTTTTTACCAAAAATAAAAACGCTTATTTAAACTTGAAAAAAAAAACTGTCTAGTAGAAATGCGCATCACTACATCAAAGTGTCTTTCGGTGAGCTGACTTTTGTTTCTTCACACCAAGCTATATAATATTATGTGAATGCTAGCCTCCACACAGTATAATGTTATAATATCAAAAGTAATTGTTGGTTGTCGTGATTGCCGCGATTGTTTTATATTGTGAACAAACAATGGTATATTGTGAACAAACAAATTGGCTGTATAACAAATTGAGCTTTTTTGGCAATTGGCTAAATAAAAATTTTAGTATTTTGGGGGAGGGCTTGCGTGCTATTTTTTATTAGGTCGCGTGGCACATGTGGCAGGCGTGCCGCTTGTTGGACACCCCTGGTCTAACCGTACACAAAGGGTTGTACCAGGACGCTTAACTATAGAGCAAAATCAGATTTTTAAAGCAAGCTTTTATTTTTAAACCAAAAACCGTGTAAAAAAATCCATTAGATTCAGTTTACCTCAGCCTGAATAGTAGCGATTAGTTGTGACGCAACAGTTAGATGCGTTGTTACGTCACGCATGGTGTACTTATTTATTTCAAAACGATCTAATCTATATTTTGTGTAAAGTTTTAACCGTTTTAATGCAATAAAATTTTACCATTGAAAATGTGTGTTTACCGTTAGGTGGCAGTGGTGAGCATGCATTCGTTGATAGTTTTTATGGTTTAATCAAATTATTGGTTCGAATTTAAAAACGATTTTTTGTCGTTGGTTATTTTTTGTGCTATACATTGCAACATAACTCTGTAATGTAAGATATTTTTGTTTAAATATTAGTTTAATTCGTTTCTTTTACGTCATAGTGTAACTAGTTGTTTGAAGCGTATAACGGTTTGCGCCTTGCAAGTATATTATTGCTGTATTAATTAGTTGTAAAACTATGGTGTTTTAGAATTAAAAAGAGTTCGTACCGCATGTCACACTCGATACAGGACAAGATTTGTATAAAGCGCAAAAAATTACTTTACTTAGTTAAAAAATCAAAAAAAATATCTGGAATGGCCTCATGCCCAGTTTATAAAAGTGGTCACCGACCGAATGGTTTGCTTGTCGGTCGTATTTGGCCCGTGGGCCGTTGGTTTTCCGCCCCTCAACTGGAAACAATTAGTTTACAATGTTCACACATGTATTCATAGTTTTAAATTTCACATTTTCGCAATCATGACCGGAGAATCGCGATGCTAACCTTGTTCCGTTCGGGTAATCACCGCGCGATGTCAAACTTAACGCAATTTACTTTAATGACGTCATAATGTAAACAAATAAAACCAAGAAATTACCAAATAAATACATAAACAAACTGTTTTATTGCAAAACAAACTACAAGTTAGATAATTTACGTTTTTACGTTGTGGAAAACCATGGCCGCGAAACCTCACTGGTTCTAGAAGGGTGATGATTGTGACGTCAGCCGATGAAACAATCGTCGATTGTTGGCGTGTGCAGCTATGCGTGGAGAGCCGACCGGCAATCTAAACTTACGTCACAATCGATAAGGTGCAGTAGGTTTGTTTCCTGATGGCGACTTAAGGTGATTAACCCTTTAAAGCTGGTGATGCTAATAACATTAAATAATCGCACTATGCCCTTTGTTAAAGTAACTTGTGGGTTCGAATCGTTTATTTATCGATTTGATTCGAACATTTCAAGGTATTTCTCGTTTTAAGATTCTGTAAAACGACTTAAATTTGATCAACCCGGTGCGTTCTCATAATATCTCGGGTCAATTTATCAAAAATATATCTCTGGTCAATTTATCAAAATATACACCCACTGATATGTTGTGCAACTATTAATACATGTGTACCGTGCAGGTATGTTTGTAATTGTGGCGTGTAGGTATTTGTGGGTATATTTGTGTATCGATATGCACATGATGTGTAGGTTCGTATGTTCTGTGTGGGGACTTATATCTGGTTTTAAAATACAAACTGTTAGTAGGCGTTAGTTGTATGCGATGTTTGTTCGTCAGTTTGAATTATTGCAGCGAATCCTCAAAGCATGTCGACCTGTTTAGAATTACTTAGGCGAGGCGAAAACTGACCTGTGGTAAGATTCGAACCATCAACCTTCGACATATACCGGGAAAAAGCGTATGAAATGCTACGTTTGTGTTCCTATTACTTGCTACTCTTCGAGTCTGTAAATGCTTTTTGGTGAACAATACGATTCGGTTTACAACTCAACCGTAACCACAACATATTGGAGTCGATTATTAAGCGTCAGTGGAAATGTGTTGTGAAGACTTTAGAAATTAACACTCGAGTGAGATTATTAATAAATAATAGTTGTCCAGCACTCGGCTGAAATAAAGAAGTTTTACTTTGCGATGCAAGTGCCTGAAGTAACTGTTCTCAATAATAATAATACTGAAAGCAATTTGTTACCCTTTAACAATTAAACCTAAGTGATTTTGGAGTTTTAATAAAACAGTTGATTAATATAAACAAAACTATCTTGTCTAATTACGTTTCAAGCCCATTTTTCGTTTTTAATTAGGAGTTTGTTGATACTTATGCAAAAACTCTCGCAGCAACCGTGTATATGACGTCATAATGACCTGTTGTGATTAGGTTCTAGAGTTGTAAAACAATCAGGTGATTGTATTTCACTGCAGGCATTTTGCAAACTTGCACCAACTTTAAGGTTGTTGCTGATTCAAGGTATAGCCTAGTTTAACTTTTTACTGACGACATTGTTTTAACAGAAGGATTGGAAAAAATACAACTTATATCAGAGGAGTCTGCGATTTCCAATGTAAGGTTTAAAAAACAAAACCAATATGTTGTTTTTGCTGTAATTGTTAGCCAGTCTGCATTCTGTGGCAGGTGTGGATCTGAGTTGTATTTAGAGAAATTTGTCTGCACATTAGAATGAGAAAATTACACATATTCTAGAAAAAGATTACGTTGTGCTAGATTCCCGGACCTCTGGTGTGCTTAGCCTTGATTTCACACCTAATTATCAGAGGATATGGCGCTGCACTCCCGATATCTCGGGAACAAATGCTAATAAATGCAGACTATGAAGGTTAGTTCAGCCTTAAATGTTTATCAAATAGTGCATCTCTATCTGTATGTTTTGAAATGCGATATCCATTACAGGTAATTTCGTAGCTAAAAGTTGGAAATTAATTCGTTTTTAACGAACCTGAAAAGTACAATTTAAAACAAAATTAGTTAAAAAACATTAGGATTTTAGAAAAAATACTTATTGGTTATTTGCACGGCCCGCTCGGTTACGAACACACCTATTAGTGGTTCTACATTGTTTAAAACTACTTTGTTTGCTGGGTAGCTTATTCCTTTTAAGAGTGATATACTTTTTGCAAATAGTTGTATATCATCGAGGTTTATAACCCATGGGTCTGATTAGCCAGCCCCTTAGGAACCGATCATCCGTGACGAGCCTGATTTAAGTTCGACAAATTGTCGATTCGCAAAAAAATGTGAAAAAATGAATTTACCGAAGTTTCGTGAATGAAAATGTGTTATTGGGGTTAAAATGTTGTACCAGTAATAAAAAATGTAGAGGCTCATTTAGCTGCTATTTTAGATATTGGTTTTCCGTATAAATAGAAGTTTTTTATTGTTCGCTGCTCCTAATTGATTTTAGTTTTAAAATATATTTTAGCCCTAAAACCGCTTTGTAAATGAGCTACCAAAGGGTCGCATGCGTTGTTTACCAGTTTGGTGCAAAATATGCGCGAAGTACTTGAATGTGAAGTGTGCAGGCTAATGTACCACAGCTAGTTGTACGTAAAGTAAGAGGAATAGGTTGTTTGTATTTTCCATTCAGTTGGTTATTGAACGAATACTTTTATTTTGCGGCCAAACTGGATTCTGTTATTTTTATTGAATTATAAGAAATGATACCCGGTCAGGAATGGAGATTGTTCTTTTTGTATCAAACCAAGACGTTAATAAAGAAGTAAAAAAGGTGGACATACCATGAAAATAAGATTAACTGAAACATAATATGCAAGTTATTGTGCGGACCACATTAAAAAATCAATGTTAATGTAGTTTCGAATCGCCAAGATATGCTGGGAATTTGTGAGTTGGTTATTCTAAGTATATGAAACACAAACCCCCAATTCCGTTATATGGAGCCTATGTTAAATAAATGAGTATTTAACGCAAAAGTTGTACCAGCAATAAATTCGAAAAGATATCCAGGTTTTTTAAGTTTTGAAATTAATTTGAAAACTTGATCTACTGCAGTTATGCTAATACGCAAAAAACGTCATATTTAGTGATTGTGAATTACAACACGCGATTTTTAACGGAAGTAAAGTTGTAAAACATCGCTTTAAGTTCAAAAACTCTCTGCATCTGATTTGTTATTTTCTACTTTTAATAGTTGTCCAAAAGGCCACCAAACTTTTCATAAAGTGCCGGTTAACTGTTCGAACGCGGGCTTGTAGATACAAAATTTGGTTTCTAGCTTTGTTATTGTTAGACGAAGGTAATTTGAATATATATTTCACAAAAAGTGTAGTGAGCTTAATGTAATTGTCGTTCAATTGAAAATTCAATATACAGCGGGCTGGAATAAACAACCCAACCGGGATGTTATTTCTAACGCTCAAGGCCGCACTTGGCTGCGGGTGATGGTTTGGCGAGCCCTGCTATGACCCCGAGCCCAAACCTCGCCATTAACTTCCTACCTCTTCACTGTGGTTTGTTATTGGATCGCTGATCAGCTTACTTAAGTTACCAGTGGATTGCAATTGTGCTTATCAACTTCAAACAGAGGTCGACAAACTATTGGAATAAAAATACAGTCAAATTATATCGCAGCGGAATGAAATCAACTTGAAATGCTGCAACCGCCAAAATAATATTACCGCATATTTACAAAATTGTTTTAAACCCCAAACACTCAACAAAAGTTCCTTTACCCCACAATTTAGAACACAGTGGTTCACGTATTTTCACGCATTACGTTTTAAAGGCGTTGGATTGACCGAAGTCGTTTTCTAAATTTCTCCGACGTTCTTTCAAAATAAAGCCTATACTTCTAACCACAGCAGAGAAGTAATAGTTAAAATATTTAGATGAAATAGGTCTCTTTAATTTCCTATCGGTCACCAAAGTTAAGGTGTGGATGGGTGTATTTCAACAAACTTAAAAACGTGCTTGTGATTCCACGAACCTTGATGCAGTAATTATTCAAAGCACGTTTCACATCGTCATTTAAGGCAAAGTTTTAAAGTTCGGCTAAACCTGATTTTGTCAAATTTACCTTTAAACTTACAATGACAAGCGTTTTTTAATGAATAGCGATTATAAGAATTGTAGCGGAATCTTATGCTTTTCACTTGCAAAACCTACTTTAAAATATAACCACGAGAATTTTTAAACTTCCGGATAATGATGACGTCACGTCTAGCTTGTATCGAAACCTTACAAGAGTGGCCCTTTGTTTGTGACGTAACAAAGAGATCGCGTGCCAAAAATCACGTGTAAACAAAGAACAGCTGGCGTTTATCTTGGAAAAAATCAGAGTCAAATTTGCCAAAAAATGCAGTAACTTTAACCTAAGCTAAAACACGGCTTTAATATTTGTATTACGTCAAGCTAAAACTTCCAATCATTATTCTCTACAGAATGTGTTTAACAATTTCATCTAGCATAGATCCCAGTTTGCTGCGGGCCTTGAGTTATTCTATATGCTTTAATGTCATCCTTATTGAAATTTGAGTTGGCCCTTTCTTAATCTGGTCGCGACTCCCTGGTGCCTCGTCTCAATATTGTAAAAACTTCGCACGATTATCCCCTTTCGTATCTAAAATCAAGCCCGGTAATAAATGTTTCCAAATATATTGATTGATCCCCCGATACGTGCATTTAAAAGTTTGTAGCGACAATAATATTCGATTGATTTTGATTTTATGTTACAAACAAGTAAATAAATAAAAATCTATAAAATTATAGTCCAACAACTTTTTTAAAGGCAATAAAAAAGACAAAAGTTTGGAAACCACTGCTTTAAACCATTGTGAAGTTTAAATTTTGTGACTAGATTTTATTGTGCAAAGTTAATGACTTAGTTTGCAAATGCTGCCAAAGGTAAAAGGTTTCCCAGCATTCGTGCATTCGTTTCGGTCGCATTCGCTTTGGGAGTTTTTTCGCGGAAGTGATGATTTTTAGCACGAAGTTTCTGCAAGATCGTGCTTGTTAATTGTTGTAAGGTGCAAAGTGCGACCATGAGTCATTGCTGGTAAAAGTTGGTTTACAAATACTGGTCATCGACTAATTTCACGCAGTTGATTAATAGTTTATTGTTAGAAGTAAAATCGCTTTTAAGCATTTTGTTGAAATTTGCAGCATTTTTTTATTTATTTTTTTGACAAAATAGATACATTTTTTTTACAAGGCGACTTGCGTAGGCCTTTAAAACATTAGAGTTTAAATATAATTGCCATAAGACATGTTTTAACAGTTTTGCGTCTGAATCAGTTTATATTAGTGGTTCCCAACCTTTTATTGCCCACGGTCACCCCAGGAATAATTAATAGATTGCGACATCCCTACTAGAATGTTTGCTAAGTGTAATGCTAAAAAAACGAAAGTGGAATGAAATCAAATTACACAATGTAGGAGCATTTGATTTATTTGTCTAACCCAGGGGTGTCCAACTCAAACATGCCGGCGTGCCAATTTTTATCTTATAACTTCTTCCCGTGCCAAAGTTTCGTAACCGAACCAATTCTTTTTAATCATAAAAGTGTTTTTTTACCAAAAATAAAAACGCTTATTTAAACTTGAAAAAAAAAACTGTCTAGTAGAAATGCGCATCACTACATCAAAGTGTCTTTCGGTGAGCTGACTTTTGTTTCTTCACACCAAGCTATATAATATTATGTGAATGCTAGCCTCCACACAGTATAATGTTACTCTATCAAAAGTAATTGTTGGTTGTCGTGTTGCCGCAATTGTTTTATATTGTGAACAAACAATGGTATATTGTGAAAAACAATGGTATATTGTGAACAAACAAATTGGCTGTATAACAAATTGAGCTTTTTTGGCAATTGGCTAAATAAAAATTTTAGTATTTTGGGGGAGGGCTTGCGTGCTATTTTTTATTAGGTCGCGTGGCACATTTGGCAGGCGTGCCGCTTGTTGGACACCCCTGGTCTAACCGTACACAAAGGGTTGTACCAGGACGCTTAACTATAGAGCAAAATCAGATTTTTAAAGCAAGCTTTTATTTTTAAACCAAAAACCGTGTAAAAAATCCATTAGATTCAGGTTACCTCAGCCTGAATAGTAGCGATTAGTTGTGACGCAACAGTTAGATGCGTTGTTACGTCACGCAGGGTGTACTGTTACGTATTGTGATTGGGTCACGCCCAAACAGAGCTGAAAGTCTTGGTGTTGTTGGGGTTTGTGGAAATAAATGCGACTCAGTCTGTTGAGACGTCTGGTGTAAGCAGCTATGCTGAGGAAGCTAAGTAGGTCTAATGTACTTCCTGCTACCAGGAAAAGGTTTTTTACTTTATTTTTAAAGCATTTTTTAGATTAAACTTACTAAATTACATAAGATTGTTATTTTAAAAATTATAGGCGCTGGTCTAGAATCCTACCACTTTTTGCAGTAACGAAACGAGTTGTCAAAATTAAAATTGCAAGAAAAAAATAAATATGGGAGAATAAATGTAACAATAATACTTGACCCAAACGTTAATTCGCACCCTAACCCACATAATTCATATTAGCAATATACAACCCTGACAAAAATGTGGTAATATTCTAGACCTGCGCCAAATTGTATAATTTATATATTAGTTTGTAAAAAAGTCTTATGAGACCATCCTTATTAAAGCAATAGTTTGTTTACCTGCATAGAAACCATTGATAGTATCGTATAGGAGTGTTCATGTTTTGAGTGATGAGAATACATCTGCCCTAGCTAACCTTTCCTGGCTAATATCTCGTCTGAGCGAAAAAATGCGCCGGGTATTTTTTCTCGCGTCTGTGTTGTGGCTTCAACATGGTTTGGAGACTAACTGATGTGGTCAGTAAGTCAGTAGAGAGTTCACACCAGCGGGTAACATTGCAGATTACCTTGTACATATGTAGTTGCAGTTATGTTATTCATTTGTAAGTTTTAGGTAAATAACAGCTTGACATTCTCAGCAAACATTTCATTTAGTTATTATAGGTTTTAAATAAGAAAATAATCGAATATCGATATAGACTGCTGTTCTAAGAACTGTAGGTATCACTATCTTAGTGAACAAGCTTAAGTGTTTATGTAGTAAGCAGAACAGGCAAACAACATAAGGAGAATCTATCTACCATTATGCGACAACAGATGCTATTGTGACGTGTAGGGTTGAATTGATTGAATGACTTGACTCAAAGAAATTGTTGCTATTTTGCCGCCGGGTATTTTGTTTCTCGTGATGACCAAAGGGAATATGTTTATGAGTTTTGGTGGTGGTAAAACTATTACCTATTTATAGTGCGTATACATGTTAAGTAATGTTGCCTAGCTATGTATGGCCAACTGTTCTTAACACAACTTAGAAGCAATATTTGTAGAACTGATTTGCTGATTTTTTCCCAATGTACAATCCACATCGTTTTGTGGATATAGCTGTTTACGTAATGTTGTTTGTTTGTTATTAATTCCACTTTTACCTATATATTTAAAACTACTCCCAAATTTTATGTTTGCGTTCACATGTTTAAAGATGCACAACTTGTTGTTCCAAAGCAGTTATTTCCTTTCGTCAGCATTTGCATTTTACTTTACAACATTGCAAGGCCGCTTATCGGTGAAAGGGCGCCATGCGTCTGTTGCACCTATCACGTCACAATGAGGCGACGCCCGAGCATGCTATTATGACGTCACACGCGTTCTTGTCTCTGCAGCGCGACAATAACTGGGGCTTGGGGTTTGCGGGTTTTTGGGGTTACCGTGGGTGGTTTCCCTTTTGGGGAGAAATAACTTAGCCGCGCTTTTTAATTGTTTGTCACATACGCTAGTGTGACGTAATAATAGAAGGCTCGCGCATTCCTTGTAATGCGTTGTATAACATTTGTGCGTCATAAGTGCTGTAATGTTGTACGTGGGATGCTTATAGGTTAAGAACCGATGTAGGTCACAATATCGCTTCTGTTATAATTTCTGCAAATAACTTTTTATAAGTTTGTCGGGAATTTTAGCGAAAGTATTTTACCAAGAAGTTATTTCTCACCCGACAAAAAGTCAGTTTTAAAACACAAAGGTGATTGCGGCTCAATATCACGATTAGCATGCCTTTCGTTCCTAAATGTTTTTTCAACAACACTGCATTAAGATAGGGAGTATTGGTCATTGTGTTTTGTCTGTATATAGAATGTGTTTAATTCAACCATTGTGGCGTAAGCGTAAAATTTACTTTTTCTATATTTTTTTTATTTAATTCGATTTGTGTTATTTAAGATATTCTGTAACAGAAGCATGTCCGACTGATTAAAAAATGTCTTCCAATTGTGACTCGACAATCACGCCATTGTGACTCATCATTCCTGGCTATTACATCACAATCATGTTTCTCCTTCTTCTGCTTCTTCCCTGCTCGCTGCAGGCCGTTGACGTCATCACTAGTGACGTCAGGGACGATTTTGTAATCCGACTCGGCGGCCTTTTCACGGTCTATCATCGCGGTCAAGACGAAACTTGCGACACAACAAAGATATTCGGCTCCAGCGTACAGGTCATTGTTACGTCATAATCGTTCTTGTCGGTTTTGGAATAGCTCGCATTGTTGGTGTTTTTGAAAATAAACATAAACAGAAACGCGTCATGGTCATAATGTAGATTTGCGTTTATTTTTATATGAGTTTCTGTTGATGCAAAATTCACTTATATTTGTTGAAGCCCAAAAATGAATTAACGCTCGATTCATCGCTTTCAGCAGATTTTAGATTATATATCGATTCGCCACAATAATATTACACGTGCGTTAAAACTTGAAGCTTATCATGAAGCACCTGGAATAGCTTCGCGTCCAAATATAAGTACAACACAATCAACACATGTAGCACAGGCTGAGATCCAATTGCTAGGGGCAATCTAAATATACCATTATTGCATCCATTGAATACCTTTGTTTACAATTTTTGTTGTAAGGTAAATTCATAAAAGGGTTCGGAATGTTTCGAATCTCTAACAATATGATGTTGTGTGTTACGTCACAGTGGTTGGAGATGACGTTGTACACAATCGAGCGCATCAATGCTGACGTCACAATGCTACCTGGTATAAAACTTGTTCTGGAACCTTTCGACGATTGTCTTGTTGATACGAGAGCGCTAAAGAGGGTAAGTCCCTCACTTGATACCTGTCGCATGTTTTTATTTATCTGATTTAATAAATTATTTTTCTCCACGCTGTTGTAATAATAAAATATTGTTTTTACTGCAAGTTATTGGCTTTTTATGAAAATCTGTACAATGCATAGTAAATAGATGCATATTTCCATAAAGCGTTAATAATATCACAGTCTATGCCTATTCACATGGAAGGTGACAAGTAGGGATGTTCAAAGTAGAATCCCAAGGTATTCTAGAATAATAGGTTTCGAATCTAGAATAACGAATCCAGAATAGCGAATCCTAGTATATCGTTATTAAATTATTTAACCTCGATTTTGTTTGGGAAAGGGATTAATTTTATATACCCTACAGGGCCCACAATCACAGCAATAAATCGCCCAAACAATTTTCTAACATGTGTAGTTGTGTACATTATAATAAAAAACTCTCTCATATGTTTAATATTCTTAACAACTGTCATTTGAAGCAGTTGTGTAAACTGTAATATGTCAACTGTCCAGGTTGTGTCCAAAACTTATATTTTTGCCAATAGTGAGAAAATGCAACACTGCACACAGAACTCTTTAGCAATTCGGACGAAACGAACTTTATCGCGAGACGCGGTAATTGGTCCTCCGAAAAAACGCTGACACTGCACTACCAGGTTGCATTTAAAGCAAGCACTATAAATTGGTCGCCGCAGCGACAGGCCAACTTACCACTCGCGTTGGTGCAATTAGGTGCAACATCCGCGGCATTAAATTATATCGGTTCCAATTACCCGAAATAAATGGCAGAATTGGATTCGAATCCCATCTGAAGGATTCGATATTCTACTTTGAGCATCCCTAGTGACAAGTTTAAAAAATATTTATTACCCAACAATTAATGTCGTTATTTAATCCTTAAAAGCTATAATATAAGTATTTTGCGCCAATAATCGACTAATTTTAACACACAGCTGTATAAATGAATGTATTTCTTATTTTCAAAGTTAGGGTTATTTGCACAATAATGTGTAAAGCTTTAAATGCTTTTGTTAAAGTCTAATTTTTACCTCTATTTAAATATGTAAGGTTTCTATGTTCAGATCGTGGAGCGATATTTATCGGGAATCGAAAACGAATCACGGAATGACACGTACTGGGCTGTGATTGGTCCAGAGACGAGTGAAGTGTCGGTTCCAACTGCGAAGCTTCTCGGGTTGTTTCACATTCCACAGGTGAGTTGGTGTTATTGTGCATTTGGTGGAATAAAATGTCCGATCTACCAAACGTTTTTGTTTGGTGGTCTTAAGGCAGTGGTTCTCAACCTTTTTTCTTTCGTGGCCCATTTACATTGAAAAAAAATTATGTGGCCCAATATTTTTATGAAAAAAAAACTGTAAAATAGGTTTAGAACAAAACACCGCAGAACAATCCATTATTCCTAAAAAAATAAATATAGTGACACAAATGAAACTAAATCTAGTTTTTTAAATTGGTCTGTGGCCCACCACTGGTTGAGAAGCGCTGCCTTAAGGGATGCCGAATATTTCTGTTTTTATTCCGATAACCGATATATCGAAAAAAGTTTGTCTGATCCGATACCAATGACGTCATTACTAAGGTCAGCTGATCAAACTGAAACGTGACATTATGATGCTTTTTAGCTTCGCACTATAAAAATCATTTATGAATTTTCCTTTCCTACTAGAAATAACTACCTTGAAGCGCAAATCATGGCTGAGATGCTTGATTTAGTATCGGATCGGCGCCGATACCAGCCTGGAATCGGACGAGTACCGATACTACCACTTGGTATCGGGTATCGGGATTGGTCCGGTAATATTTTCATTATACTCACAAAGACACTAAACTGTTTACCATAAAAAGTAGTTTTATTTGTACAAACCAACTTGTGACCTTCTTGAAAAATTTTATCTAGTGAGTAAAATTTTGATTGTTCTACTCTCGGATCCTTCGGTTGCTCGTTCATCTAGGTTTGGCATTCGTAAAATAATAAAACATCAGCGCAATAACAAATATTGTTAGTCGGTAAAAAAGTCTTTTTTGCGTAACACTCAATTTAAAACGAACACTGTATATTTCATTTTCGTTTTCATTTTGTTCGAAATAAAAAGAGTTATATAACTTTGAAAGCAGCGTTTTACATTTAAAGCGTTTTAAATGAACTAGCAATCAGTAATTCTCTACCAACGCGAAGCTACGTAACAAGGGATTGTGACGTCATAATGGCAATCAATCGATCTGTGACAATTGGCATTATGATGAATTAACCCACATATCTCAACTAATTGCTGCAAGCCTAAACTTCCATCGAATGACGAACGCCTTGATTATATCTGATAGCAAGTGATAGTATCGGTATTCGTCCGATACTCGGGTATCGGTGCCGATCCGATAAAAAAATTAATACAGGAATTTCAGCCATGGTTTGCGTTAAAACTTATCAGTATAATATTTATAAGGTAATTTTTAGAAATTAGTAAAATTACAATGAAGGTTGTTGGGTTTTAGGTCCTGAAGAATTTTTTTGCTTAAACAACCCGAAAACTTACCTTACAACGTTTCAATTTTGTTCGTTGGAGTATTGTAATGACGTCATTTCGTATCGCGATACTTTTGTTCAAAATATCGAGTATCGGTATCGGGAATAAATGATCCATAGTTTCAATTCGACACGTGATCGCGGTCATTGTGTGTCAGTATCACGTGATTATAGCGCACCAATCAAATGTGATAAGGTTTTTAAATACATTTCCTGTTTAATCGCTATAAATAGGATTCTGCACAAATCAAGTTATTTTTGTCGTTACGGATTTCCTTAATAGAAGAACAACCTCGTTATCTTACTATTCATTAACATAAGCTTGACAAACTACCGCCATCCCTAAATAGTCGCTCTATGTTTAGATTGTTAGGAAACCACAACAAAATATAGGTTGGTGGTCCCCATTTCACTTCCTGTTTGAGTCGATCAACTTATTCCTGGTTAATCAGGGCTCGTTCAGCTGCAGAAATGTTGAAAGATTTTAAATACAAACTTAGTTTTAAAAAGACTTTTTTTCAACAGACTTTTGGGCTAATATTAAAAGGCGGGATAATTGCCTGCCTATACCGTATACCTACGTTTAGTTAGTTTGCAATGTTAAATAAAGTTTATTTTATTCTTTTTTATATTTTTTCCACAAAAATAGTCATGCAAACCTAAAAATCCAACAAATTTAAAGCATCCAGCGTTGTATAATGTTAGCAAGTGTGACCTCCATCGCTAATCCTGTTTAATCCACTTGCTTTAATAACCAGTATGTTGTGTTTAGATCAGCAGTTCGGCCACCTCCCCCATACTAAGCGACAAACAGAGGTTTCCTTACTTCTTCCGAACAGCACCTTCTGATAACTTCCAGGTAATCAACTTCTCTTAACCCACTCTACCGGTGGATATTATATATTTTGGACAAAATCTATCACGATTCGATATTAAATGACGTCATGATTATGGTCAGATGAGCAAAATTAAAATCCCAATTAATTTCTATTTAAACGTTGAAATGTAATGTCAAAACATACGCTTTAGCGTCAATATAAAAAAAATGCATTTTTTAAGTTGCGTTACCACTGAGTAAAGTTATCACGTTTGAGTTTCCAGCATTAAATGGCAACCTTTAATCTACATTCAATATCGATTTCGGTCCTCTATTACGTCATAGAGGGCCAACGAGATAATCTATTCGAATGGATCTTATTTGATTACATTTAAGTTATAGCATTTGCTACATCTAGAGAAAAGCAAAGAAAGAAATGTTAGAGCTGTGGTTTAACAAATCTTTCCATTAACTATTCGTTCAAAGTGTCTCTTGCTGACCAATTAAATCACCTTAAGCAGTTTTAAGGGTTCCAATAAAAAAAAGTTTTTTTTCAAAACCCAACCAAATGTAGTTAAAAATGCAAGTGAACCCGTCTAAATAAACTTCGCGATAGATTTGTAACTTTCATATTTATTTCGATTTTACATTGGGCTTTATTTATTGACGTTTTCGTTTTATTATTTAAGTTCTGAGTGCGGAGCTGCTAAGGTGTTTAAAGATTACTGCTGTGTGGTTTAAACCAGGTCTTGAAACTTACTTGACGTCCATAAACCCCAGCATTAACTTGTCGTCAACCAAGGCGTGAAACTCACCCACTTAACCACCACCTGTGTCGCGCGAACACCTGTGTTACGTCACAGTAGCGTGTGTGACGTAACAGTGTGGTTTATAGCTGTACAAGCGGGATTTAACCTGTCGGCTGGTTGTGCGAAATGAAGGGCGTAGAGGGAATTAGGAATCGCAGGGGTGCGCTCGATATAATCTAAAATCCAATCAGCAGAATCTTATCAAATGAGGCTTTATAGGGGATTATTTTAGGCTGTTTTTGTAATTTGAGCCCTTTTATATTTGACCCTCTTTATATTTTATATAAACGGTTTTTAAACTGAAAAGTTAAGCTATTTTGCCGCAACAAATAAATTGATTTTCGTGGCAGCCAAAAGTATAAGATCAAACATTTTACATCAAAATCAACACAGTATTTAATTTGTCTAACAAATTTTAAGTTGATAAGGCTGATGACAATGGTGGCTTTATCTTCTTTCCGTGAATTGACTTAAAATATAAACTGAACAGGAGTAAAGCAGGACGTAAAGTGTAAAACTATTAGCCGAGTGTTTCTCAACCATTGTATCGCAGTTTAATTTGGTTGGGTCGCCGGCTGTAGTAGTTTTGTTAGCCCATAACGCCGTATACAAATTTTTATCCTACCTAATTGTTTTTTAATACCCCCCTCAATTAGTGTTTATTTACGCATGGATGGGCACGTGGAATGCAGCTAGATGCTCAACACTAAATAACGTTTTTATGTGGAATCGTTTAAACCCAATTCAAGCAGTTTAAGAGTTAATCACTTTTAAACCTTCAACCACTTTTATCCCGATAAGGTCTCTAACATTCCAGAACATTTCCTTTTCTCATTTCCTGCAAAGTTTGTCGCTAAACACAAAGATTTCTATGAATCACCTTTGTTGCTATATCCGGAGCGACAGGGTAGATTGTTTGTGTTAAACACTTGTTCAGTCAAGCGTGACCTTAATTGTGGCGGGATTTTAACCCACGTTTTCCTCCGACCTTTGTACCTTGTTTTGGTTTAAATAGGACTTTTACGTTTTGATAATAATTTTTACCTGAAACAAAACCGACAGATCAGTTCTAGCTTTAAGGTAAACAGCCCGGGCATTTTTAAAAAGCTTCGAAATCTATTAAAATTAGTGGTTTAGGAATAACCATCTTCAAACAATTATTGTTTTAAACTTTGACTGCAGATTATGTTAATATTTGTAGCATTTGTGAAAGTGAATTTTTGTAATATAGTTTCAAGCTTCTGTTATTGCTTATGCACCAGATAACATAACCCCTCTTAAATAAATACACAATGCCATTGCGCGCACACATGGCTTTTGATGTTTTCTTAGCTTGAGATTCAGCTACAAGCTTGAGTTAAAACTTGAAAATCTGATACTCACGTCACCACTTTTTAAAGTTAAATTACCACTTTGTAGGAATGCTATAAGCAAGCTTATCGAGTACCGTTCTAACAAATATACAATTTTAACCAATTACAGACACAACTTTGTATAACCGATATCAAATTGTAGAACCAGTACTCGGTTGTAGTATCAATACATCAACTGTTTTGATTTTAAAGTAAATGTTTTGTTTTATAGATTGCTGCGATAATCCAGATAATACAACATAATGGATGGGAGTTCGTGTCGTTTGTTTACGAGGACAACGACTATGGTGGGTTTATAACGTTTAGAATATAGTTAATACTTTTATCTGTTAAAATGCGGTGGGTGTGGTTTTAGAAGATTAACAAACTTTGCAAAAGTTAAAAACCTAAATTTATTTTACCTTGAATTAAAACAAATCATTACAAAAAGTGTTTTTAATAGAAATCACAATTTTATTGATTTAAAACATACGTTTAATGCACAAATGGCTAGTCTAATTGTTATACTTTAAATAGACAACAATAAGGGTCATTCTTACTTCGTCATTAATTGTGTTAAAATTCCGAAACATTTTTAGTGGTGAAAAATTTAGCTAGAATTGTAAACTCTTTAAAGTTAATAATATTGCTATATCCCTAAACCCATCAATATTCATTGGTTTACCAGAATTTATTCCCCACAGGAACGCAGGCCTTTAACGCCTTCAAAAACCAAACCCAAGGTTCGCCACTGTGTGTCGCTGCGGAGGTGAAGCTGCCAAGGTCACCGACTGAAGGTCAAATAAGTGCAGAGGTCGAACGACTGGCTGCTGAGAAAGCAAATGGTTTGTTAAAATTTATCGTGTTAATTGACCAAACCAATATTGGTGTGTGGTCAAGGTTTTGTTCACAAAAACCTGTAACATTTTTGCCTAAATTGATTTTTAGAAGTATTATTAATAATTACAATGTAACCAAAATGATGTTAACAACAGTGTATATGCTGCATTGGAAGGTTGCAATAATGCAGATAATTGTGCACATTGTCTATGTACAAATGTCAATCATATAATCGCTATTATGACGTCACCATGCCCATTGTTTAGTGGTTGTTGTGACGTCACCATGCCCATTATTTAGTGGTTGTTGTGACGTCATCACGCTCATTGTTTAGTGGTTGTTGTGACGTCATCATGCCCATTGTTTAGTGGTTGTTGTGACGTCACGATGCATATTGTTTAGTGGTTGTTGTGTTCGCGACGGAGTACAACATCGCGCTTATGTTGAAGCACGTGATCAGCAAAGGTTTAGCTTCGAGGTTCCAGTGGATTGGATCTGATACTTGGAATGGAATCCAAACCAACGACCTTATCGTCTTTCTCAAGAAGTAAGTTAAAAACGTTGTTTATTGATTTGTATGCTTATCTTACAGAGATGTAGAGTTTCAATTAACATACATAGTGTATTTGTTTTTTACCGCGATTAAAACGTAGAAAAAAGTAGGATTTTTACCTGTTTTTTATGTGTTTAAATGTTTATTCTGCACCGGTGTAAGTAAAAATTTCTTTAGGGTCTGTTTTCTGAATATATTTGTTAAATGCATTGAAATATTAGTATTTTGTCTTTGAATTAATATAACATACAGTATTTTTATTTTTAAACGCGTTTAAAATAAAGGAAAAAGTAGAATTTTAACTTGAACTATTACTTTATTTCGTCAGTGATTCTTTTTACGAGCCGCTGAACGAGGTGTTAGATGGCGCAATATCGCTCGCTTGGCACTCCCTAGCGGACGAAAAGTTCGAGAGCTACATTCGCACGGTGTCGCTAGAGAACAAGCGCAACCCTTACTTCAGCGAATATCTCGCGTTTCTTTACGAATGCTCGCTAAATGCAAATGACGTGAGTTGCGTTATGTTTAAAAATAGCGATATTAACCAACTTATTGTTGTACAGTGATATTAGATTCAAGTTTATTTAGAATTTGTCGCGATTAAAAAAAAATAATTTAATACTGCCCTTATTGCTGTGGTAGTTGGTCAAAGGATTTTTTCTATATAAGCACAATATGAAAATGAACAATGTGTAACAAATAATGCTTTACTAACTATTAAACTCTGTTGTCTGCTTAAACAACAATATTCTAATAACAGTGGCTAGCATAACGTGATTTTAAAACCTTTAAATTTTGTTTGACCACTAACAAAGGTTTACCTCGCCCTTATTGTAATTATGACGTCACACTGCGTAGAGCTCGAAGCCATTGTGTGCATCGAACCTTACCCTCCCCTCGGACCAGAAGACGAACCTGATGTTACAAACTGCTGCCAACGCCGTCCTCGCATTCGCGCACGCGCTAAACAACGCACAACAGCAACTCTGCAAGTCATCAAGTGAAAGGGTCTGCGAGCGGGTGAGTGACGTCATACGTACTTTGACAAGACGTCATCAAACTTAAGTTACTGTTTGTCCGCCCTCGTACAGCAAGAGCAAATAAAGTGCCCTTGATCCTAGCGCATTGGTCCTTAAACTGACGCCTCGGACATTTTTGGGGTACGTCGACAAGTTTTAGAGCAAGCTATAAAACAATTTCCTTATAGATAAGTATATTTTTAAAAACATGATATAAAATACTTTACTTCAAACTTGAGCATTAATTAAGGTAACACCGTTTCCATGTGTTCCAGCTGGCCAAGCTTCCAGGTTCAGAATTGCGAGGATTCCTTCAAAACGTGAGCTTCGTGGACACGAACTCACAAACCTTCACCTTCGATCGGTTCCAAGATGGACCGGCACATTACGACATATGGCGGTACGATGGAAAGAACAACCATACCTGGGGCAGGATCGGGCAGTACAACGATGGAGAAGGTGGGTGTGACAATGGAGAAGGTGGGTGTGACAATGGGGTAAAGGGTGTGACAATGGGGTAAAGGGTGTGACAATGGGGTAAAGGGTGTGACAATGGAGAAGGTGGGTTTGACAATAGAGTAAGGGAGGGTGTCTTTAGCTGCAACTACCTGATTTTCATGGAACCTTCTTTTATTTAAGTGTTTATATTTATCACTGTGGGTTCATAATGTACAAACGAAACGATGATGTAGATTTAGATATTTATTTTTAAGGGGTAATTTTTTCAAAAACTTCAACGTTTTAGATTTTATAGACCGACGTAGTTTAACCATTGTGACGTTTCAATTGAAAAAAAACAAAAAAAACAGTGGCTTTATTTTGTAGAATTATTATTCCTTAAATTGTTTTGTTTTCAGCAACCTTCATCCCTGACCTTGAGCCGCTCGGCAGAGGTCAAATAACTTCGATTTGTGGAGTGGAATGTGGCGCGGATGAATATATGTCGTTCCAGGTGATTTGTCACAAATAAATGTTTTTTCAAAAGAATGGCTGGCTGTGACCCACGTGTACTTTTGAAAATTGACCTTAAGTTTTATATTTTTTTTTTAAGTCATTTTACTCGGTTAAAAAGTTTTTTATGTATTGTATGACTGTGACAATTCAAACAATTATATTATTTTTTGGTCTAAATCATGATTTACTACCTGATTACCCTATTTAGAACTAGACAAATACGGGTATTTACAAAGATATGTGTATACCCTTCTTACTCACTCGTATTGAAACGTGTAGGCGCGCACCTGCTGTTGGCTCTGCATCGAGTGTGGTAAGGATAGCGTTGTCCGCTTCAACAATTCTGCTGCTAAGAATGTTTCTTACTGCTACGAATGCCCAAAGGAACTCTACGCCAACAAGATAACGTAAGTTGAACATATTGGAAAGTGTGGGGTTTAAACTCGCGACCTTTGGAACTCTTGCGCTATAAAGTTGTACCACAAAGTGCTAATTGATTTATAATTGTTTGGGTCTCACCCCCTAGTAACCCCTAATAACCCCTTATTCCACCACTAATAACCCCTTTTTTCACCCAGTGGTAGCTGCGAACCGGTCCCCCTGTCTTACTTGTCGTTTGTTGACCGGTGGGCTTGGGGGGTTGCAGGGGTCAGTTGTTTGGGTCTCATTCTCACCCTGCTCACTGCTGCCACCTACTGCTGCTACTGGGGGACTCCCCTCGTCAAAGCCTCGGGTCGGGAGCTCTCATCCGTTATACTCGCGGGACTTACCCTTGCCTTTGTGACGTCATTCTTCTTCTGCTTCAAACCGACGCCTGCGCTGTGCGCATTCAGGTGTGACGATGACGTAATAGTGGTGCTTTTTTGTAAGAACTTAAAGTGGATTATTTAATTTTTTTTTAATTTTATTATGCTGTTAAATTAATTTATAATTCTTCATCGCCATATTTACAATTATATGTTTTAGTTGAAATATCAAAACATTTTTGTCAATATTTTTTAACTTTAACCGATCCACTTAAATCAGGGCTGGTCTTAACTTTGCTGCTTTGTGATTTAAGTCTTATTTAAGATTGCTTAAAAACGTATTACCCAAACTATCAGTTATGAATTTCAAAGAATAACTAATCAATTAATTATAATTTGTATGTTAGTGCAGTGCTTCTTAAACTTTTTTAGTTTTGTTCACCCCTAGCATCTATCTCCAGATTTCATTCACCCTTGTCTCATGATATGATAAAACTATCTCGTCTATATATAACAGCACAATAGGACTTCGATTTTTGTTAAGATCAACTCAAGCTAATTTTACCATTTCAAATCTACATTTCTCGAGTCCAGAGATATAAAGCTAAAAAAGCACAAAACACAGTCACCAAATTTTTGTACTTAAAAATACCAAAAAACAACAGTTAAGTAGTCGATTTACTGCACAGCTATCAAACATTTCTGACGGTTCACCCCTATTCACCCCTTTTGGTTCACCCCTGCAAAAATTTTATTCACCCTGGGGTGAACCATTCACCAGTTTAAGAAACAGTGTGTTAGTGAATCTAATGTTTCTAAACCAGTTAACTTTAACTTGCAGACGCTTCAGCACAGGATTAAGCTTTACCCTCATATATTCAGCTGTTCTCGTTAAAACTGTTCGTATTTCGCTTATTTTCAACACTTTTGGTAAAAAGTTGGTTCGGGATTACAAAAGAATGCTGCGGCCATTTCCACAGGTACCCTACTGACCCTGTAAATATTAATACTATTAATTGGCTTTAAAACTACCTTATTTTGAATTTTGATTTATCACACAAACGGTTTATATATAAACCTAAAACCTGTTAGTAAATGTCAAGTATGAAAATGTCAAATATCAGAATTATGTTTTGACACTATTCCGAAACTTGACGTTTTTAAATGTTGTATTTACTTCACTATACACCTTTTAAAGAATATTTTTCCCGAATTCTGACATCGATATTTCACTTTCCATGCAGATCGTGATCACAATTATCCTCACAAGCATTGAGGTTTTCCTTCTTGCAACTTGGCTTGCAATGTTGCCACCCGTTGTGAGCACAACAAGGTCTGCAAGCTTAAACGTAAGTTGAAATATTAAATGATGAATCAAGTTTGTGCTCGTGAAAATAATTTTACTCGAACCCAGAATCAAGTTTGTTTATCATAAAACTAACTGTTTAAAAACAAAAATGCATTTTTTAGTTTAAACTATTGTGTTTAAATTTTGCTTGCATTTTTGACGCTTTTACGGTAAAACAAGACAAAGTTATCTTGTTACTGAACTCTTAAAACAATTTGAGCAAATTCACTTTTAAAATACAAACCCAAACGAACAAACACATTAAAGTCACATAAACTTCAAACACAATTAACTCTTTACCATCGTTTAACAAACGTATGTTCAAGTTGTTCCAACCCACACCATCAGGATTTCAACCCACGCCCTTCCCACTGTGACGTAACAGGTGTATTATGACAGGATGTTCCGGTTGACTTCGTTGACTGCGAGGGCTTGCGGGACCACGTGTTGTTAATTGGGATCTCCTACCCCATACTACTTGTGCTCATATGTTCTGTGTACGCATTCCGTATAAGGAAAGTACCAGCTGGCTTCAACGAGGCGAAACACATCGGGTTCGCTGTCTACACTACACTCGTCATATGGCTCGCACAGGTACGTTATGACGTCATTTAGAACGGGGATGTCCGATAATATCGGATCGGAGCCGATACCGAGTGATAATATCGTCCTACCCCAGCGCGGTATCGGTGCCGATCCGATATTAAATTAATTGATACATTTTGGGTCGAATTTGTGATATCAGTGTTTTTACTGTGAAATATGTTAATCTTAGTCAATCTAGTTTCCTCCTGAATTAAGCTAACTCACAGTCAAAGTCTTGCAAATAAAATTCTATACAGCTCATTAAATGCGGTCACGTAAAGGTTTTTTCATTGAATCTATGTAATTTATAGTTCGTACAAATATATTACGGTGGCAGGGTGTGATGTGCCTTTTATCTCACTTGTAGGTGGACAATCTCTTCATATATAACACATAGGGCGTTAAGACGTTGAGTAAAAACACAATAACCAGAAGAGTTGTTTGGATTAATATGATGCCTGGTTTATATGTTGGTATACAGAGCTTTTATAACCGCTTATATTTATGCGTGAAGCGTTTTAACACGTCACTTTGAAATCAACAAATTGCTTTTACAATCTTACACACGACCATCAAGTTTCAAAACACAGGAAAACTAAACCCACAATAATTTTTTCAGGTTTCAATTTATTTGGCCAACTCTTCGACCGACGTTGTGCTGCGCGACGCCATTTATTGTCTCGGTCTCTCACTAAACGGCCTCATTATTTTGTTCGCCATCTTTGGTCCCAAGGTCTACATCGTAATATTTCGTCCTGAGAAGAATAATCATCGGATGGTGATGGGACCTCAGAGTAAGTTCACTTGAGTGAATTACTTAAGGACACTTTAAAAAGTGATTTTCTTTTTCTTTGCGCATAGAATTAATGAGGTGGGAAATCAGGAGCAAATTACATTCCTTGGTTTTAAGATTTTTTTGTTCGAATGTAAGTTCACGAAATTTATATAAAGACAAAAATATTAAAGTTTAATTTATGACTCAAATATACAACTTTACTTTATTTATTCAAATAGCAAATCAAAAGTAAAATAAATCCAAATTACGCAAAAATATTTTAATCTAATGAAGAATTCAGTTGTTTTTGCAACTTATTTCTATCTGCAACTTTCAAAAATTATCAAAAAAACGCAAACTCAATGTAAGTAAAAACTGGTAATTTTCATTTATTTAATTACTCTTAAAATTCCTAATCAGTCTTTAAACAATCACACCAAGGTTCGCGGGTTCGATCCCTGAGCTCACCCTCCTCCGTCCCAATCCCCCCACCGGATGTTACGTCACGAAAGTCGCTCCCACAATGCAACACCAACCACAACAACGACACCTGGTGGAAGAGGAATCTATCGCTTGACGTCACAATCGGGAATTCCCCCACTAGCCCGATCCAACAAACGGTCAGCTTTTATTGAAATATTCACCTATAAGAAGTATTTAATCCAACGTAAAAAAATATTTATTTAACCTAAATTTTAATTATCACTTCCTCACTTTTTCAACTTTACCTTTTATTAGGAAAGTCGTTTCTTCCCTCTATATTACTGAACTAACAAACCACGTTTACTGTTTTGTTTCCCCAACAAAGTATAAGCCTTTTTATCGAACCATAATCTCGTTTCTTTAAACATTTTTATTTCTGCTCAGATTGAAGTTGTGACGTCACAAAACGGTTTGTCACGTGACGAAACCAGCGAGTATTCTGATGATGTATCAGTGACGTCAGACAACAGCCATCAGTGGGAAGTCGACTTCATGAGGAGCTATGACGCAATCGCTAAATCGAGTGTGACGTCATTAAATCACGATGACGTCATTATCGACACGTCATCGTCGAAAGTTTTCCGAGAAGAGAGTTTTCCGAAAACAGTTTCTGAGAAAATGTTTAATAATAATAGTTTGAGGAGGTTGAAAGGTCACCCCGGGGTCAGAGGTCAGGTGAACCCAGCTTTCCAATCAGACAACTTGGTTCTGAGAACGCGAAGTTTGCCAAAACGTGGCCAAGACTTTCGGTCAAATGACGTCACTAGAAACCGATCACTGATGACGTCACACAAGTTTGAATAAGGTCGATAATGATGACGTCTTATGTTATTTATTTTGTTCTATGCAATTTTTACTCGTTTTTTTAGATTTTCCTATCTCTCTATTTCATCGTGAGTTCTTCCAATATACGCGTGAAACAAATTGAAGTGTTGGCGTGTTTTAGAATGAGAATAGGAAGGTTTAGTACAGTATGGTTGCAATTGCAAGCTTTGGTGTCATTTAACTCAGAGTGTGGAGTATTAAGTTATAGGGGTCACCAGTAGGCCTGCATCGAGTCTACAAAAGTGTTGCGCCTATATTGTGTTGGTTACTTGCGAATTAAAAAAGTCAAAGCACGATCCCAAAGTGAGTTGCACAACGCTTTAAAATCAAACAGTAAGACATGTTGTGTTTATCGGACTCAAACAACAAGGGCCGCGATAAGTTTTATTAATTTAACGGAGCTGAAGATCTAAACGTTTTGAAACCCTGGTTTAAACAAGGAGTCGAGACAAACATTGTTGAGACAGAAAGAACAGTTGCCCAGTTTTCTATTTTATTCAAAAGCACGAATTACCCCACCTATGGACTACTATGAAAACAATTGTATGAGATTCTTCTTAACGCACTTTAGATCTGTTTAGCTCTGACACCTTACGAAATATTTCCAAATACATTATAGCAAGAATATTCTCAACAACTTTAAAAAAAATCAAAATTTACATTTTACATATTACATCTACTCAACTAGAGTTTGTTTAATACTTTTTATTTTGTTTGGTCAAAAATCTGTTGCCAAAATTAAATTAACTTTATGTTGGCAGATTAAATTTAAGGTTATACAACGTTGTTTAAATTCGTTTTTGCTAATACTAGACCTTAGTAACATTTGTGAATGTCGGGTACTGTATGATTAATGACCAACTCCCAGTTTAAATAATTTACTTATTTACTTTAACATAATACTAAAGACAACATTTTTGTAGACGTAAAAGTGGCAAATTATTTTATAAAATCATATTTCTTTAAAGGTCGTAATTTACCTTAAAAAAATATTACAATTTTTCGCTTTTTATCAAATATATTCTTTAATAAACTACAAAATATAAAACAAATGATTATTTATAAATTAAATTCAACAAAACAATTCGTATAGACACAAAGTTGTCCGTTTAATGCGCACGAAATAACAAGTGTTAAAAGGGTTGTGAATAGTTCCGTTTTGATTTGTTTCAGAAGTTTCATTTAATGGAGTTTCGTTTCCAAGGTTAATGAAATGCCGGGTCACAGAAAATATTCCATCGTGGAATTTAGGGGAACGAGGGGAGGTCGATTCTGTGGATATTGCGCTAAGAATGGCGGTAAATCGAACAGCGGTTAGTAATTTGAACACAAACTAAAAACCCAAGTTTACGGATTAAAACTAAATTTTAATTACATATTTAAAATAACATTTCTTAATTTAAAATTATAATTCCTTTAAAGGCTGTGGCTGTAATTTACCAGAAAGGACAAAATCAACTATTCAAAGTTGATGTATAAAAGTACGATCATTTTCTGATTTTAACATAACTTTTAAAACTTTGTGTGTTTTTGTGATTTATGTAGTTAGCAGATTAAAATTATATTTTTGTTGTGTAAAATCGTTTTTTTTCTTAATTAGAAGTTTTTAATCCGTAACCTTGTGTTTTTATTTGCAGATAAGGTTTTTGTTTTTATAAAATTTTAACGTTGTTTCTGTAAATATGATGAACGATCACACCTTAGTTGAATATTTTAACGACCATGAAGGTTATAAATGTGGATATTGCAAAAGCAAAACTACGTCGTTCAACAGAGGTGCATACCAAGTGTTTTTCTAATTACTCTTTCGCTTTTTAGTTTTAATAAAGAAGCAATCGAAAAATGACATTTAAAATTTTACTGTAGTTTTTCTGTGCTCTGTAGTTCTGCTTCTTTTTGTCTGGAGCTGGCAGCATAAAAAAAATTGCTTGAAATCGATCTGAATTGATCATTATCGTAAGCAACCTACATTTAAAAAAAATATTTTGAGAACGAAATATTTCATTTTTTGTTGTGCTCAAAAATAAAACATAACCTATATTGGACATTTTTTTACTGTCAATAAATGACAACTATATATTAATGTTTTTTGTCGTTTAGGAATGTGGGCTCACAGTCTGGATGTGGTCGACTACCAAGGACTCATTGACCGTGGATGGAGACGCAGTGGTAAGTTCGTGTGTGTCCCGATTTGTGTTTGTGGCTACCCGTGTGCCGTGATCCATATTAAACCACAGTTTCGCAACCCCACACTTGGTGTCTGGGCATCAAGATTTCAAGCAAACGTCCACCTGGCAATCCACTAGTGTTATTCTTGTATTAGAACAAAATAAATACCCTGGTTATGGATTAAACTGGTTGAAATTCGGGAACTAATAGAAATCAATGAAATTCTTTAAATGCATGTTAACTCTCAGTTTGTTACAATCAATCTTTTCTCAAATGTAAATCCTCTTCACGACAAAATCCCTTTAAATGTAACATTAATTACAGTAAATCATCTCTGAGCATCCAGTTAAGGTTAAGTGCTTGTTTATTTCCAATGTTTAGGCCAGTATTGCTACAAGCCAACGATGTCTGTCACTTGCTGTCCTCTCTACGGCATCCGTTGCCATGCCAAAAACTTCAAACCATCAAAATCACAGAAGAAGGTTATGAGAAAAATGAGGCAGTTTCTCGTCAGTGGAGGTAAAATCACTTGTTGACCTTTTATTTAAAAAATATACTTACTATTCATTGAAAAATAGTATGTAAACAACTCAAGGTAATAGAACTTAAAGCAAAAGCAGTTTTGAAGTATTAACCGAGAAAAATATATTTTTAACTTTGAAGACCATGTTACTTTTAACGGATATATGGGTGTCACTATTGGAACAAAGTGTCGAACATATAAACCACCTCATGTTTACATTAAACAGTTTTGTAATCAAGTAACAGTATTTATGACAGTCTAATGCTTACATTTAGGTCAGGAAGATATCGACAACTGGAAGAAGAGTTGTGAAGCTCGACAAAGCCACGACCCTCCTGATGATAACGTCAACAATGTTGCACAAAACGACACTCCTGCGCAAAGTACAGGTAAAATATGTTCAGTTGAAAGTTACCGATGTTGCAAAACTGATTCAGGGTTTTGAAATTTTTTTTTCTGGTGCTTTTTTTTGAATAACTTGATTTATGCTCGTTTGAAACAAAATTTTGCCACAGCCTGCATTACATTCATTTATATGTGATTGTAAAGTAAACTTGTATAACCTTGTCGATTTGTTAAAACCACTGCACCATACAACGATGCTTTAAACTCAAACACACAGACTCCAGCTATGGTTTTACTTTGTTATTTTTAATTTCATTGTAAAGTTGTAATACTTTTTAGATGTAGAAGGCAACAGTGATTCTATGCAAACCTCTACACTTCAAACTGTGGATAAACCCAAACCAGCAAAAGGTGATCTACGTACATTCTGTTGTACCAACATTGTATCACACATATTGTGAAATGTTTATGTTACTAATCCCAGCAGGTTGAGCTTGTGACAAGTTCTGGCAAAGTTAGGCATTCTGCTGTTGATGTTTCAATTAAAACTATTGAACTCTTTTTTTTAAACTTTTTTGTAATGTTCGCACCAACTACTTTTTTAACTTGTACAGTAAATAAAATGTCTTAATAAATTACTCAAAACTTGTTGCCTTTAGATGTCTTGCATTCTTACGTTAATTACATCATGAAACCTTAAAATAATTCAAGTCGGTCAAATGAAGCTTTACTCCACTTTTTCATCATCACAATATAAATCTATCGCTCACACATCACATTATAGCAATGTGTTTTGAGAACTTGACATTTCATATTCTTAATGTACCTTGCTAACATTTTAATATTAGAACTTTATTTCCAGGAAAAGGCGCCGACCCTTCAAAACCAAAACCCAAGAAAGCTAAACAACTGAGAATGGAAAGAAAGAAAGAAAAGCTGCAGAAAAAAGGTGAATTGGTCGTTGGGTTTTGATAACAAGTACAACATATTAAAGTTAAAAAGATCCAAAACATGTAAATTTGTTGTTTTTACTTCACACCTAATGGATTTCAAACACTATCAGTAATTATTATTTGCTTGTTTGAATAAAAGTAGGTAATAAAAAATATATAAGAAAGCTCCAAACAAACAAATATTTTTTCAAAAACAATAAACTTCATAAATCTAATGATTTCGTTCTAAAAACTGTGAAAGTGAAATGGAGTCTAATTACAGTCAGTGCAAAACCGTTTGGTTTTTAATTAAACTGCTTTCTTTGGAAAAATGATTACTTTTTAAATATAAACTAATATGTCAATTAAGCCTTCATGGACCCCTAACACTAATTTACCGCAAGGGGTCCATGGACCCCAGTTTAGCTTATGACTTATATTATTTTTCATCACTAATAATTTCTATGTACGGATCTGTAATGTATCATGATAACAACATATTAACCGATTATGATTGATGATACACATATGTAGCGAAATGTTTTTTTTTTGGTTTAAGATTCATTCTCAAGATATTGTGTATATTGTAAAGGTGTTGATCCAAGCACATCTGAAGTAAAACCAAAACCTGGTTCCCAGGAGAAAAGTCTCGAAGAACTTCTTCCTCATCTAAACCCACCTGAGAACGCAAAGCATAAACTAGAAGTGGGTGTTATAACATGGATAGAAGTTTATATTTGGTCTTAAGTTGGGCTTGTACAAAATATTTAAAGTAGGTTTATTTTTGTGGTTTGTTAAAATTTTACTTTTTTATCACTTGTGGCAAATTTTATAGTTTACAATTTGGATTGCCTTTTGTTGCCATTATGTTTACTTAAAAAAAGTGCCAATTTAATTGGTTGTACCTTGTTCTATCAATAATATAATTTTGTTTTCTAACTACGGTGGCCCGCATGAATTGTACAACATTTCAGGATGGCATAAAAACATAGTTGAGTTAGTTATTGAACAGACAAGCAGGCCCTTGATTTTATTATTTATAATTTGTAAACTGCATAGCTTTGAAGATTAAGCAACTTATCCCAGTTACAAATACACATATATGTAAAGTGGTTTAATTGTAATATTCCAATGTCTTAGGTTCGTTTGGTTCAAAGCAGCCCGAGGACACACGATTTTTCGAAATCGAAGCAAGAGTCGTACGAGATCTACAAACGTTACCAGATGGCAATCCACGGTGATCACCCATCAGACTGCCACGACAAACAGGTTGCCATCATAATAAGCTAAGACTAGTAAAAACTGCTTCATAATAAGTTAAAAACTGAGATAAACCGATATACGTGTTATTTTGTGATCAATTGTGTATTTAGTTCACATTTTCTGCAAAAATTTTGTGTTAAAAATTAAATTATGCTTTTTATCATACAAAAAACTTTGGGTCTGTTTTAAAGAAGCCTCTTTTTACAAAACACCTAGGTAGTTGGTGTTTTTGCTAACATTTTACTTTTTTGTTTTTCAGTGGAGTCGGTTTCTGGTTGATTCTCCACTCAATGTAAGTTTTTGTTTTTCCGTAAAATATGTTTTGTTTATTACATAGCTGTGGAGTAAGTTTAAATCTATGACTTTTATTTGTAAATTGTGATTTTTGTGTTAAAGAAAATTGTAATAAACCAACCCTGACTATTGTACCCCAAAACCTTACAAACTTATTACAAATTGACCCAATTTTATGTACAATTTGAAATGTTTATTTTTAGAAAAATATATACAAAAAAGTTTTTAAAAATAATATTTCTTGAAAAATTAAAAATGTCAAAAAAAGGCAAGCCTACAACCTTACCGAGTTTTTAAATACCACATACAAACTTTTGGTCTAGTTTTAAAAGGTCTTCCAACAGGTTGCTTAAAAAATCCCAACAAACTTTCCCAATAAATTTTTTTTAATTAAAAATTTAGCTCTTAAAGCATAAAAATTATTTTGTATTGGAAAAATGGCTAAATTGTACACTTTGCATTAAGTATCAGCTCCACTGAAATATTACTGGACATCCCTAGCCATGAATCCCACCCCAAACAACTTATAAACATGATCCTCAAATTTACCCTCAAACACTTTTCACCCCCACAGGCTGAAGACCGGTTATTCAGCCCAGGCTTCGGGTCGTTCCACAACCAATATTGGCTGGACGACGAGCTTATAGCTGTCGGTGTGCTCGATATCTTGCCAAACTACATCTCATCCGTATACGTTTACTACAATCCCGACTACGGGTTCCTCTCACTAGGTGTCTACACCGCCCTCAGGTAAACTGTTGTAATAACTAAAATATGGATTAAATTAAAAAAGACAAATGTTATTTATTTGACCTATTTTAAACCTTAGATTAGATATTTACAAACTTGTGTTCATTCACTACTATTTTTTGTTTGATAATCGAAAATTTGGTTTCTATTTGTAAGTTTTGTGTTTTAGTTACGTTATAAGGAGAACCTAAATTCTTCAGAAATAATGCTAATTTAACAATTAAACCTTAATTAAGTTTGAATCTTTCTGCAACATTATTATTGTATAATAAAAATTAAAAATTTATTTTGTCAACTCAATAAAAAGATGTTTTTCTTTTTGTTAAACCCCTAATTGCTCTTATTTATTTTCATGTTTTGTGAATTATAACCTGTTTTTGCGCAGCGAGCTCGTTCTCACCCGCAAGTTCCACGACTTGTGCCCGAGCATAGAATACTACTGCATGGGATACTTCGTCGAGAGCTGCCAGAAGATGCGATACAAACTGAAGTTCTTTGGATCCGAGATACTCTGCCCAGAAACCTACCGATGGGTTTTGGCCGAAAAATGCGTCGAAACTCTAAAGAAAACTAAATATGCAAGGCTCAATGTGCTCGATGGTGGGTAATATTAAACAACTAATTTTCAATAAAACCTGCTTCTTTGTAAACAATTTGATAGTTTTTCACTCGTTGTTTTACAATCTGCAAAAAATCCAAAAATTTACAAATATTGGAATGCACACATGCATCTTGCTTTATTTTCTGATGAAGTATAATGAAAAATTTGGTTATTTATATAAATATTATTTTTATTTCGCCGAAACTGGTTGGGCAACATTTACCATTAAGACAAAAGCAAGTAATTGTATTTAAAATAAAGTATTAGTTGTTTAAAACATGACTTTTAAAATTGTGTTCATCTTAAGATAAGGCACTAAACAGAATAAGTTCTTGGTTTGGTGTTATTCAATGAATACACAACCTTTACTAAGCACACAAAAGCAAGTATTTTGTTCAAAATAAACGTTAGTTTAAGGAAATTATAGGTCAACTATGCACGGATCTGTAATGTAGCTTGATAATAAATTGCAAAGCCAAAAAGGTCGAGTAGATCGACAGCATCTTGATTAAGACGTTTCGATACGAACTTGTATCATCATCACTTAATGTTTGTGTAATTATGTTCAATTTATAAAAAAATGTCCGAAATTCCCCTTTAGGTGGTTCCCCGGACGATAAGGACTTGGATGGTGAATGGGAGAACTTAGACGATGTTTTGTGTTTGTACCGACGAGTGCCTACCCGCTACGTTGATTACCAACATCACAAATGGTGGATTCTCCGCAAGGATGAGCTGTGTCCTCCAACTCCTGAGGAACTGGAGGCAAAGAAAGAAGAGGAGAGTGAGAAGATCAGGGTTTACGCGAAGATGGCGGGCAAGAAATGTGCCACCAGGATGCTGCTCTTCAGATCGGAAGCTGAGGATTATTACTGAGCTTTTGCAACTATTTCTAGAGTTTTGTGGTATTTTGTGAAAAAACTTGGATTATTTATGGATGTCTTAAGCTTTTTGTGGAGTTTTTGGGATTTTAAAGTTTATTGTGAAAAAATTATATTGTTATAGAAATCTTTGGCATTTTAAGGGTGCTTTTGGCTATTTTTGGAAACTTTTGTCTTATTTAGGAAAACTTCTTGAATGTATAATGATTTTTTTTTTTTTTTTTTTAGGTTCAATTTAAATATTTGGTGTATTTTTTCAAAAAGTTGCAGTTCTGAAGAACATAAAACAAATAAATTGTTTTTCAAACTAATTTTACCCAAATCCCTAAAAAAAATACTACTAGTCGTAAAAGTCGCATTTTCGACCCAACTTATTGCCCCACCTAATTATTCTGGATAATGCAAGTTAAAAAACCTTCTAAGACATCTTGAAACAAAACAGATTGAAGCGTTCTTGAAAAATCAAACAATTTGTTCAAATATTAAACCTTGAAGCCACATTTTGCCACTCACTAAAATATTTGTCTTCAAAGTTAAATGTCACTTTTGTACTTTTTTTTGAGATTCGCGTTTTGCAGCCGAAGGCAGTTTTTTGCCTCCCTTAGTGATTTTGTGTGAATTATTAAAGTTATTAAACTTGGGTGCTAACACTAGATTTACCACCAATCAACAAGCAATCCACTTTACACTTTACACTTATTTAAACATAGTGTCGCCTGTCTTAAACGTACAAGTGATAAATATTAATTCCTGGTCAAACCATGTTTTTTGTGCTCATTAATCTTCTGATTGTGCTTGAAATTGCGATCCGCCAATCTTTGTTTTTTTATTTCGAAGTTATTTTAAAACCCTTGTTTTGAAACATTTATTAAAAATAAACTGATTGGCATAAGTTTGATTTATGTTTTACTTGCAATTATCTACAAAGAGTTTTATTTTATGTAATGAAGTTCTGTCCAACTGCATTTTAGTCTTACTAAATGCTTCCCGGTATATTAACATACTTTGAGATACAAGTTGTTCTCCTTTACTTTGTGTTCTGCCTTTTACTGAGAGGTTTATGTTTGCCGACGAATCGTTGTAGATTTGCGCTCTGGGCTTCATTTTTCCACTTGTCGCATTTTGTGCACTTAGTTGCTCGTGGTTTCAATAAATTACAACATGCAGCGAAACTAGCTTGTTCTTGTGGAAATGTTTGGAGGAAAAAATATTCCAATAATTTTCTAAGTCATCGTTTCTTTGTTTTTCAAAAGTGTTTTGTAAACTAGTCATTTTTTTAAAAGTCCAACAAGTCATCTTCAATAAATAACAAGTCGAAGTCATTGGAATTAAAAATAAATGTTAAACCAATTAAATTAATAAACGTGTTTCCTTCAGGGTAATATTCTGCATAGAAGACCCCCCAAAATTAGAAAGGTAACATTTATTGCATTTCCTGTAAAAAATTGTTTCACAATCACTCTTGAATTAAGTCGTTATAACCGAAAAATCTGCTCAAATAGCTTGTGTTCTTCTTTCTGACTCTAGGCCTACCATATTGTAAGTGTTAAAAAAATGCCTATACACGATTTAGTGTATAAAGCACAAACAAACCGAACTACAAATTGAAAATTAGTAAGTTTATTGAACCTTGCTTGTATTTATTATTTTGATGTAATAAATGCATTATAAATACTCCCCATGAAAATAAAATTAATGGTTAACTTGAAATATCGTACTGTGATGTCACTATCTCCATTGTAAATCAGAATGCGACGATTGTTTCAACAAACTGTAGTTCAAGATGTTCAGTTTTACAAGGATTGTGGAGAGTACAGCGCTAGATTACTTTAATTGCTACCAGAAGGCAGAAACCTTGATTTTATCAGCCACAGAGCTATATATCATTAAATGTTTATTTGAAACAGAATAGGGCTGCTTTAAAACAGCTGAGTGCAATCTTTTGCAACTGTGGGGTGAAAAGTTGTTTATTGCGGTGTTTAGTGGCTGGCAACAGGTTTTGTGTTTATTGCGTTTCGCAAATTGAATGTGAGATAATAAGTACGTTTCACAACTGTGTAGTGCTTGATATATCAAAATAGTTAATAGTGCCTTATCTTTTGGAAACAACAATAATCTGGTAAACTTTAATTTATTCAAAACTTAATTTATTTTGCGATAGGCTGGCATTGCTTCGGCATTACGTCATTGCAGTACTCTATTAAAAACAAGTTTGATTGTACCAAATATCAGGGGTGGTAGTATAACAGTTTTTTGAGCTGGTCTACAATCCTACCACAGCATTGAAACAGTTATTAAAGCAACGCACATTATTTGTGTTAGGGTGCGGGTTAGTGTTTGGGTGAGGGTGGGTCAAGTATTATTATATTTATTTATTACTATTGCATAGGCACCCTTAACCCAAACGCTAACTCGCACTCTAACCCAAATAATGTGCGTTGCTTTAATAACTGTGATAGAATTGTAGACCAGCTCAGAAAATTATTCTACTAGCTCCTCCAATTTTCTTACTGGAACAATGAAATATGTTTTAGCCGACCGCGTGAAATTTGCATCGATAACGTTGTAAGTTACGTCATAAGGGGAAACAAAGTAACCTTTATAGCGGGATGGCCTGAAAAAAATTACACTTTTTATCGAATCGCCGTTCTGGACCGTTCCGGCTTATTTTAACCACTGGCATTTATCAAATTTTTTGTTCAAATTAAATCTTTCATGTTTGTTCAGTGATTACAATTACCATATTCTACAAATTGCTCTCAGCCTAATAACTTGTAAATTATCCTTTTTTCAGTTTTACGCAGAATAAGATATTTCAAGGCACGTGGATTGAGCGGCACTAATTTAGTCGAATAGCGATACCTTGAAGTAAAGAAATATTTCTAGATTACCAAGTAAATCTGTTGAATGGCCGACCATCCGTTTCCACATAATAACTTTTTATTTGTAATTCGAATTAAATGTATTTATCAATTGAAAATATTTCACGATAATTTTAACAAATCCAGTTTTTAACTTTGGTCGTTGAACAATTCACTGACGGAAAAGGTTTAACAAAAATAATTCCTTAAGGTGTCGCCACAGTGCCAGGTCTTCTGAATTCGGCGAAAATTCAACAAAGCATAACGAAAGTGCAAGGGAGCGCGACGAGAAGATGAGTGAAAAAAGGAGGTAGCTGTGTGACGAAACAATGGTTGTGTCGATCACTAGTGTTTAGATGCAGTGAGTAGAACGGGGCCAGATTAAGCTGGCGAATTAGAATGAAGACGATTTGGATTGGTTTATTCTACTTGGCTTCTCTATTTCTTTATGGAACTAAAGCTGCAGGTTAGTTCATGTTTGTTTGTTTGTTTGTTTGTGAAAGTTTCATGGATCGCGTTAAACTGTTTTTTAGTTAAAAAGCTCATGAACCTTATCGCTGTATGTCTGTTTTATAACTGCATTACGAGCGCAAAAAATAGATTTATTAGTTTTTGGAAGATTTGACGTTGATTTCAAATTGATTTGATTTTTTGAAAGTTCAGCTGTCCACGTGAATACTCGCCTCCCTTTGTTCGCAGACAATGGCGAAATAAACAAACAACAAATCTAGAACAGCTCGTTTGTTTCAATTGTTCCAAGCAAGTTTGAAGTGTTTAGTTTTTTTAAGGTGCGCTGATAGAATTGAAATTATAGGTTTAACGGATTAAGGCAGGCGTTCGCATGTATTGCCCAAGGCCAAAGACCAAGCCTAGAAGCCTCAAATACGCGCGGCTCAAATTGCAGTTTGATTTCTAAACATGCGAAACTTTACCTGCTGCTGGATTCTACATGCTGAAACTTGTACAACGTTGCACTTTGTTATAAAACGCGCTACTCAATGTTAATTCTTTAAAAATAACTTTTAGTAGCTTTGAAATTTAAAATTCGGCGGATTTTACATTTCGCTGCGTTTTTTACTGTAGTTGCAAATATATATGACACGCTTCAGGTGTGTTCATTTTAAAACGACTAGCTTTTTAAAGAGCTAAAAATCGCTGATAAGTTTGACAACATTATAATCTTTATACTTTTTTTGTCGACGAAATCAAACTCCAACTTAACTTTAGTTTAAATATCAGTTTCCTGAAGTAGATAGCGATCACTCAGTTGTTTAGTTTCGGCTTAATCTCACCAGAGCAGCCCCCAGCAAGCCTTAGCGAGCCATAAACACCGCCAGCCTTATCTTTAGGGCAAAAAATGCTTGTCTATAGACCATGGCGATGCGTTCACTCGTACCCACGACCCGCCTATACCCTCTACACTCGTGAAACGCGCCAAGCAGTGTGAGAAGCGTGTTAAGCTCCGTGAATAGCTCAAGCTTCTTTCAGCAGTTTCCAACTTCTTGGACCTGCTTTTGCTGATGATGTCATTTACACGGCCCACTTAATAATCAGCCAGAACCCTTTTTAAACCACTCTTATGACACTTTTTCAAAGTTTTTATTTAAACAAAAAATTTATTTGTTTGGCTGTTTTAATGAAAAGTGGCTATTTTTTACGTATTGTCTTAAAAAGTGCAAATACTGCGCTAAATATGGTTAAAAAATTAGGCCTGGCCACTTTAAACGGCCGATAAACCCGGCCAGTTCTGTCGTGTTTGCGTCCATCAATCTTATTTAGGCTTCTGCAAAACCTGCTCAACCTTCCAGACGTCTGAGCACAAAAACAAGTGTTTGCTAAAAGTGGCGCAATCTATCGCGGTCTATTGTTACGCACCAAAATATCAACCGTGTTTTGGCTTGTTGTGATAATTACCAACAGGTGACAATTAATCACGAACCTAGACATGTTCCAATGAGGCTTTGCTTTTGGTTCTAAGTGAAACAACCGTGAAGTGAGACTAGACGTTTTTTGAAAAACAGTTTATTTTTGACCAATTAAACTACAACACTGTCTACAAATCAATGTCTTGAGCCATTTATTGTTTTATAAAGAACGCATTGTATTTAAAACATAACTTGTAACAAAAGAGATTTTTTTATTCTATATATGGACATATAAAAAGGGGCATTTTTTATTTTTAAAACTCGTTTTTTCAATTTTTTTTGTGATTGGGAGATTTATTCGAAACAATTTCCACAAAATTATTCACGTTTTTGGAAATTATATCCGTGCATTCTGTTATGAATATGAGTCATTCCACTTTATTTATTCCCAGTATTTCTTTTGACAAACAGCAGCATCTGCTGCTATCTGCCACCCCCTGAATACCCCCCTGGTTTACCTTATTTAATAATTAATGCATGTTGGACATTTGATCCAAAACGTGCCAGAAGATAAACCGAGCAACATTTGGACTCGAGTGAAATTTTGCGACCGAGCGGTATTTTGGCTTGACGAATGCGTTGTCTGTTGTGGCTTGAGAATACCAAGTCGAACTTGTGGATTGTGTTTACTCTGGTTTGACATCTTTGCGTTAGTTTAATTTAATCTTAATTTTAATTGGTTTAATTTTGACTTGACTTTAACAAGCTGAGTATAACAAATAAACCCGTTGTTATCACTTTAGTTAACACTTAAACAAAAAGTTCGGATGATTTCTGTTGCAGAATTCGACCAGTAACCGCCTACTCCGCTATTTAGCCGTTATTATTATTTTATCTAACGCTTTAAGCAACATTTATAAATGATTAAGACACCAACGGGTTTCCTTACGTATTACTAAGGAATATCGCATAACTTAACAAACTTATACCCACTGTAAACATATCGCTGCACAATATTCCAACTTACATGTTCAAACACACACACATGTACAACTGGTTTATTCACCAGCGCTTCCCACTCAGATGACGAAGTGAGGCCTGTGGTGATATTAGAAGCGATAAACTTCTAAATAGTTGATGCACAAAGGCCCTCCATTCCCCAACACGCTATAGCGAGCCTCAATAGCTCCTAATCTCATTTGCTCGGGCTATTAACCCCTTAGTTTGGCCGGCAACCAACCGACCCACAACTACCTGGTAATCCAAAGATATCGCGCTAATTTCGACCATTTTAGCTTTCGAGTTCGTTTGCTGTGTCTTTATAAATACATTGTTTAGATAGTTGGATGACAATATAAAGTTTCAAGGGTATTTTTTTAACACATTGATGTAAATTTTGCTTTCTGGTTATCTATTAAGAATTGTCGAACACTTAGGTTGATTTAAATTCTAGTTTTAAAATAACAAATGCGAAAATATTGGTCTATCGTTAAATAAATGAGTCACCGTAATGTCTGGGTGCTATTTATTAATAATATCTTCATTTTAAAGAGTTAGAAAAATAAAACTACATTACTGGTTTCCTTTTTAAAATGGATCGTAGTCAATAGTTGTTATAATAGACCGACAACAACACTGTTTTGTGCTGTACTTGCCATACTTTGGTCGTCCTCTACCACCAAATACTTCCCCATGTTTACAGCGAGGTTCTGAACGCCCGAACCTTCGATCTGTGAATCGCAACTTTCACACCCATTCATACCCACGTGTCAATTTCTTTCCGCCCTTTATGTCGTGAGAATCAGCACCTTATGACGTCACACTCACTCTCATGCTAGCTTGTGACGAAACAATCAAGTTTACAAAGCCGTCTGTTAATTGCAGAATGCTGTGTTTGTCTTTGGCGCGTGCGACTTCCACATTTGATTTTGTTGTTGGTTGTTACGTCACAATGCAAATTTGCCGAGCAATAAAGCGGTTTGTTTATTAGAAGTAAACAACAGAAATCGGCTTAGCATTGTTTTGCAAACAATGAGCATTGTTGTATCAATTATTACGCGATAAACCGATTGTTTTAACAACTCGAAATTTTGTCAAACTTTGCTCAACATCGCCCTTGGGAAAGCGAGTTGGAATTAAGGCTTGTTACGTCATAAACAGTACGATTGTGTCTGGCGCCTCCGTGGTCGCGGGGGACGAGGTTTGACCCGGGCTTGATCCGAACTTAAAGCGAGGTTTTCTAGCAAAGATTTAAGGTTTTAAGGCCAGGGATGCCCGATGCTTGGATAATATCCGATCCAATCCCATACCCACAAGTGAAGTATCGACAGGTGTCCGATATATTAGGCTTGTATCGGTGCCGATTCTATGCATTATTATTAACAGCCAAGCCATGGTTTGCAGTCCACATCAGCGTTTTACAAATGAAGCTTACTTAGTCATTAGCGTCAAAGCGTTTTTGCTCGAAAAACATTATGACTTTTAATTTCATTCATTTTTTGAGAATAATGCAAAGCGTCAGACATCTTTGCTCGAGGTTGCAACTTAAAGTTTGGCACAACTTGGAACTCGTCCTAATTAAATCAAAAGTCACTGAGGTTTATATCGTGCTCCCTTGTGATGTCACAGTCGAAATTGAATGGTCGGTTTGTCCCCGATGCAAGTTTTGATCGTAAGAATCGATAAAACTCGATCAATGGCTGGCGTTTCGTTCCGCTTGGCTTGTTCCTACCTGGAAATTAATTCGCGGCGAGAAAATCGAATTTTAAAGATGAAAAGCGTTTTAGCGTAAGAGGTTTCGCTTCACAGGTGACGCGGCAAATTGCTTTTATCTCAACTTTTTTCGCCAAAGTCTTGTTTGAAGATCGTGGCCCGATTGAAATGCCAATTTTTTCTCATTTTTTTGTGTAACTTTTTACTGGAATCTGATTATGTGGGATTATTTTCCAGGTGATTCTTTTCGCCGATTAATAATTTCCATCTGCGCTTGTTTTTTTTACAAGGAAACCCACCTTTGCAGTTGAACCAAAGCAATTAGACATCAATAATTAATTGCTGAGTGAAAACATTTACCTGCTTCACGACAATTCGATTCCAGCAAATTGAAAAGTCGATTTCTATCGACAAGACACAATCACGTTTTAGTTGCTTTCTTAAAACCCTGACAAACCTGAAAGAAATGTAGATTGTGGGGTGATTTCAAAGGTGACTAGACTTGTCTTGAAACACATCTTTGCTTTTAAACTTAAGGATTTAACTCAGAAGTGGAAATTGATGTTTTTGTGATTGCGTAATGCGATTCTTGTGCAAATCCCCGTAAAAACTCAAATAACCCACCATTTTATTCTCACCTCAAGTTTCAAACCTGTGCTTACTTCTACTTACTACTTGTGTCAATCTTGTTTGTCATGTTCAAAATTTGAGGAAAACAACAACTTGTCTTTTAGGGCGGGCGCTTTTAATAAACATTGTGTATTTAAAAGCAAATCGTATTGTTTTTGTAACTTCAGAATTATTTATAATTAGAGAACCTATAAAGAAGAATATTTATATTTTTTTTATTGTTATGGCGCTGTAAAAATTGAAATCCCTCGCAAAATATTTTGGGTAAAAAAAGTTAACAGAGCAGCTTATATGTTTGTAAACCATTAATCGTTTTTCGTTTTTATATAAGATTTACTTTAAAGCCAGAAAATTGAAAAGCAAACATGATCCTTTTTAAAAATCTTGTCCCAAACCCCATTATAAGTTGCTTGAAGCGTTATGTTTGTGCTTGTAACCCCAGGTTTTAAGCGAAATGCCGGTTTGTTTTGCGTGTATCGGACACGTGCTTTATAATGAAGGCAGACCGTCGCTTCCATTTGTTTGCTTGGTTCTCGTCAGACACGGGATTCCATTCAGAACCGACCATTAATTGTCTTATCAGGAGAAGCCTGTATTTGCACAGTGTTGTATATTTTGAAAAGGACTCCCTTGCCACAGCGCGATAATGCAGATTTAGAACGACTAAGTACTGCTTGTATCCAGATTTAAAATCTTTTTTGGTGTTTTAAGTTGTATAATAACATAAAATTTTCCAAGAAATTTAAATATTGTTTCTCAATCTATTGGTTAACTTGTTTAGTTTGACTTCTTTCCAAAGTCTTTTAAAAAGTTCGGCGAATTTATTTGCCGAACTCACGATAAATGTACACAGGTTGTATTCTGTTCAAATTTAACTTAAAGTCCACGTACAATTTAATATATGTGCCAATATACGGGCATTCTGGCAGTAATAAATCGAATAATTTGGTATTCCTTCAAAAGCCGATGGTCACCGATCCAAGTTTGTTCCTATTGTATCGAATTGGTTGACTGTTTTGCTTCAAAAAAAAGAGCTAATTCCACTAGTTAGTGTTATTTCAAGTCTTTCTAACTTACAATTGTCACGCAAATACTGACAATATCTTCAATAGACCAAATGATGTCGATTGTCCCTAATAAGCTTCCGGGGTATCTTATTTGCTAATTATAAAAGACTAGTGTAAGTTCTGTTTAAATTTAAAAAAGTAATGCTTATTTGTACATATGCCATATATTGGCAGTAATAGACCGACAGGTTTCGGTAAATCTCCGGTGTACAGTTCAAGTTGATCTTAGTACAGTGAAACCGCGGTAAACATTTTTTCTGTCTTTAGCAACACAAATTAACCGCGTAGTTATAGACGTTATCCCTTCAGTTGCACTAGTTACCGGCTTAATTCCCGTCCCACTTGTTAGCATCGTATAGAGCTTGTCCTACTGGTTAGTGTAGTTAGCGTGGTTGCGCTTGCGCTGTTAATGCGATGATCCGTGGTGTTGGGTTGCAGTACGCTCCAATTCCACTGACTCACTTCTCGGTTTCCGCTCAAACCTCCATTCCTTGCACGTTTATCACTGGTGTAAGGGAATAGGTTGCTGGTCACTTTAATTGTTGCGGTTAAATATATTGAGGAGAATCATTTGGGAAGGTTGTAACTATAATAATCCATGTATAACTTCGGGAAACTTTAACGTTGCATTTTAAATATTAATTTAACAGTATTTTGGGGAAATGTTGCAAAGGTAGATATGTTACTAGTATCTGTATTTTTGTGTCAATCTGTTTGCAACCGTTGGAGTGAAATTGTGGCAAATAGAAACGCGCGATGTTTCGCGTTGGTCACCTTTTAAAACGCGTCGCTTTTGTGACGCCATAATGACTTAATCAAATCGATCTCCCGCCCTGAAGTGAACAATTTCACAGATGTCGCGACGTCTATTGTTCTCCTTGTGACGAAACAAACACCTATTCAATGCCGACTGTTACATCGGCAAAGGTTCGCTTCTCTAATCAAATTACGCGCGATGCGCAGACGCGAACCCCCCGGGAGACGATTTTTTGCGCTGTTGCCCCCCTAACAGATTGTTTCATTGGTGCAGAGCGAAGGAAATGCTTTCAATGTAATCCGCTGATGGATTAGTTGGGTAAAGATTGATGCTTCTGGTTTAAGCCAATCGATTGAGTCGCTTTCCATTAATTCGCTTCCGTTAATGTAAAAGCGAGGCTTATGCGAACATATGCACAACCTTAAACATATGGGAAAGTATTGATTTGACCGTTTAAAGTAGGAAGGGGTTGTAGGTCACATTTGAAACATTTTTCCTCGCTTAAATTCAGTAAAAGCAATCACTCAACATTCAACTAATTGAAGCAGGTTTCAAGCAAATGTAACGAAATTATTTCTTGTAACGTTTCGGCTTTTCGACGAATCCCCGCCGCGTCGCTTCCTTTTGTTATAAATCTTATTATGACGTAATTGCATCAACAACCAATAAATTGACGTCACAATAGGCACTCACGTCACATTCATTGGAGCGTGAGAAGTGGTCACCATAAAAATCTCAAACTTTTGCCAAATATTGCTTTCCAAATTGTAACTGTTTAAATTCGACCTTGAAATCACGTGGCATCACCTTCACTGGTTTTGGTCCTTTATGACGTAACAGTATGAGCTGACCTCTGACCTTTGGCAGCGAAGTGCGAGATTTTGAACATGGTCAGCGAATGTTGAAATGGACTTTGGTTTGACCAGGTTTTGTGAAGTCAGTTAAAGTGGAAATTAATTGTGATCAGCGCCTTGTTTAAGAGTTAATTGCATTGAAACAAACCTTAGTTGTTTTTTTGTAAAATATTTGAAACTCATTTTTTTATAAAACTTATTTTCCGCAAACCTCTATTTTCATTATTAAAATAAGCATTTTACTTACGGCTATATTATAGAAACATCAAAGTATTTATGTTTTCTGTTATCTAAGCGAATTGCTTTTTGTATAAATTTCCCAGCAACATTTCTTAGGTAAAAATTAGGTTGAATTTTCCACCACTGTGTTTATTGCCAGTCCCCAATCTCCATTTACAGTTCTCCAAAGTTTTACGTTGGATTCCTTTTTAAACGACAAAGACTACAACCAACCACTATTCGTTTGCAATTTAAATATGTAGGCAATTTTTCTATTAAATTTAAAAGATAAAGCGTTTCTTATTTTGGATTAAAACAAATATTCTACATTTTAACACAACCACATAAGCACAAAAACACTTGAAACCTTGGTTTTATGTCGAAGAGTGAGCTTAGATTAGCGCGAAATATTTCCACATCAAGCGAGACGCCAGATAAGGTGGTGTGTATATTTTCACTCGTGGTCTTCATAGCCCTGGGCATTAAGGAGCAGTTGCTGTGCCTTGGTGTGGAGAGCTTGTGTAAGAATACTTGGGATTTGCACGACAACCAATAATTATGCCGAAGCCTCTTCACAGATTAAAACCTTTCTCAAGCAATCTGCCAAATACCACGTGTTGGTGTGAATGTGAATTTACCGCAATTGCGTGCGCAACCTTTTAATGTTTATTATATTTAATAAAACCTGAAGTACTTAAAAAACGAGAAACAATGGGTTTGAATGCTTGATAAAAAAAGCATAAATGATTTACTAAAATTTACCAAAAAATGTTTTTGTTTTAGTTTTAAGAAATGAATTAAGCTTTGGACTTATTTTTGTTAAACAGGTTAAGCCAGAATATGTATATTTATTTTCTGCGGGAGATTTACAAATGTAAATGTTACAATTGTGAAAAAAATATTTCAATTTTAATAGTTATGATATTCAATACAAACCTAAAATATTCAAACCTCTAAAACTTTGTTTTATCTTGTTATGACGTAACAAAAGGGCTTTGAAAGCTCTCGAAGGATTAGAACGTTTTCCACTTCAATAAACTGTTTGTTTCGTCACAGAGATGCAACTTGGTAACAAACAACGAATGTTAATGGCGCAATAATCGCACAACAATGCAAAGAGTGACGTAACAATTACACAGCGTGCTTTGAATTGTTGCCCAGGGCGGTCAATTTGTAACGAGCTCGTAACCAATTTGTCAGCGATGCTCTTAAACTAAAAGTGTTAGCACCAAACCACGAATTCACAGCCATATAATTATACCGTGTCTGATTGGCGTTAATATTGCAACTCTTAAAATCGTTTTATTGCAACAATGCTGATGTGGGAATGGGTAAAGTATTTACAATCTGGCTTATTTGTGAAAACTTTTAGTAATACCAAATCGAATGTGCTACTTTGTGGAGTTTTATGTTGCAACTTCAAGATAGAGTTTATAAACGGCCTTTATACACAATAATGGTTAAAAACTATGAGTTGTATAAAACCAACTAAAGATTATTATGTGAAAAATGGAACAATATTCACAATGAATTTCGTTGAGGAACTATTTAATACAAAATGTGATGTTTGTATGAAAGTCTACTTAGCCCAAAATGATTTTAAGTTTGTTGTTGCAATTTTACAATATGGAACTTAAATATTATTGCCAAAAACTATTTTCTTCTGTTAAATGTGGAACTTTTATCTGGTTTCGAGTTTACTAAGGCCCAATATAAATGATAAGAAACTGGTATTTTGTGATACTTAGTCTTGTGCAATCTTGCCAACTGTTCAACTCTTCGAATTCTAAACCAGCCAAAAATAGCAAGGCTTCTCACAAACCAACGGTCGCAAGCCAGGGACGTGAATAGAAGGTTGTAGCATCCATAAACAAACTGCTGGCCGCCCTGTGTGATTGATAGGAGACCTGGTTTAATTATTCCTGGTCTAGTTGTCACCTGAGCAGTCTCACCACTGCTGCTGGTTGTTTCTCAACAGTCTTGTGCTAAGGAGTTTAATTCGGTTGGTTCTTGGTAATTTCTTGGAAGCTTCGAATGTTTATCGATGCTAACAACCGCCAACTTTAACTTAATGAATCTCATGAACTCCTAAACTCTATAACAAACCGCACTTGTTTGACCTTGAAAATTCAAATATTCGACCTTGAAAATTAAAATGTTCGACCTTGAAAATGCTAATGTTTGACATTTAAAACGTAAATATTCGACTTTAAAATTCAAACGATTAAACTTGAATCAAATTTTTGACCTTGTTAATCCAAAATTTGACCTTGGATAACGCAAGTATGTAATTTTTGGAAATTCAGACTGAATAACGTTTGTTTACAAGTTTTGTTTTTAATACTTTTTTGGTAAATTCTGATTTCCTGGCTGCAACGTTATAAAATGTTAAAGTCATGCAATACAAAATTTGAAGATACGCCTTTGTGGAACAAAAACATATTCTGGTGCAACTTTTTGCTTAATCGACATTTTGTCTCGTGTTTTTCCCGAAACATTGATTTCCGTGTTGAGGGTGATTCACCCCAACCCCTTATTCCACCCACGTGTTCCTTGCAGTATGACACCCCTCACTTCAGTACATTCCAAGAACCTCAATGTAATTAAACCACAAAACATTTGGGAATCATTCTCGAGGGATATAACTACATATATGTTCCAATAATGCTTCTGTGAATTTACTTGATTTTACGCCAATAGACTCCAGAGATATTGAAGCATATATTGGTTGGCAAATTCTAAATGAATAAAGATTTATTAAACTATATTGGCTCTGATATGATCCATTCTACAGCTCAGAATATGGTTGAAGTAGTAAAACTTTAATAAAAAGTTGTGGTTAATAAACGTAAATCCCATGACAATTCTTGGCGTAGAAACATATTGTTTAAAGTTTGGCCAAAATTCCTTCCACACAAAATGTCTGTGGTTGTTCTACAGATGCAAACCGTTACAATTTTCTTCAAAGCATGTCTTAAACCCCTGGAATCATTTGATCGCTTCACAAAAGCCTATTGTCGTTAATCGTGTTCATTCGATTACTTTCATCAAAAATGAAAATCGACGCCTAATTCGCGCGCGTCTATTGTCTCCTATTGTACACGTCACAATAGAACCGGCTTGTGCCGAACAACGTAACAATTGAGCTACAACAGGTTTCTTGTAAAGCGAGATGTTAATCAATGTTTTCTTTAAAAAACTTGTGTCAAACAGAACTTTCTTTAGTTGCGGGGATTTATTGTTTTCAAATAGTCCTAATATAATTGCGAGGACCATAATCAGTGCAGCCATATCTTTCATATTCTCAGATTTATGTTTAAGGACCACATGTTTCAAAATTATTGTTAAATCTGACTTTTGTCCTTGTTTTATCGGATTTTAACAAAGCAACAATCCTAATTGCAAATCTATTTATATTTTCTCATTTTCAAGAAAATGTTCGCAATGAAAATCGTAGTCCTAATTTAATCGAAGTTTGAAAAAGCGGTTGTTTTTATGAGTTTATAAGATCCCTTATACTTTAAAATATGAGATAGTTAGGTGAATTGGAATTAAACGCATTGCGATTTTAAAGAACAGCCAGTTCTCGGTTTAAATTCTGTGTCCGGAATTATCGCAAACTTGTCGATACAATTGTGATCGAAACCATTTGCTTCTCACATTTTATTCGCTTATCGCGTTGCGATTGTGACGTCACACAACGCTTTATTTGGTGATAGTGACACTTATTTGGTCGCGTTAACTTTGGCGCGAAAATCCACTTTATGTTGTTTGTGAAATTCAGACGCCACATTGTACAACTTTGGCGGTAATATTTTAAAACTTTTAAGGTTTAATTATAATGCTCGTTTGTCTGCAAAAGCTTTTTTTTATATTAAAAAGCTATCAGCTTATCAGTTGATATGTTGGTTTTATTTGGTTAAGGTAAAAATGTCAAATGAATGGGGGTCAATCAAATCTTCAAACATTTTTGTCACTAAATCGTTCAAGATACCAACAATTTTTTGTTGTTATTGAGTTAATTTGTTTTAAATTGATTGAGTTAATGCTTTGGTGTCAGTTGTACTTTGTGTGGTCTAGAAGTTGGTTATTTGTGCAGATTACTTTTGAACTCCCACATGATGTTTTGTGTTGTCCACAAACCTTCCCAGGGGTTATTAGCTTGACTCAACCTTTTAATTCATGTGAGGTCTTGTTTATTTTACTGCCAACCCCTCTTCTGCTCAACTTCACAATTAACTGGCGGGAGTGAACTTTCTCAAACATCATTTTTCGTTTTACAAAACCATTTTTCGTTTTACAAAACGATGTTTGGGAGGTTACACAACCTAGTTTGGCTGTTTTTTGCTTATATTTTGTGTGAAATCTACATTCAAATCAGTAGTAAATTGCAAACTAAATGTGCATAAAAAATGATTTTTGCCCAGCAGATAACAATGACCTCAAATAAAAGCGTATGTTTTTTCAGACTTTGCTGTCATAATTAAAGTCAAATATTTTTCTTCTACTTGTTAAAACTGACTTACTTCGATTGTGATAGAAAAGCCTGAAGAACACTAAATTAGTATTTGTAAGGGTTTTTATGGCTGGTTGCTTAATCTTTAGCATTCCTAATGTGTTCCAGTGCCATAATTTTGTTTATTTAAGCAGCAACGATCATTTTTGTGCAATCAATAGTGGTGATTTAATCCAGCCCCGTTCCCGCCAGTCGAGTGGAATATATCAGCTTGGTTTTGTTTCTCTAAGTGTCCTTAGACCTCTCACTACTGTCTTCACACCATTCATGTTTATGTTAGACTTCTTTGTCTGCTGTGATCACAACTTCATTATCTCCACTCTGCCGTTTAGCTTGGAATAATTTTGGGTTAAATTTGAGAATTTTAATTTTTGAAACACATTTTAGGAAATAATTTGAATCCAATTGTACTCATTTTTGTAAGTTTTCAATTTATTCCATAAAAATTTAAAAGAACCACTTTTATGTATTTTTAGTTGTAATCTAGCACTTCTAAAGTTACTCTTTCAAATGAAAATTTGAATAAAAAATATTAAAATTTGCATTTAGGAATAAGGCACTCAAAGTATTACAGCTTCTGTTCTTAAATTTTTAAAGAAACGTTTTATTTTCCACACTCCATTTATTTTACAGCTCTAGGCTTGGTAGAATTTTTATGCAAATTAAGATTATGAACACATTCTAGTGTTTAAGCACAACCAGCAGAAATGTCAAAAAAATGTTTGAATTTGCATTTAAAAATGAAGGCACACTTGGTGTTACAGCTTAGATTCTTATTTTTAAAGGTTTTACTTAAAACATTTGTTTATTTTGAAATGCTTGAAACTGCAGGGTGGCAAATCAGTTCTAAACTTGACTTTATTGAGTTGTTGTGACTTGGATCACCTATTTTGACGCCAAATAACGTTTATTGAAATGTCAAACTTCATTAAAACATCTCAAAAAACTAAAGCATTCTGTTTTTGGCATTTTGTGATTCTTTACTAAATATTGCAAAGAATTGAGTGCTTTGCAAAAACACTCACAAACTTTTTTTTAGTTTATTGATAAATAGTGGGAAATTACATTTCGTTTTCAAACTTATCTTGAGACTCATTAGCATTTGTTTTTTGAAAAATTAAACCAAATAAAACTGTTTAGTTCAATAAAAACTTAAAAATCACACCTAATTAAAACAGTGCTTTATTGTGTAAAGGAATTAACTTTAAATAATGAAGCAAAATTGGTTTTGAATTGTGCGAGTTTTAAACGTTGGAAAGGATTGTTCAGCCATTGTTCTGTCACAAACCGAGAAACAAACCTCGCATATTTTGCCCAAACCTTCTGACGTCACGCCCCAATGCACAACCGCTCGACCGATTCCCAGTTAAGCGCGACGGCGATTATGACGTCACAGTGGCTTGTAGCGTGTCTGCTGGAGAGGTTTTCTCGTGCTAAGATCGCGAGTTATTTAAGGCACACTTTTGGTGAAGATTTGAGATGAACTGAATGTTTGGGATGATTTTGTGGGTTGCACTTGCGTCTGTGTTCTTGATTCTTTGTTGAACCTATTATTACGTCACTATACAACTTCTTTAGGTTTTAAATCGGTTATGATGTCACCATTGAGAGTGTGTTATTAAGGTGTTTTGATGGATCTAATCGGTTTTCCAAATTTATCCGAGGGTCTCACAAAATATAGCCTCCTTGTGTAACTTCAGCAGTGAGAGATGGAACAAAATTAATACAATGCCTGGCAGCATCAATATGTTAATAACAGGAAATAGTTGGTCTTTTATAATTCTCAGCGATCACTAAACCATTCTACGAGTTTTGATGATATTATTACGTCACTATTACCAGGCTTCTACATTTAATTATTCAATTAATTAATTAACAAATATTATAATAATAGAAGATCCTAACAATGGCTATTGTTTGTTCCAGTGTCGTCATGTAACGCGCGTTTGGAGGGAACATCCGGGACATTTACTTCCCCCAACTACCCGGAACCCCCCTCCCCGCGCTCGCAACCCCCCAGGAACACCTTCCCCGACAACGGGGGCTTTGTTACGTGTCAATGGCAGCTTGTCGTTCCGGGGGGGATGGCGATCCAGCTAAAGTTTGGGGGGTTCAACATGGGGGCGCAGAGGGACGACTGCAACCAGGGTGAGGTAGAGATCTTCTCCGGAGTCGACAAAAACAAGCAGAGTTTGGGTAAGTGACGTAATTGTTAATGACGTCATGAGGATTCTTTGCAGGATTTTTTCTTTCAGCTCATCAAATTTTTTCCTGAAAAATCATATTTTAAGTTTATGTTGAAATTTCAGAAAAAATCTAATTCAAATCAAGACACAAAACCCAATTTAAATTAAGTTATTTTACTTTATTTGAAAATTAGTAAAAAACCTCAAGTTCCAGTTTAAATTCCAGAGAGGCTAACGTTTATGTAAAAATGCTGATTAGAAAAAGCTTTATAAATTTAAATATTGTTTGAAACCAAATTTGAATTCTCTCCAAAATATCGAACGACTCAACAATTCCTGTCATATTTAAACCCCTTGTTAAAATTTGCACCGTAAAATACTGCGAACTCCCAATATGTCTATTTTAACATGTTCTGGCAAACTTTTAATACGAATTGCGATCGCAGATTCTATAAATGGCCAACTTTTGTTAAATTTCACAAAGCCGTTAAATCCAAAATCGTGCTACAATGACAATTAATTTAATTGAACAGAGGTACGTCGCACAATATCACGATCGCTTATTTTCACGACGTCAGCGCCAGGGCGTCTCAATTTTGTTTTTTTAGAAGAGAATTTTCCTCGAAAGTTTTGAGCGTTTATTTGTGTTACCTCGAATAACGTGCATTATTTGGAGGGATCTTTATAAAAGCACAAACCTTAATGACTCATTTGAATCTTATATTATAATTTAACGCGAAAGAAATAATTAGGATTTCTTTTTGATATGAAGCAACTTAAAATCTCTAGAAGAATATTCATTTTGAGACACGATTCTGTAAAGCTTATCCCGTATTCGTTTAGAAAATAAACCCATGATTTATTAAAATACGCCAAAGAGGCAACAATTAAATCGTTATAAATATTAATGAGTTTTTATCAAGTTTTTTGTTTGGAAATATCACAATTTTAATTTAAGCAGACAAAAAGCACTAAATTCTAATTATGTTATACGACTCTCAAAATGTATTTCGTCACTAAGTTTTTCCCAAAAATAAATTTAAATAGTATTAATAAAAGAAATATGAGGTTGCACTGCGTTGTACAAATAAGTAAGAGCTCACGTTTATTTTTGTTGTTCATAATCTCCCAAACACAACCATCTGTCGCACATCGAGGAGTTAAGAGCGCTAATCTTGGGTTAAACCTGATATCCTGCGCTGTGAAAGCTGTTCTGATGCATACATAATTAATGCAGCCTCATGTTGGTATTTTTAACATCGATTCGCGCCAAAACCGCCACGTGGCAACCGCTGGTGAACGGTCGTGTGTGAAATTAAGATGAAAATCCTTCTAATCCGTCAAGCTTAAATCGCGCTCAAGTAAAAAGTTGGAATGTCTGTCCTTGGTTTATTTTGCGTCTCGATTTTTCTGTTTTTCCGCAGCTGCCACGAGATTGAGCGATTGTTATCTCATAACCATCTTAATTTGTTTTCCATGTCAAACCCTGGGGCATGAAATCACGTGCTTGGATGTTCTTATTGATGCTGAAACTTGGTTAACGTGGGTAATTCCTTGATTATTTCTAGGAAAGGTTAAACCTTAAGGTTGACTTTGATGCGGCGGGATTTTTGAGATCGTTTAACTCTGTCTCAATGACCGGATTTTTCTTAAATTTTTATGCTCTTTAAGATTTATTAACAACCAATTTTATTTTTAGAACTAAACTTGTAAAAGTTATATTTAAATTTGTATTAGACCAGGCGCCGTTGTACTCTTGTTGAGAAAAACGTGTTTATTGTGGTTTATTTATTGCTTTGTGAACCTTATGCTAAAATTAATGGACCAGACATTTCAACAATATTGATTTCTTGTCGAACGATTTCCAGCTCTTTAATTTTTTTTGTCAATCTTTTTCTTAGAAAACAAAAACTATAAAAGTAAAATTTTAACACGATACTGTTGAAGCTAACATGTGAAGGTTTATTTTAAATCTCCGAAAAAGGCTGCGTTTTTTCAATTTTATAAGCATCAAAAACGCTTTAAAATCTTCTGGTTTTGTTGAACTTTATCCAAGCTTACCCGAATCCATTTTGTCATCTTTGTGGCTTTGCGTGGAGTTGTATCAACAGACTTTCTCATGAAATTCGTTTGTAATTGTAGCGCATTGTGAGGTTTAGTGGCTCGTGAGTCCGCATTGAAGATTTGTCTCGCGCCAAACCTTTGATCTTGCTCTCACATAAACATCTGCCATAACCTGCTAAAGGGATTAAATCGTCTTCTCAGTAAGCTTGATCTGATCGCAGATAAAACGCAACCTCTGGTCAAAAATGTACGAATTTGATCTAAAAAATTAATAAAAAATAAAGTTTTTGAAGTGATTTTATTGAAATAAAGTTATAGAAGCCAAAACACGTGATGAAATGACATATATCGAATGTTTTGGTTTTCATATTTTATTGAATTGTTGAACACCTGCCTATTGTGTTAAGTTTTCTTTCAAATTTTGAAAAAGTTGTTACATAATAAAACTGGATTATCCCAAACCTTCTCTGAAGTGAAATACATTTTTTGCGATTTAAATTTCCCTTTGAAGTTCGAATTTAAGAAGTTTGTGGGCAGATTTCGCGTCTTATATTCAACGGCTGGACCTTGTAATATATTTGCGCATTACCTTTATGTGGGATTATGACGTAATACAGCGGGATTATTGGGTCATAAAGTTACGCGGGCTGACATTTCGCCCCAAAGTCCGTGGGAGTGGAGTTACTTGGGCTGGAAGCTTAAGTTGCGCGAAATCCCTGGTAATTGCGTAAAGTTATACCCCGTCTCGTGTGGATGTGACTTGCAGTAGATCCACAAGTTTAGTAAAAACACGAAAACCGTGAGTTTATTTGGCTCTCGGTGTTGTAATTCGCACAAAGTCACCAAATGATTTTACGATGTTCACTGACAAGATTTTAGTATAACACAAATGATTTTTCGGAAAATGTCTCAGAAATTTGTTTGGTGGCGGTTTGATTTAGGTTTGTTTAAACACCAGTAAACAAATAAAAACTAAAAAGTGCCTATTTTTAATTTTTAATTACCTGTAATTCATTGAAAATACTATAAATGCAAACTGCAAAAGAAGTATCATAATTAAAAAAAATATTTCACGGTGAATCTTCTTTTTAAAACAAAATACCTTAAAATTGCAAAACAGATCTATTTGAACCTTTTTTTTCTCACGTTCACTCATTCACCGTTACGGTTGGCTGCCCCCACCCTTGGCTAATGCGCGCGATTAATCTTCGCTTATCCTTCTTCTTTACTTGTTACGCCACAGAGGCCACCCAGAACGCGGCCATTATCTTTCCATTGATGGCGCACAAACCCTGGAACAATCGACTTGTTGCTGCAATGCATTGTTTTGCAACAATCTCTTTTTGTTTTGGGTAAATTCAAAACAAAACAAGTTGTTTTATAAATATGGCGCCAATCGATGCAATAAATAAACTTCATTTCCAAGTGGTCTTAAAAACAAGGCACAACTTTGATCAGTTAAGGACAGATTACAAAATTTAATGTGTTTTTTTCCAGGTTTTTGGCCCTTTTGATAATATTTTGACCTTATTTTTTGCCTTGTATGTATTCTAACAAGTGACTGGATTTATAGTTGATTTTTTTCTTTAAAAATAGCGTTTTTTCAGGAAAGTGTCTAGTTTCTACTCCAAGTTAAAGACCCCCAAAGTAGCCCCAGCCCCAAAACCCCACTTCCTCGTGCCTTTACCCTGACTGCTTCAGTTGTTCTCCGCTGACTCTAATGAGCCTAAACCTGATCGGTTTACGGCCCCGGGGGCGTCTGACCCAACATTTGACCCTATACGTGGCCCCAGGGCGCGCCAAAATGTGCCCCTCCCGCAAAAGTTAACCCAGCGCTTTCTTGACCCACTTTTAACCCAGCTACTTTCCAAAGTGCCAATCAAATTAAATCCGACGCGTTGTTATAGTTGAAAGATGTTTAAATTAATCACCTTTCAGCTAACTCATCAATTTTATTTTTACAACGTGTTAAGCTGTTAGAGGCGTTGGTTTGACAAAGTGTCCTTCTATAAACACATAACTTGCGTAATTAGGGTTTGGAAACTTTGTATACTTGATATAATGCCCTAATATGGAACAAAATGTGTTTGAGTTGAATCGTCAGCTTACGACCTAATTTAAAACCTGGCAACTGTAGAGTTTTCTGAGGCTATTTTGTATTACTTAACACATGAAAAGCTTGTTGAAACTTTTTAACTACCAATATTAACATTTTTGCATGTTTGTTTTTGTACAGAAACTGACGATGCCTTATAGGCGTAATATACCTTTTTCTGAAAGATTTTAAGAAATGATTTTGTTTTATCTCTTTGAATAAATAAGCAGTCTTAAGAAGCTTGTTGAAAGTCTTAATCACAGTTACCCACTTTTGCTGAACGCATAAATGTAATAGCTTATGTTTTACAAATATCATAGTTTTGATAACATTGTTACAGCCACAGTATTATATTAACTTTTATAATTAACAATCAACATTTTAAGATTTGTCCAGCGCAATAAACGCAAAGTTAATCACAAACTTTCTATTAATTGTCGTAAATGTTTGCTGGTGGGAATTATTAAAGTGGTACATGATTTTTAAACGACGCCATTCATTGTGACATCACAAGCGAATTCCTGAGCAGTGAAAGTATTCAAGGGTTCTCACAACAAGGCCTAAGCGGGTCGAGTACCTACAATCGACCATTATTACGTCACAGATGAACGCGCGAGCTTGTTGTGTTAGATGAATCTGCTGGTTTTCGGGCTGGTGTCTCTTATAGTTGAACAGAAACTGAAAGTTTGGCAAAACTTCGGCTAATATCGAAATTTAAATTCTTTTTGACTTACAACTTGGGAACTATTGTCTAATTTTTATCAATAGAACGTTTCTAAATATTTGGGAACTTTTCCGACTTTTGTCCGGAATAAAGTTAAATTTATTTTTTTATACCTTTTTACTTGCAATCATTGATTACTTTAAAATGTCACAGTCCTTAGCATCCGTGTTAGCAATTTTTCTAAAACTTTTATCCGAAATATTCTTTAAATTAACAATGTGTTATCCTAGAGACAATTTTAGCAAATACAACTGTGTTTCAAATCGAATAAACTTTTCCAATAAACATAGTTTAACTTTTACACCTACAATGTCCTACATATATTGTTATACTTCTAATCGGATATTTCCCGTATGTTTGTTTAACAATAATCCCACAAAACCCTGCCAATATTCACAGCGACTGATGCCCGCGGGTTATTGCTTCATTTGTTCGCTGCAACAACTCAAGCACTTCGTAAATCAATCGTCGTCATTTGCTGCCACTTTGTAAACACTTTTGTCATCGTCACAATGGCACGTTTTATGACATCACAATAAAGCGCCACGTGCATCTAAACACCGTGAGATTGATTGAGTGGCTTCTTTCAAATTTCTAGAAATATTTTGATAGTTTTTAGATTTACTCGATTTTAAGAAAATTTTTTGGAAACTTTGAATATTATTTTGATTTGCTTAATGTAGGGGTTCTTAAACTGGGGTCCATGGACCCCTTGGGGGTCAGCGAACTAGTTTTAGGGGGTCCATAAAAGCCTAATGGAAATAGTAGTGTATAGTAAAGAAGTAATCAATTTTTAAAATAACTTTAAATGACATTAAAACGGTTTTGCACTGAATGTTGACTCCATTATACTTTCATATTTTTTTGAACCGATTTCTGAAGTCTATTTGTATTGTGACGTCAATTGTTAAAAATTCTCAAAAAAATAATAATTTAGAGGTCCGCGGAAAGTTTAAGAACCCCTGGCTTAAAGTAAGGAATACTATTTGGAAATATCGTTTGTTTTATTTGAAGTCTTTTGATTTATTTCTTTTTTAACCAAACTGCAAATCATCAAACCTCTATTGTGTTATTTTTAAATTCGCGTATCAGACTCTCACGAAACAATTTCTCACCAGACTAAAGTCCGTCAAAACGTCAAACTTTAATCCCAAGTTAAAGAAAAAAACTTCGACGAAAATTCCGATCTCAAGTTTCAGCTGAAAAAACTCGAAATCTTTTAATCCTGAGATTGTCTGTTGAAGAGCCCACTGACACCTGCACAGCATTTACAACCTGTAATTAAGCCACGTGTTATTAGAGGTCGTTTAACCACCGCTTCAAGGTCAAGTCGCTGCGAAATGGCAGTCGTGATGTCGTGGTAACCGGTCGTTGCGGGAGAAACAGGAAGTTGATTATGATTTCTATGTCGTGTGTGGCCCAAGTTTAAAGCACATGGTTGAGAAGTGAAAGTTTTGTTAAAGCCACTTTTAAATTGCTGGTTGTATTAATAGCGCCAATGTTAAGTTGTAATTTGACTGACACGACAGATGTTGTTTTCTTAAAATCCATAAAATTTAAGTAGGTTTGTGAATTCTAAAACAATTTTTTTAAAATTGAGGTGTTTGTGTTGTTTTTAATTATCCAAAAAAACTTTTAGGCTATTAACCATTAAGCATTTTTTGAAGTGTTTAAACCCATTTAAAAAACAAATTTTCAGAATTAAAATGTTTGTGTTATTTTAAATTAGCTTAACTAAACTGTAAAAGCTACTTTAGTCTACTTTAGTTTAGTAATTTTCACCAACACACTTACAGCAGTTAAACCCACCCTAACAGCCTTGTACCGCGTTAAGTTGATATTTGTGTTGGAAAGCGCGATTATTTACTGCTTCTTTTGCTTGCTTGGTGATCCGTTTAAACTCGAGTTCCACAAACTTTGTGCTTGACTCACTTAATCCTTCTAAACCAACCCAGGATTCAAATTACGCACGATCCTTCAGCTAAAAGTTCACGCTCTAAGCCTAAAAGTTCTTGTTTAATCAACAGGAACTACTTAGTCGTAATGGATTGCTGTTCCTAAACTTTCCACGTGATGGACACCTTTGCTTTCTTAAAATTTAGGGATAAGTTAATAAAATAAGCAAAATAAAAATACATAAATGTGAACTAACAACTATAAGATTCCAATCAATCTAGGTTCAGTAAAACTTCTTAAAGGCCCTTCTATTGAGAATTGCCGATTATCCATCTTTTTTCTGAAAGTGGTCACAAAAAAAGTTTTCTTGTTCTTCAAATCGCTGACAAAACTACGGTGATGCACATTCGACAAACTTAAAACACAGCTTGTCAACAGTGGCCATTTGTAGAATGTTTTAAAAATAATCTTACTAAAATGATTTTGTTAGTCTATAGTCCAAACTTTCGCAAATTTTGCTTAAGAACCACACTGAAAAGTATCCCAATATGATATGGGAGGGCCCTGTAGCTTTTAACATTGTTGGGTCACTTGCAAAATAACGACACAAAAAGTATTTACGAAGTTATGCTTTTTTGAATTGTTTAAAATGTTCCTTAAAACTGTTGGGATTAAGTTTCGGCGCCAAATTCGTTTTAACGTTGGGAAATATTATCTCAACAAACAGAAAAGTTATGCATCGGGGGTAACTTAATCCGGGGTCATACATCCCATGAGAGGAGCGTTCCACGTGATGACGTCACACCTGAGCTCTGTTCTGATTGGTCGGGCGGATTTGCGCCCACTCAAGCGTCACATCTTCGCGTGCAATGATCCTTTGTTTTGTCATAATCACGATTATAATTCGTTTCTCGCGCTTGAGTCACGTGACTGAATACCAGAGGAAAAGTGGCGCGAAAAGTGAAAAAGTTGAAACTGTTTGGCATTAGTTCAATTAAAAAAATGTCGATAAGCGTTATGTGATTGAGATTAGATTTATATTAAAATTATTAAATCTTACAAAAAATAATTTTAAACAGTAAATGTATGACAAAAAACTGGATGGAAACAAATGTATGTTTTAAATTAAATTGTGATAGAATTTAAAAAATGAATCCTATTTTTTTTAATTTCTTGTCGAATTTTTTCACTCCAACAAATAGATTTTCCAGACAACCTTGGGACGTTAATCCTTCATCCTCACATATCACCCACACCTCACTCCTTTACCCCAACCCCCACCCACACAAACAGTGACGAAGGATAAATCACCCCTACTCACCCCTAACCACCCCAAGTTACCCACTGGAACCCCAAGCTCGTTGATCCAAACTAAGTTGAAGCTTTGGGAACACGAGTTAAACTTTTGGGGTTTTGTTAGGTGACAAATATAACGCCTAAGCCCTTTAAACAAGAATAAGGAATATTTTATAAATCTCCATTTCGTTTAGAATCTAGGGTTGTTAATCTCAACTTTAGTTTAACTGTATTCCTGCCCCAGAGCCACGAACTTCGTAAAAACAACTTTTTTTAGATCAAACAAAGTTAAGATTTGAAAAACACAAGTTTAAATTGGATGATTTTAATCATGTGTGACATTTTTACTAAAGTTAATATTTTCATTTGCTCCTTAAACCATCCGAGCTTCACCATTTTACCTAAAAATCCTATTTTTAAATAAAAACAAGAATGGTTTTATAAATAGTTCGTTTTGTTTTAGTTCAGTTTCTGTTTTGTTCATAATAATTCAACTTGTGTCGTCATAATGCCAAGAACAATGCACAGCGCTCGTGGCAATGGGTTAGAGCGTTGTTCCGCTTGAACGCACAAAGTTGGCAAACAAAAATCTTCAACTTAAAAGATTAGAGTGCGTTCAGTGGAGCGTGAAGTGCTTAACGCTCCACTGACGCCGCCCTGCATTGCTTGCGAGTTATGCCCAAGTTTTACTTTTCGCCTCATTTATTTAAACGTGAATAATTGCTGGTTTGTTGTTGGTGATGACTAATGCTTCGGTCCCACGCACGTTCCTATGGACTCGTGAAATTTAATATCCGCGAATTTTGACAAATAATCGTTGATTCTAAGCGAATTGGCGAAAGAAGAGTCATTCTAAAACTTTTATCATCATAAAATAGTTAAAAATATTTATAAAAAATCTAGCCAGAGTTTGTAAAGGTGTTTTGGGTTTGTTTTGAGGTCCATAATGGTCTCCAAAATTTTTCCAATAGGTTGTTTTCTAAAATTCGTTTCACCCTTTTTTCACAAACTTGTATAAAATAGTTTTTTCAATTTTATTCACCTAAGCTTAATAAAAAAAATCTCCCTAGTTTTTAGGCAAGACAGTCTCAAAGTTAAATGCTCTTTAAATTAGTTATTTATACATTTTTTTAGCTACTAGCATCAATCATGTCTGCTACAATAAAAATTCCAAAAATCATTCGCAGAACAATTCTTTAAACATTTGCGACAATTTTCTCACATCTGCCATTTCCTTCCCCTTATTTTGACGTCACAAGGGCAGTTATTTTGTCACCAAGCGTGTCGCAATAAACTTGACTAATCTACTTTGGCGAAACACCTGGATCCGGAAACAAACACAATTATCGATTTGCTTCGTTTCTATCGATTCCCGCCAGATGTTACAAGTTGATTTTATTAAAAAATACCGAAAAGTTGGGGTTTTTAGCCTTATTAACGACTGTGTTGTTATTTTTTGAAGAGTTCTTTTATTTTAGACTACACTGAATTTAAATTAAATCATGTAAACTTGTCTTTTTTTGTTTGCTTTTTAACAGTTTAAAATACTTTAGTAACGTTGAGTATTATTTTTCAGTGTATTTTTGTTATATGTTTAAACAACAAAAGTTTAGTTATTTATATATTACCTATAATATAGCTTGGCCAGACTTGGTTTTAACTACAACCTTGTGTCGGCTACAACCTTGTTGTGTAACCTAGTACCTTACCCCACAGCCAAGCACTGTTTCGGGGTATAAGTAAATACTTTAATAATGGGGAGGAATATATTTTCATTATTCTTAATTAATTTTCATTCAACAAAAGTTTTTATATACCACTTATATTATACCTTACACCCTGTTCTTTGGTTTAACCCAGTAACTTACACACCGACAAGTACTGTTCTTGAGTAAATGTAAATATTTTAGTAGAACATTACATTTTCATTTAACAGAACTTTGAGGTGTTTCATTTTTATCCTACGACTTTTGATAATGAAAATATATTCCTACTTTTATGTTTTTTGACTTTTTGATTTTTGATAAAAAAACTCAGTTCTGTTGTTTAACCCGGTACCTTTCCCCACAGACAAGTACTGTTCCGGTGATAGTCCCGACACTGTTATACTTCCCAACCACTCAGCAACTGTGATCTTCAGGAGGCCTTCCACATTCGCTGGAACTGGATTCCTCATCTCGTACATCGCAATCAAACCCGGACAGTCAATACACGGTGAGTGTACTTTATTAACGTAAAAAACCCTCTTTATTATAACAAAACTGAAAATTGGGTCTCAATCAAAACAGTTTGCGAACGGCATTTCGCAAGCCCAAATTTGTAAGTTGTTGAACAGCGATGTATTTTTGTTGATGTTCGTGGCACATGATGAGCACCTTAATACAAGCCGAGGGTTATACTTCATCCACACATTGTATGAAGTGTTTTAGATTATATATTAGGCCGATGTTTCTTAGCTATTTTTTACCTTAGGCCGCATTGCTTAAGAAGCTATAATATAGATTTCGGTAAGGGGTGAAATACCGATTTTTTGTATCCGCTGTTAAAATACACGTATGTTTTGGTTGTTATTCTATTTGCGTGTTACCAGTCGAAAAACATTTCATTTTTTTGTACGTTTCACCCGTATTAAGAGTTATTGAACCACCGCCCTTCTCGCAATTTAGTTAAGTGTTATGCGAAACAACAGCTTCACAAAATGCGACACACGTTTTAAAATAAAAGTAACTTTTTCTGTTTTTTGCTCGGCCACAATGAAACCACTTGTTTTCGATCCATGATTGAGCAGACTTCGTCTAAGTGGGCTCCGGTTCAACTTCCAGCACAAATATTGAAGTACAAGGGTTGTGTCGTGTTAATGCGGGGAACTTTATGTTTGCTTACATCTTGCTTTACATTGTTTACCACCAACCCGGGGTCATGGAAAGGGCAGGGGTCAGAGGTTATCAAAGTCTTATTATTAAGTTAAGTTGATGTCAAGATAAATGCGACTGTTATCGACTTTAGAATAGTTACGAAAGTCCAAATTAAACAGCAACGGGTAAGCCTAACCCAAAACTTAACTACAAGGTTTTTATAAGTCACTAAAAATCCAGTTATATGATGAACGTTTTTGCATGTTTCATTTAACCTATCTATTTTGATTTTAATTAGTTTTATTGAATGCGACATCTTACTCAAAACCCACGAAAGTTTGTAGTTCACAATAAATCAAGTTCTAGCTTTTTGTCTCCATGCTTTTGTTAAGCCTTAACCCCTTCTTTAAAGTTGCGTTTGTAAAAGCTGGTGTTCTGGATAAAAACCCACTTTAGCGTTTTAAAAGAATCCTTGTTAACCTGTAAAGCAGATGTTTTGTGATCTAACAACCAACATTCTTCACCCATTGTTCCCAGTTGATGATGTCAACAATGCCCTTGTTGCGTGACAATCAAACTAATTGTATTTATAGAACGAAACAAACCGCGCGATTTTTAACGGTTGTGTTCAAATAAAAGAATGCTCAACATATTTGACATTTTTAAATAACATTTTAACACAAAAATGTGGTTAAAATTGCATTTTGAACAATCAGCTTTACAGTATAATTTATATTAATTGGTTTTAAGCGAGCTGTATTTTTAACATGCAACTAATTCGATTGCTATCAACTAAATCGCTTTAAAGTAAGGTTTATCTTAACCAGAGTTCTTCTTATCTCCAGCTTAAGCCATCCTGTTTAAGGCTGCAAGATAATGTCAGCTTGTAATGGGAGACTAATTCACTCAAGCCTTCCTCTCAAACCCCTTATATGGGGTTTAGGAGGTTAGTTTGGGGGTAAGGGGTGGGGTAACTTGATCCGACCAACTCGGTATTTAGGGGCAAGGGGCGCATTATTACCCACAGAGTTGGGACTTAGCCCCCATTCTTGCGTCAAGTGTCTGTTCTTTCTTTTTGTGTTGGGTTGTATGGGGTTGGTGTTTGCCAAGCTGAGCAAATCAATTCATCATAAACTCGATTCATTTAATTTGCCGTGAAGTATTTGGCTCTTTTAGAATTAATGTAAATGCATTATTTCTTTAGGAACTGAAATACGCAAATACTTTGTTTTAAAAATTATTATTTATCGAATATGTTCGTTTGTCCTACTTTTACTTTTTGGAGTCTGACTTTAATGAAATGATCTTTTAATAATTTAAACAAACACAATTATAATTCCATTAACTTTAATAAATGTAAATACTTACAAAGATACGCAATTGCATTGTTTACCCCCAGTTTCGCAAAGTACAGCTGGCATGAATGCATTTGACATCTGCCCACACACATAATAAATACCCCAGCCCCACGGGCCCTGTAAATCTGCTCTGTACTTGTAATCCCCATCCCCATATGTCATTGTGACGTATACGCGACGCAACAATGCCCCTTTGTGATGTAATCAAGCGGAAAATTCACTGGATTTTTGTTTCGCAGATTTCGTCACGTGTTCGGATACCGCCTCCGTTCGACCAAAAGCTCAATCATTCAGGTACCTTGTGACGTAATAACAACCATTGTTTTCATAACAATGATCATCGTTGCGACTGTTTTTAAAAGAAATCAAGTGCTACAATTTTATTGCAAGAATTTAAAAGTTTTTCGTTTGTAAACCTTATAATCGTTTATTAATTGGTTGTTTCAATTTGGTTCTGAATTGCAGTGCCTTGTGACGTAATAACAGCCATTTTTTAAGCAACAATGATTACGGTTGATCGTGTTTTTAAAAGTAGAAATGTCTCGCTTGAGGGTTTAATATTTTCAGAACTGTTGATTTCTAAACTTTAAAATTGTTTTTCTATTTTTGTAAACTTTAAAAACGTTCAAAATGCCACCTACTTCTGTATGGGCTTTGGTATTCTTATTACATCTTACTGCAACCTCCAACCATTATGCTCCAAAGTTTAGAAGTTGGTTATGTTGATTGACTTTCGAAATGGTCCATGGTAAACCCTGCAAATATATTTCGTCTTTCATTATGGTGTTAACATTCTTTAGCATTATGACGAAATAGCGGTTTCGCGCTGGACGCTTTATCGAGCACAGCGAAGCTCAGTCGATGACAGACGTGACTTTAAACCAATAATTTGCTCGGTTTATCCACAAGAATGTTCTTGTCAAGTAAAAAGTTGAAGTTTGAGGATTTAAAATGGACTCCAGAGTGACATTAACGTCGAAATAAATTAAAATGTGAAATAAGACCAAAAATAGACTAACAACTAAAAATCGGAATTAAATCTAAATCGACCAGAATATATTTTAAAAACCTTTTATGCTACCCTAAACGCACCCCTCACTTTATCACCAAATCAATATTTCCATCCTTAACTCGAACTCTAACCCCAGCAACAAGAATATAGTTTTGTAGCATTTGTGTGAACAAGGTTTGGTGTTATTCGGGGAATAGTTTATGTTTTCGTGTTAGGTTGGGTTTATGAACTTTACCCGGCAATTAAAAGCTTGAAGTGTTGCCAAGATTCGCGCCAAACTGACAAAGTCGCAATCAACTTGTAATTACATAGTTTTGTGGTCAACTTCCACGATAATTACAACCTTTAAACTTCCCAGAGACCGTGAGACTGTTTTCAACCTGTCTAGCTTCAACCTCTTGTCACTAAAATAAACGCCATTTTTTGTTTATAAATTTTAATTTTATTTTAACCTGAATTTGTCAAATTCACAGTTATTTTTAGATTTTTAACCTAGTAAATTACATATTGCTCCATTAAGATTTCCATAAGTGTTCTGACAATTAAAATGATTTGCTCAATATTTAAAAGCTGATTTCTATGTAAAAGCAAGTTTAATAGTTCCATAACTTGAAAATGATTTCCTTACTTAGACCAGACACCGTTAAATTTTGTGTCGCCAATAAAACCAGTCACTTAGAAAATTAAGAAAACCCACTAATCTAGTGATTCCGTTGAAATAAGTTTTTGTCAAATTCATATACTGACCATGTTTACAACTTTACAGCACACACATTTTTTTATTGGTCTCCTGCAATTATAAACTCCCAGTTCATACTCAGCTGTTCATGGGGTCGCGTTTTTCCACGCTCTCACATTTTCACGCGATGTATATGCCGGGTGCCCTGGGGCGAAATATTCTCGTTTCATGTTCGCTCAAATTACTGCGAGATAAGATCAGAGACGTCCAAGAATCATAACTCACACAAACTGGAGATTGTGGCCAAATTAGGAAGAATTTAGAAATAAGTTTATTGTAAATTCTTAATCTCAAATGAGTTGAAATACGGTTGGGGGTCGTTAGAACAAAATTTTGTCTTTAATTTCGCGTTGTACCTTCTTAAAAGTGCTTTTGGGGAAAAACTGAATTAAAAAATGATTTCCAACATATTGAAATCAAATGTTTTATTTTTTTCTTCAGCCAAACAAAATGTCTTTCTAGAATAGGTGTCAAACTTGGAGTATTTTTTATTGACACTTCAGGGTTCTTAAACTTTTTCTTATTACAAATCTCAATCTTATGGGAATGTTGTTGTAACATTCAGTCAAATCACCTTGAACTTCTTAAAGAAACCTTGCAAACACTAGCTTTGAAGTAGTAACATCAGACTATTGTCCAAAATCTTCACACAATCCGCTCCAAGTGTTTAAATTTGAAGAAACTAAATCAAACAAAAAAGTACAACAGATAGGAAAATATAAATAAGACTTGTAGCATAAAAATGTAACATTTTTGGGTACAAACTGCTAGTCAAGGCGCATTATTTCCCATATATATGCTACAATATATATATATATATATCAATCAGGGGTGGGCAGTCATTTTTGACATTTAGTCGTATAAGAAATGTCTTGAACTAAGTCCAAATTAGGATTTAAAATACACATAATATAAAGTGTAATTCCCCAAGAAATTTGTAAATATCCTAGTTTTGACAAACTGGTAGGAAGGAATAAGTGAGGGTGCCTTGCAAGTGAAATTTATTAAAAAAATATTCCAAAATTGTCAAAAAAACCTAAAGGTTTATTTTTACTTTTTTATGAAAAGTAAGCCGCAAAGTAAAAACTTGCTGGCGGACCAATATGGTCGTGTTTTGTCTCTGGTTTAAATCATTATCCTTCCTTGATCTGTTTTATCTGATGATGATTCTGTTGTTTCAGCATCGTGTGTCCAAGTGGCTGCGCTGGAATCAAATCTCACCAAGTCTCGGGAAGAACAACATACAGAGACGTGAGTACCCGCACCAACCCGTGTCAAAATAAATCTCCTGTTGTTTCAATCAATTGTGACGTCACAGTTAAGCGTGCGTTGTTTGAAAGTTTGAAACGTTAATCCTTCGTTGCCTGATTTTAACTTTGTTGAAACTCTAATAACTCCAGTCAATGCTTTATTTAATTTTTGAAACATGGAACTATTAATGAAAGTAAGGTTTTATTTTTGCTGACTTTGACAGAAAATATAAATCACCCGCATTTATCTATTTTAGACTAATAAACTAATTTTGTGTTAAATATAGTTTGAAAATTTAGAATTGACACAAACAAGATAATTTTTAAAATCATTTTACTTGTTTTTATTACCTCTTTTGTTTAAGATTTTGCGCCACATTTTAAAGTCAAAAGTTTATAATCCTTTAATCAGACAAATCCCGGATGAGTTTTCGGCGATTCTCCTAACCCTTAATCCTCACGCTTATTCAAACATCCGCTGCTCGTCACCAACCGTTGTGTCTCTAACCTCAGTTTGCGCGCGAAAATTTGTCACGTGACGATATTTCACAAATTACGTTAAACACTGAAAAACTAATTATTCTGATATATTTAATATTGCGTTAAAATTTCACTCAAATTTAAAAATATATTTGGTATGTCTCTTTACTGCCACCACGTGAATACTTTTAATTGGATTTTTGCGACTTTTTTGGCTTATCTTGTCACAAGGTTTCAAACCTCGCGTCATCCTTCAACGATTCGACTTACTTACACACTGATTGAACATGTTTAGAATTTTATGGCCGATTAATCTTGGTCGTTTGTGAATTTTGCAATAAATTCTTCATTGTGTTAATTTATTTCCCCTCAACTTATCGAGTTGAAGCTCGTGTTTTTTACAGTTTTAATTTAATTCGACAACCGTTGCTTTTATTTTTGAATCAAACATCGTTCAAAAAATCACATTAATGTTTTGTTTTTGAATTATATTCAACAAATCGTTGAGTGTTCCAATTTAACGTCTTTATCCTTACAAATGTTTCTTTTAATGGTGTTTGAATGCTTTTTATAACATATTGTGTGGTAACCCTGAATGCGATAGCTTGTGAGAATATGCGGCGCGGTGTGATGGTTTATTACAATAACTCATATTTTAACGACTCACGTTTTTTAACAAACGTCCAATTACATCCTCCGCCATTTGCAAACTTGTAACTTTATAATAAACTTGTCAGTTCCTCATATGACAAAATGTGAAGCCACTTTCTACCGATGGCTAAGTTTTACAAGCCCAGAACCTTAAGCAAGCAATCCGCAAATACCGTGGGTGGTCCAACACATGAACATAAATTCAAGGTGGTCTTCCACTGACAGACAACGTCACACCCAACCGCTTTGCGAAATAAGCCAATTATCAAATTTTTAAAAGATAAAACAAATTTTTACGAGGTTCAATGTTCGACCTTTAGGAATTATTTTTGTTTTCAGGATTTTATGTATTTCTTATATTTTCGCATAATTTATAGTTTAGCTTCCGCTCGACTAAATGCCATTGTTTTATGTATTTTCACGTTTTATCCAGGAAATCAAAGTCTGGTAAAACAAGCATAACTTATTTATTGGTTAATTTCATTCGCATATCTCACTTATTTGTTGTAGGAAAAACAAAAGTAGAACCGCCACTATTTATTTTGTTTTACATTTCGATTCCACGTTTTACATAGCCTTTTTCATTCCATCTGCAGCAATCCATGTTATATGTATATTTGGCATTCTATCCATAAGATTCCACGTTTTACATATCATTTTTCCATGTTTCCACAGGATTCGATGTTGTGCTTGGCGGCGATCCACGCAGGGGTGATATTGGACAGTCTAGGCGGGAGGGTCCAGGTTAAAAGAGCAGCCAGCAAACCTGTGTATTATGGAAGCAAGGCAAACAACATCTCGTCAACCACGTAAGTAGAACCTTAATGCTGCGGTCGGTGATGTTCGGGATTTAAAATACACTTTTATGCCAATTGGAAGTGTATTGTTTCGAGAATACCAACTTGTTTGTAGAATTTAATCAAAGTGTATACTATAGCTGCTGCTTTCCATTGACTTTTTTTAATACTAAACAAATAATTGACAGAATGTAGCCAATAAAATGATTTTTTAAAGTTAAATCGAGTTTAATAAAAATGTTAATCGATATAAAATGTACCACGTTTTTAAACACCCTAACAATCGACATTTTTGTTACGTCACGCCTTGTTGAAATATTGTTGTGTTACGTCACAGAGCGTCATATTCGGAGGTGGCGATCTACTTTTCTGCTGTGGAGGAATGCTCGGATCGAATCAAGATGAAGCCTCAGCAATTCACGGCGTCATCATACTGGAACGAAACCAAGCGGAACAGGTACGTCACAATTGCTGCGTGTGACGTCACAAACACTGGCTGTGACGTCATAAATAAAACTGATTCCCAAACCTGTTTCCATCAATAAATGATTTTCAAATGACTTGTTTGTCAAAAAAGTGTTCTTTTTGTGACGTAATTGTTTGTAACAATCGTTGCTATGGTCAGGTTGTGGTTGCCAAGCAAAGCTGACTTCCAGAACTCGCTTGGTTGGTCGCCTAGCAACCCACAGGTCGAACAATGGATCGAGATGGATTTGCTCAAACCGAGGAACGTCACGGGTGAGTGGAGATCGATATGCTTCAATAACCTTAAACATGGATTAATCTTGTGAAGATTAGAATTATAATTTATAAAAATTGGGTTTTTAAACAAGTCAAAATACTGACGGAACAACTTTAATATTAAATACTTTAACATAAGGGTCAACAAATCATCGGAAAAAAGTTGTTGTTATAAATACTTAATTATCGAAAACGTTTGTCAGAGGCAAGACTATGTCAAATTTGGCCTTTATGAAAAATGTTTGGCCTGCTTGAAAACCAAACATGAATTTATCCACACGCATACGTATCCATTTCTACAACTGGAGATCTTAAACAGCATTATAGCCGTTTCTAGCCTTTTATATAATGCTCAATAGGCCGAATGAATTTGGTAAACCCCGCAAAGGTCTATATAGTGCACCTGATGGAAGCAGTTGTAATAAAGTATGTTGTTTATTTCCAGCCATCCTCACCCAAGGTTCATCAACTCGACCTTACAAATGGTGCAGGTCATACACGATAAAGTACAGCACTAATGGAATAACGTGGACAAGTTACAAGGACCAGGGACAGAAGCAAGCAAAGGTTTGTGCCAAGACCACATATAATACCACGTCTGTTGAATGCACAGGCAGGGTTAACACAAAGTCTTTGAATAAGTTTGTATTTTGAAAGGTCTCAAAAAGCTATGTTTTTCCAAAATTCTTTGATTATTATTTCAATTTATTTTATGTCCAGCTGAAGTTATATGTTAAAAAAATGGCATTTATACTGATTTGTTTTCGAATTATTAAAATAAAAACGTCAAGCGATCCAATTTTATTTGCAAACCTAACAATTTTCTTTGAAAAGTCTTTTGAAGTTTTTAACATATATGTATATAGAATTATAAGCGTCTTTTAAATGTCTTTGAATATTTTCATAAATTTGTAAGCGACACATGCTTGCTACAACCTGCAGTGACCAATGTAGGGGGACGTAGGGTTCACACTGATCTGTGTAAAGTAATTGTCACTCGGGCGAAAATTTCGGCTGAAATCATTGGTCGAGGTGAAAAAATAAAATTTTAAAACCGCAAACTAACCGCGCATTTAAAGTAGTGGAATGCACGTGTTTTGACCACATAAGCAACATATGCTCAGCCCTCAGTTTCGGAAAACATTATTTTGGGACCGCAAAGTAAACTCTTTAGTTAATGATGTTGCTAATATACACTGAAAATTGGAAACACGCTCATATGTCAACGCATATCGAAAATGTGACTTTTAGGCTAACAATATACACATATATATGCAATTAAGTGAGCATCCAAGAGAAAGGTATTTTCCCTGCATTGCTACAAACGTTAGCGTGTTAGTTGGAGAGCGTGCAAGGCGATGTTGTGGTTGTGTGGTCCATATTGGTCTGTGTAAAGTAATTGTCAGTGTGAGCGAAAATTTTGATCAAAATTACTGGTCAAGGTGGGAAAATTAAATGTTCAAAACCGCAATTTTAAGCCACGCACTTGAGTTAATGAATTTTATTGCGATTTTAGCGCTTGACGACAAATTCTTGTAATATTTAATTTGCCTCAGAACCACTCAGCTTGGACTTACTGCGTTTTTTTACTTTTTTTAATGATTGCGAATGAATATATTTATTGTAGTGTTACTTTATTAAACTTAATTTTTTTCAATTTGTTTTCCGTGCATCTCCATATTAAGGTTGGTTTTGTACAGACACCTTTTCCTCCCTGTAGTCCAGGGCTACCTCACAAAAAAACTTACCTCAATGCACAATGCTTCTCTAACCTATGGGTGGTTGGGTCGCTGACTGCAGTAGTTTACATAGTTCGATGTAAAGAGATTGGTTCTTTGCAAAATTACTTCAAAATTTGATAAAACTGCAGAGGACGGCATGGCTACCATTGACTAAACTCCAAGTTATTAATCCTAATGTCTTATTGTTGCTTGCATACAAAAATCTAAGTGAAGAGGATTTGGTCGCACATGAGCTTCGCTGGTACACACAAGATTAATAACTATAATAATTGGGTCGCCGCGAAAACGGGTGTATCAACACTGGACGATAGATAAGTAAACTTACCACATAGTAAGAATCAAAGCCCATACAGATGTAGGTATCATTTTGAACGTTTCGAATAATTCTTTATTCATTTTCAACATTACTTACCACATGAAATACCACAAACTACTTCAATAATGTTTCCTTGAAATCTTATTTTTATTCATTTTTCCTAATTTAAACTTTCGTTCCATTCCAGTTGTTCTCTGCTAACACGAACCACTTCGCGGAGGTACGTAACAACTTTATTTCTCCCCGCTTGGTGGCGCGCTACATCCGCGTTATCCCCACACCGGTTCGTGAGCTCACAATGAGGTACGCCCTCACCATCAAGCTCAATGGGTGTGACACCAACGGTAAGTGCAGTAACCACTGTAGACTTTTCACTGTTTCTTTACACCAACACTGAGTATAAGCTAATAGTTGTATTTTCCTAGTTCGATCTAGAAACCAATTAGCACGGTTTAACGACAAGCAGTATGAATATGTTGGTAAGCTTTTGCATAACCCTGTTTCATCAGGTCAAAGTAGAATAAGGGATACGCCACTGTTAGGATTTTTGTGTTTCTTTGACAAAAGAATGTATTATATTGTACATTATTATCCTGAAGAATATTGCCTGCATAGGTGATTACCTACACGGCCGAACTTCGGCCGTTTTAATATATATTCATCAAAATAAAAATGTTTTTAAATGACATCAGTATATTTACAGGTAAATATTTAGTTCTTTTATGAACATTATTAGTATCAAAATCACCAAAAAGTATTAACGCACATTTAATTGCAAGAAATTGGTTCACAATAGGCTTATTTTGTTATTTAATAAGTTGTTATCACCTTGTTTGTTCAGAACACATCACTACAACTCCTATGATCCCAAAAGATATAACAAGAAGAACACCTCCAAGCACAACGGCAACTACAACAACAACGAAAAAACCTACAACAAGAATAACTACAACAACAACTGAGGTCCCACCAGCTAACACACCTTTGACTGGTGAGCTACAAAATACAAACAACACGAGTTTAATGATATTTCCACGAACAATTCATAAAATCTTTTGCCTTTTGAACTCGATTAGGTTTTTAAACCCGGAAGAAAATTTAAAGTACTTTTTAAAGTGTTTCTTAACCTTTTTACTGAGCTGTTTGGGAGCTCAAAGTGAACAAAACACAAACAAGAAAATAGCAATATTATTGAGTTAAAATTTAGTGAATTTGAGCCTGAGCCATGTCTCTTATTTTGCTTCACAATAAAAAAAAAAGTCCCTAAAGGCTAACATGCTTCATTGCTAGCTAACTGTCAAATGTGTTATTACAATATAGGTCATCAGTTAATCAATTAAAAAGATTAATTTTCAGTTTAATTTATATTTTATTTTGTGCAGAATCTACAAACTTGTCGAAACCATCTAATAACACACTTCCACCTGTGGTGAGTATTTTTCAACTTGTGCTGTAAAAAGTAATAAATTTCTTGTTTTTTCTTGCTAAAAATATTTGCAAGTAAGTTTTCCTTGAAGATTAATTGTGTGTTTTTATAAATAAGTTGCAATTTTACTGAGCTCGTTGTATTTGAAACCTCTTATTTATAAACATTCATGTTTTTGTTTAGTTGTTCTTGTATTAATTTATGTTGCTTATGTATTTTTTATTTTCCTCACATTTTATTTTATTCCATGTTATTTTTTCCAGGTGCCAGTCAGCACGAACAACAATCCCAGCAAAACCCCAGATGTTCCACTTAATGGTAAGCAACTAATACGTCACAAAGACCTTTGTAATATACGTCACGCTCGATGCGCTCCAGCGGTCTTTGATACGCTTGGCTGCGTAATCGTGCGTTTATCGAATATTCTTCTCGCATGATTGCCACGGGCCTTTGGTAATGCTTTATTACGTCACAGAGCGGAGCATCATCATAATCGCGATCGTGGCCGCCCTAGCTGTGACGTCAATACTTCTCGCGGCCCTCGTTCTTATTCTCGTTCGAAAAAGGTGAGTTTTGATTGTGACGTCATAAGGTTGGTTGTTGATTTTGTTCTAAATGTCGTGATTGTTCAGGAAAAAAGAGCCGAAGATTGAAACGATTGTTCCGAAGATTACTACGTCACAAACGAACGCGACTTACCACGCGGGAATCGACAGTAAGTTGTCATAGCAACGTTAACCATAAGTCCTGGATTGTTTTAGATTAATTGTTACGTCACAGGTAAACATAACAACAGTTTTTATATTTAACATTTTCCAAACCAAACATGTGGCAACAAAAGTACGAATTATCTGTACAAAATAAAGTCGGGTTGGTTTCCATTGTAACAATTTTAAAGTCACATAAAAATAAAATTTATTTAAAATTTAAAATTCCCATGATTTATCTCAAGTTCAAGTTAACTTGGGTTAACATGTATAACCCACTTACGTCATCATTACGTAACCTCGTGACGTCATTCTTCCAGGCGCGCGCTTTTCCTACAAGAAAGACGAGAAACAAAACGGGAGAAAAATAAGCGGGAACTTTCTCTTCAAGAATTACAACTACGCCGACAGCTACCCTGTCAATCGTGACGTCACAATGCAGAACGCACGCGGCGGCGTCACTTTGCTGTATGACGAACAAAGGGCGAGCAACGGCGAGATTGTGACGACATACACGGCCGGCAGTGACGTAGCTGGCCCTAGCAACGCGCTTCTGCAACCTCAACGCAGTTGCCATGACGACAGCGACAGCTTTCAAACAGGTGAGGTTATGACGTCACAATCACATTATAATTGCGATTGTTTATTTGGAAGTTTAAAGAAGTGAATAATTTGTATTGTTTTATCATTTTTAGATAAATATTTAATTTGTTTAATTTTTAGACGATGAAGACCACGAGTATCAGGTGATTCCCGACAACGTCACTGATTACGTCACCAACCCTCGTACGTCATCAAAAGCGTCGACAGCGTCGAGCCACCACAGCAAGCGGTCTGAGGGCTCGTGGGGGAAGGACCCGGTGTTTCCCCCCGCCCACATGACGTCATTCGGGGGCCGGTCAAGGTCGGGGACTTTCCCTCACCACAACTCGGTCGGGGAGTTCCCCCAGCCCCCTAAAACGGCCCCCGCCCATTTCACAGCCCCAAGGTTCAACTTGAGCCGGAAGCGAGGGGGGAGCAGGTCCCCCGAGCATGTGACGTCACAAAGGAACTCCACGTCATCGGGGGGTTCTTCCCCGCCAGTGACGTCATACCCCCCTTACTACTCCGCGGTTCCTGATGCGCCACCCAGCGGTAGAAAGGCGTCGTACAAAACACCGAGGTCTCATCCGTTCTCGCCGCCCAATACTAATGGTGACGTCATAATGGCCGGAAGCGACCCCGCGATGTCACGTCACAATGGTGGGTCTATTATTGTTTGTATTTGAAACGTAAACGTTTGTTTTTGTTTTTTAATAAAGTTTGTTTGATGAAGAATAACTCGTGTAAGTGTAAGGTTTTGATATTTATGCAAATTATTTTCACGTTGAAAACTTGACTTTATAAAATTTCTATAAACGCATTTATTTTTCAAAATGTGAAATAATATATTCAGTCTGGCAAAGCTGGGTTTTTAGTTTATAAACGGAAAGCTGACTTATAAATGTAATTAAATCACAGATATTAATTATTTTAAATAATTCCAATTTTTTTCTTTATTTAACGTAGCTTAAAACATCTGTTGGAAATAAAATGTGTTTTAAACTGAAAGTTTGAAGTTTTATTTATTAAGTTTAGAGCTTCATTAAAACAAATTGTTTTTTCCAGGTTACGAGCCTGGCTTGCGTCACTCGTCGTCACGTGGAAGCCAGCAAAGCGGTTACGACCAATTATATCGCCCCAAAAACCCGCCAATATCGGGCGAAAGCGCGGGAAAGTGCATGGTTGTCGTGACGACCAACAACTACAACCAATTAGATCTGCACACGCCCGTTTGAATTTCCCGCCATTTTTACTTCAACAAGTGTGAAACAACCATGACGTAACAATGATGATGATGACGTCACAGCTAGGGATGTCCGATACTTGACAATTCATTCCGATACCCGATATTTTGGACAAAAGTATCGCGATCCGATCCCAAATGACGTCATTACTGTGGTTATCAAGGAAACCTGACGACATTGAAACTTCCAAGGTATTTTCTGTTTAGACCAAAATTTTCTCAAACGTCCAGTTGTTAGAATCGCTGCGTTTGTTTGTATCGTATCGGCAGCGATACCACATATAGCGATACTACCACTTCCGATATACCAGTATCGGACATATAGCGATACTACCACTTGGTATCGGGTATCGGCTCCGATCCGATATTATCGGACGAGTACCGATACTACCACTTGGTATCGGGTATCGGCTCCGATCCGATATTATCGGTCATCCCTACTCATAGTTCAATAGACTGCCTAGCTTGCTTTAGATTTCTTGCCAACTATAGAAAGCCACGTGTAACAATATAATCGGCCATTCCATATTTGGGCATTCCTGGATTCAACTTTTCTTCTTTTTTTGCTTATTTTTGCCAAATATTTTCTTTTTGCCATTATTATTCTTTTCTCGTGTTATTATGCATTGCTCAGTGTTTATTTGCTGCTTATTACGTCATTATTACCAGTATTGTGACGTATCACTTACATATTGTCTTCAAGTGGCTCCGAAAAGTTTGCGAGCGAAAAAAGATTTGCTCCGAAACAGAAATAACTTTCAATTGTTCGAAACGAAGTGTTTGTATCTGCTTTATGACGCAATAAATAGTTATTGTTTACCTTCTTGTTCTAATTATGCTCGTTTCAATGTACGTTGTTACGAAACAATATAACAGTAAAATATAACCATTGTCTGAATTTATTGAAGCTTACTTTTCAGAAAGCGTCTTAAAAAGCGAATCGTTGAAACGAAAGCTTAAGTAGGTTAATGTTTGCTTATTTTATGGCACTTAGTGACTCAGTTGATTTACGAATTATTTACAGTTCGACTTTTTCCATTGTTAAGCCTCAATCGACGGTTTTATAGATTCCTCGTTAAAATGAATCAGTTGGTTACAACCTTAGTTCTCTGAAGCTACATAAAGTAGTGGAGGGTTCTAGCTGGGAAGTAGAGATGCTTGTTATTATGTGGAAAGTTAAAAAGTTGGTTTAAAAACGCAAAACAAAGCGTTTCTTAAATCGTTTAGATTTGTAAATTAACATGAACAATATTTTTTACCAGCGCTTTTTATCCTGGTTATAAAAGCAATGGAACAAGTTTTTGTGGTAAAATACATTGTGCTACAGGTTTAGCTCAAGCCATTTTATTTTTCAGTCAATGATTTATTTGTTTTTTATTGCTTAAAACAATGTTAAAGCGACAAATGTCAAACATAATTGGCGTAAAACAGAAAATAACTACATTTAGCTGCGTAGCCTTCTTATACTGTATTACAGTGTTGTAATGAGTGCACTTAGTCACTGTTGTTAAATGGCTTGATTCAGGTCTTTTGGACGAATGACTTGGGTTAAAATGAAATGTTTTCAAAAAGCATTTTTTGAGAAATTGGGTTATTTATCCTAATTTTCGCACATAAAACAATTTTGCTTGCTGCATTTTTCGTATTTTTTGATGAGTTACGGCTTATATTCGGACAAGTTAACCAATTCTTATGGTTTACCGTTTTATTTTATGACAAGAGTCCTAAAGTTGACTGACCTAATTATTGAGACTGGACTGGGACTTGACTTGTTATTTTTTTGCAAAATTGCAAATGACTTGACTTGTTTAAGTTGTAGAGCTTTTGGACTTTGAAACCGTGACCCCGTAAACTCTGTGCATTCTGTCTGCCGGCTCAATCGCTCATGCTGTCACTTTAATTTCCTGTCGCGTGTTGTATAAATTGGTTCGTCGAATGGCCGTTTTCCTAAGTCGTGTTTTGTGTCGCGTTTTCTAACGAATTAGTAATTACTCACATCTGTCCGATGTAGGCTATATCAGAAATGTTGTAAATCGTTAATTTAGCAGTCTCACTGTTCACTTAGCTGGAGTCAGATCGCCTACGTTAAAGAGGTTAATTATTGTAGGTATATCGTAAGTACCTGTAAGTACTGTTTGTTGTTTGTTTATTTGCAATAAACTTTATTTCATTGTGGCTGCGCCCCACAAAGTTATTGTACAATGACTTGTTTACAAAGCTGCTGTATTAACTTTTTTATAGTAGGACTGGATGATTTCAAAAGTGCATTATAAACAGCTTGGTAAGAACAATATAGTGACGTAGTTTAAAAGAGAACTTAAGAGGAAATGACTGTTCAAACTTTAAACTGGCAGTAAGCTGATTTAGATTGTATTTCGAAAATGACAATATAATTGTTTAGCTGCAAAAAGCTGTTCAATTTGCTTTGTGCCCTTTTATTTTGCGTTTGGCTTGTATTTTTTTAATTGGAACTTCTGTGAAAAAAGTAATTTCTGTCATTTCGTCAGATTCTGTGATCAATCTTGGCGGTTCTAGATATTCCCCTTTGTATTGTTACGTTGTTTGTTACGTCACATGCCAAATTGTTTTGTCGTTAACTGAACAGTTTTATCTTTTGCAACTAGAAGTTGGGTTTAACTTGTTCAACTTCAGTCTGCATTTCATGGCAAGTTACCCGATATCTTGGATGTTTGCACATTTTGGTTTTGAGTCCTGTTGGGTGTGTATCGCCAAACTTAGAAGTATGCAGATGTGTAGTCAAGCTTTTATACACACCTGGGCTTAAGGAATCCACCATAACTCGACCTATTTACGAAACTAGGTGTAAGTTACTATTTGAAGTGTGAATAAAACTTGCTTTTGGAGCAAATATAAGGTTTGCAAGTTCACAGAATACAGACTAGGATTTCGACATTTTATCTGCGTGAGAATAAAAGTTGTTTGCCTCGATGGCTTGTAGGTTTTATTTAGCAAAGCTTAACAATAAAACAGTAATATTATACTTTGTATTGTAAGTCAAGGCCCGTTTACACTACAGCTGCCCTGAGCTGCGCTGGGCGTAATTTGCATTTAAATTATATTGTGGCGAGCGTTTCACGCTTTGCTAAACTCAAGCCCCGTGCAGCTATAGAAACACATTACGTTTGAAGCGATTTTTACGCCCATCGCAGCTCAGTGCGGCTGTAGTGTAAACGGGCCTTTATCTATTGAGGGAAACACTGGGATAATTAGTAACTAGCTGTGCAAGAGTTCAGTCAGGCAAATAATTCTTTTACAAACTGCTGTTTATGTTCTTCCGTTAAGCATAAATTAATAGAACTAGCAGCGTTAAGGGCTGCTTTAGAATTCTACCTCATCTTTTGTCTCACATTGCTAACAATATTTGGGTTAGGGTGCGAGTTAGCGTTTGGGTGTTGGCGAGTTAAGTATTAATATTAGATTTATTCTCTCATACTTATTTATTTCTTGCAATTTTAATTTTAACTCGTTTCGTTACTGTAAAAAGTGGTAGATTCTAGACCAGCTCAACTTTCTGTAAAACATACCTTGATATAATTAGTTGATCATCCCATATCAAAAAATGTAAACAAAAAACAGTGCAAGTACTTCTAATTTATATTTGTATATAATATTTTTTCTACTTTTATTACTTAATGCGATGGAACACAAAACCACAAAGATTTTTTTCGTGGAAAAGTTCTTGCAAAGTATAAAGGCCACAAGCGATTATTTCGATTCAGTCTATTCTAACCATCCATCTGGCAATACTAATATGTTAAGCACTGAGAAAGCTTGAATTATGAATCTGGAACTTAACCGAGACATGTGTTTAGCTTAACGCAAAATTCTATTTTGGAAGCATCTTATAACAGGGGTTTCAATCAAGTCCAACTGGCGGCCCGCGAGAACATTTAAAACCAAACATTTTTTGTCTCAAATTGTTTGCTTGAACTGTTTATTTAGAGTTAAGCTTTTTTTTTAAAAAACAGGCAAAAGTTTGCTGCGTTAAATTGTTTTGTAATACAATTAAATTTAATCAGATTATTTTCATCGCCATGGAGAAGCAAGCAAAACAGGCAAGTGGCATTTATATTTAAAAATGCAGGATTTCGCTAATAGCCTACTTGTTTTATTTGGTATTTAGTCTATATATTTAAAAAAATAATAATTTAAATATTTTAACGACCAAAACAGATATGTAAAACCAAATTTTTATGTCTATAACGATGTAAACTTTTTCTCGTATCTCGTATTATATTTACAAGTTTTAAACGTTATCTTGCTCCGTATTTGATTTACTTAAAATGCATTTGCTTACGTTTATTTATAATTGATTTTTGTTTGTGAAATGTGGTTGGATTACAATTGCAATCTGATTATAATTTTTGTTCGATTGCAGTTCGATTTCTATTGTCTTGTATTGTTGTTTTAGCGTGTGACGCGATACGCGTTGGTGCCAGCAGTGGTGACCCCCCTCACATTTCTATTCACTTACGGCTTCAGCATTGGAACAACCAACTCGGCTTCACAACCAATACAACAGTTCTACAACCAATCGCACTTTGTAAGTGGGAATAAACGGAGTTGAAAATTATGACGTCAGATATGTGATATTTTTAAAAAGAAGTATTACGTTTCGATTTGATAGCAAATGACGTCATTAAAATGCTAAACGAGCAAAACAGATGAAAATGAAACGTTTGAGAGTATTTTTTTGAGATTACTATGCCAAAATTTGCTTTACCGTTAAGGAGTTTAGTTACCTCCAGTTGTTATCTTACTATTTTTGATGACTTTACCTTTCTAGATAGAATTAGTGCTTTAGATCGCAAATATAATCCCAATAGTAATTTTGCATCGGACAGCGATACCACCCTAGTATCGGATCGGCACCGATACAACCCTAGGACGAGTATCGATACTTCCACTTGACATCGTACAACCCTACTTATCCCTAGACAATTTGTAAAATTTAAACAACAAGCAAAATTGATTAAATTAAAATTTACAAAAAGGCCCATTTTCACCTAATTGCCATGTTGCAGCTAATCAAGTATTGGCTTCAATCTTATAATACGACATCCATAATTCAAGTTAATTGCGTCATATGTTTGAAGTTAGAGCCTTGTCACAGCAAATCATTTTGTTGATGCAGATTCGCTACGGTACCTACATGAACGGCTCTACGCTCGAACTTCTCTGGGTTTTAACAGCCTCACTTTATCCGCTAGGTGGCATGGTTGGGTCGATGTTTGTGCGCCCACTAGTGACGAGGTTTGGGAGGAGAAGATGCCTCATCTACAGCCAGGTGCGAGTACATACCCCCCAAACTGTAGTTTTGCCTATTTTAACACGTAAAAGCAAAACATTGAATTTACATTACGTTTCTAGTGTCTTGGTCCATTTTGATAACGAGGTTTTTAGCCCATGAAGGCGTTTTTTTGTAAAATATATTTTGTACTGAAAGTAACACCTCTCCAAACTAAAACTTTAACAATATAAACGAACTTTGTGGTGCACTTAACGGTAATTTTATAATGTCACGTTTGTATAACTTTGTGGCGTCATCTCTGAAAATATTATCATGCCCCAAAACAAAACCTAGAAACCTGCTTCCTGCTAAAGTGTTTATCTGTTCCCGGTCTGATTCGGCCATTAAGAATAACTAAGTATTATCTTGCTTATATTTCACCATCTCCCCTTATTTTCCTCCCAATACTCCAGGTGATTTGTTTCATCGCCACAGCCCTCATGAGCGGATCAGCTGGAATGAATTCTTACGAAGCGCTGATCGTCGGAAGGTTCGTGCTCGGGCTCTACGCAGCCATCGGGACAGGTGAACATGCTAGATGTGGAAGACGTACAAATATTAAAAAATTTGAAAAAAACTAAAAAAACTAAAAGAAACCTAATAAACGTAAAAAAGGAGGAAACAAAAAAAATGTAATAAAAATAAAATAAAAAGGTGACAGATTTATCATGAAATTAACGTTAAAAATTTTGAAGAGGGTTAAAAAACAAAAAAATATAGATAAACGTATATATAAAATAATTTATTTTTAATATAATTTTAATGCTAGGGTGAACGTTAGTAAATAGTTGAGCTGTGAGTAGATTTATAAGCTTGCTCACTTACTTTCCAGGTATCGGGCCTATATATGCTTCGGAAATCTCAGCAACTCACATACGTGGAATAATTGGAAGTATTTTCTCACTAGCAATCGCAATTGGGGTTCTATTTGGAAATGTCCTGGGACTAAAACAGGTGGGGAAGCAAACGCTGATGCAGCAACAACTAAAACGTAAACATCTTGTTAAGTATATTTAGTACCTAAATCTGTGTGGACCCAAATATTTAACTGCACGCAAGGCATTGGCTGCTAGCAAAGCAAGCCTGCGGTGAGATTCGAATTCACGACCTCGACCATTTCGTGACAAAAACAGCCTGAAAAAAGAGATTCAAGCCACATCATGTTTGTCAACCCATGGCGAGCCAAAATGTAGCGCCGTTTAATTTAGTTGTGTTGGAATGTCCGTGGTTAGCTTTATTGAGATTGGTTCTGAGCAAAACTACAGTACGAATACATGCTTCATATTAATTAATTTTAAACATATTATTGCTATTGTTTTACATGTGTTTTGCTCACTTTGCAAAAAATCCGTTTAAAATAATTCGATCGGTGGAACTTTGCTGTTACACTTACGCCGAATATTCCGGAAAGGGCGAGTAACAGCGATTTACATGAAGGCCGACAATCACCATTCCACGTCTTGCGCCAAACATGACCAGGCAGTTTCCACTCGACTTTTATTTATTTATATTTTTCAGATTCTAGGGACATCTAGTGGATGGCCGTACCTTCTCGCAGTAGGGGCTATCCCGAGCTGCTTGTTCCTCGCTTACTCCCCCTGGATGCCACAAAGCCCCCGGTAAACGCCTACGTCACAAACATCTGTTGCGTCACAACTAGGCGATGTTTGATGATAATATCGGTGCTCTTCCGATAAATTGGTATCGGTGCTCGTCCGATATAGAAAATAGGAAATGCAGCAATGGTTGGCAATATAATAAAGCAAATTTTATTTAAATCTTTCCCGAAGGTAAATGCCTTTCTTGAATATAAGTAAATTATGTCAAAAAAAAGATTACCTCATCTCCTATTTATAGTTGTATTGTTTTACTTACTTGACCATGATAATGACGTCATTTTTGATAAGATTGTTATACTTTTGCTGACGTTGTCATGCATCGGAACAATTATCGGACATCCTAGTCATAACCATTATGCTGTGACGTAACATATATGATATCACACAGGGCTTTGTTCTTGGACCAGAACGACCGCGCGAATGCCGAGATCGTCTTGAAGCGACTCCGAGGTTGCGATGACGTCACCAGCGAGTTACGTCACTTGTCGAACGAAGCCGAATTCAACAAGAAAAGCAAAGCGCTAACAATCAGTCAGGTTTATATGTATTTAGTCCATGACTTGCAGGCGGCATTAGTGGGTTGTGACGTAACGATGACGACTAACGGTGTTGTGACGTCATAGGTGGTGACGTCACGTCGTGTCAGGTGGCAGCTGGTGTCTGGGATCGTGTTAATGAGCGGAATGCAGTTGAATGGAATCAACGGAATCCAGTTCTACTTGGATGACGTGTTCGTTATTGCGGGGGTTCCCCTGAGTATTGTCAGTTACGTCACAATAGGTGTGACTTTTTATCAAGTCGTCATGAACCTTGTGGGGGTGAGTGGATCACGTGATTCACGAGAAGTAGTTTTAAGTACTTGCATTTATATTTTGTGTATTCAGGAGTTTTTGAAGCAAATTATTACTTTATTACCTTTATGACAATCGGATTTAATAACGTCACAATTACGGATTAATTGATGTTTTAAGTCCAATTAAATAATTATGTAAACTAAGGTTGTTTAGCCTTTTCAGCAAAAGTTAAAAACAATATATATTAAAAGAAAATATGGGATTTTTTTAAAAACAACTTCGTTTTTTTTACAAAAGGAAACAGCTTATATTCGTATGTTTATTTTTCAGGGCATTTTGTGCGACAAAGTTGGTCGGAAGAAGTTGTTATTGGTCGGCAACCTGATCATATGCGTTTCAATCGTGCTTTACACTTTGACGGCCGGTTTACAATCTAAGGTCGACTGGTTGTCCTACCTCAGCATATTAGCAGCTCTAGGTAAGCACGACCACCATCACAGTAGTACAGTTGCCTCCACACTTTATCGCTTACGGCGCACTATACCAATCCACTCTAGCCGAACCCTGCGATGTTTATCTTACAGTAAACGACTGATCAGGGCTGCGGAGTCGGTTAAAAACAACCCTAGTCCGACTCCGACCAAATGTGTGATTTCGTCGGGCCCGGCTCCGACTCTAGAGCCTGCTTTTTTACCTATTTACGTAAATAAAATTCAGCAATCCACCCATAGGGCTGTCAAACAACCAAGAATACGCGGTGGGAAAATATTCAACCATATATGCTATTTCACTTTTACAATTTACAGTTGGAGCCCTTATTCTTTGAAGTGTTAATTGTGGCCTTAAAAAAGTTAACTTTACTGAAAAAAAGATTAACTACTTATCGTTACGATTAGGTGACATTTTGCTGAAGCCGCAAAAAGATGATATGCTACGTTGTATATCCTTCCAGTATCTTTACTTAGTGGTTTAATGTAATGTAGCGATAAACTGCATTAAAACAACACACACCAAGTGTGCGTAACGTAGGGAAACATTCTTGTTTTGTTGCACTCCAATCGTACAGAAATAACTGAATACAGAAGAATCGCCAAACCTCCTCAAGCGATAGCTCAGCATGTTTACAAAGCAGTAATTCTAGCGAGGGTTGTAACAGGGTTTACGCGAAGGTTCATCGTTAAACCAGTTAACTTTATTGCTCTGTGAGTTGGAAACGTTTCCTAGGAAGTTAAATATTTGCTCTTTTAAAATCAAGAAGCGTCATTTGGTAATTATGTTCCACTAAAGCTGTAAGACTGCAACTATTTTATCGACCTAAAAGTTTTTCAAGTTTTATTTTTCGCTTGATCTTTTCTTAGGCCCCAAATTAAACCTTATTTTAAACTCAAAATACACAAGTGGCGTATGTGTTTCCAACGCCAATACAATCGTATTAGAAACCTTACATATTTGACCTCTAAACCTTAGTTTGACCTTTGTCGCAATTTATCTCTGTAACATTATTGACCTCTCAAATTAATTGAACTCTCTTGTAACATTTGACCTCTACTTCATAGTTTGACCTTGGTTGCAACATTTCACTTCTGTCGAATTAATCAACCTCTACTTCATAGTTTGAAGTCTGTAACATTTGACCTTTACATCATTGTTTGACCTCTACAGCTTTCATTACGGGATTCTGCATTGGTCCCGGTGCTGTGACGTATTCGATCACGCCCGAGCTTTTCGACCAATCAGCGCGCCCAGCTGCGATGACGTTGTGCGCCTTCAACTTGTGGATGTGGTTTGCGCTCATCGGATTTATCACCCCCTACTTGTTCGTAAGTTCCAAACCAACATAAAATATGGGGGGTGTTGGTCTATGACGTCATTGTTGGGTTTCATCTTAATTAAGCGAGCTTTAAGCAGTGAATTTCCAATGCCCTTAATAGAATATAATTTATATAAAGTCAAGTTTAAAACACTCACGGTGTGCGATCAATTCGGCAAAGAAATTATTAATGCCAATCTTTGGCGGCCGGAAATTATGGGATGCAATCTGGTCTTTGGGGGCGTTTTTGGTTTTGAAGCTCTTAATTTAAAATTTGGCAAGATCATATTTTTGAAAATTTTAATAATTTGGAACACTATTCTTTTTTCGTTTTTTAAATTTCTAAGATCGCGTCGAAATTCCCTTTTCGTGGAACTTACCGTATTTTTTTCAACGACAGAAAAATGTTTCTCAAACTTTTTTGCCGCGGACCCCTAAACTTTTTTTTCCTTCGCATGGACCAAGGTAGGCAATATATTTTCGGAGATGACGTCACACAAACCTTTTTTTCATTAGACTTTCTTCTTTGCCTTCATGGACCCCCTAAAGTATAGTTAACGTGTACCCTCAAGGGGTCCATAGACCCCAGTTTAACAGCCACATGTTAGGATTACCTCAATTTGGTTGAGCCATGGTTCGGGACAACTTGTAAATTTCTAACCACCGACTTTCCAGGATCACCTACTTTACGCCGCCCTCACTCCGTTCCTCGTGGTAACCATAGCAACGTTCGCCTACATCAAGATCGTTGTGCCGGAAACCCAGGGGAAGAGTGTTCCCCAGGTGCAGAGTCACTTCGCAAAGTGGAACCGCGTTCCCATAGCAACCGTCGACCTGGGGACCAAAAACCAGGCCTATGACGTCACAGACGAACAGCGTATGACGAAGTTGTGACGTCAACTTGACTTGAATTAGGCATTTTAATTAATCGCCAATATTTTTTAACTTAATTCTAGTAAATGTTGTATAACGGTGGTTTTGAAGGTAATTGGTCAAATTAAATACAAATCTAGCATTTGCACATTGAAATATTTTGTTTTTAATGATCAAATATCAAGAAGTAGTATACAGGGATCCTTCAAATAGATTAACCGAATTGCTTGATAGATTTAAGTATTTTCATGCAAGCAAAGACATGCTAAAACAACTAGCCGTGTGGCCGGAGGTCGTGAGTTCGAACCTCACTGCAGGCTAGTTGTTTTTCTAGCCTGCCCTGCTTGCATCATTGATCGACAGATTAGGTGAATCTGCGATGGCTTTTGTTGTAGCCTGCTAATGATACGTAAGGGCTAGATCACAGTTGTTCGACACATGTGTGTGTTTATCTTTTAAAATGAGAATTATGTTTAAAAACGTGGCCACTACGTGTTAGTTTTTTTTTTTTTTTTTTTATAAAAGTGTTATAGATTCTACTTTTAAGGCTTTCATAAAATGTAATAATTCGAATACTTATGGTTGCCACGCTCTCTTGCATTGAGACTGTGGCTAAACATTTATTTTGTTTTAATGGAATTGCAATCCACTCAAATTATTGTTCACGCAACTGTTTTCAATGCTAGTAGAGGATAAGATAAAATATAATTAAGATCGTTAAACGAACGAAAAATTACAAAGTAAAATGGCAAACCGTGTCGTGTTCACATTAAATGTTAAACTAGCTTCAAATAAAACCACCAATGGAAAAAAAGGATTGAACCAAATGTCCGCTAGGTGGCGATAACGACAGTAGGTTTTAAAAGTGTAAATACGCTTAACAGTTATTATTGAAAAGAAACCTGCACTACGGTGGCAATTTTGAGAAAATTAAACGATCATTTGCGACTGTTTGGGCCTAAACTTACTCTCGCCAGCGATAAAACATTTTATATGTGATCTTTCGTTGCAGGGTTAAAAATAGAACCGAACAATATTCATTTCAAAGCTGACGTCTTAAAGTTAGGCCATTAAGAGTCGTCCAAAACAAGTTACCTTAAATCTTAAACTAAATACATTCAATGAGATGGCGGATAGCCTAATGAAAAGCAACATATTTTTACCAGTAAAACCTGTCTGCGAAAATAATTTTACATGAACGTCGGTCCAGTTTCACCACTAGTTTTGGTGATAAGACCGTAAAATCGGAAGAACCCTAATCATTTTAATGGTTCTTTGGCGCCTCAAGTGGCTAAATAATCCTACTAGGGTCCAAAAAATATTATATTTCTTTCAAATAACTCTTTCGAATATTGTTCAGTGCTATATTCTTGAATCTATTTGTCATGTGAATGTTTCAACAACAACAGAATCCTCAATTTTTAGTCCTTAATTTTCAGAAAACAATATATATAATTTTGGCTTCAAAGTACTATGTTCTGGGTATGTAACTCAATAAGTTTGAATAAAACAGGTTTGGTTTAGGGAAGTCCCAAATTTCTATAATAATTTTACATTTATTCGACAAAGCATAAAATTGATTTGAAATAATTATTAAATTTAGCGATTTAAACGTTGAAAGTGAATAAATAAAGTTAAATCAGCAAAGCGTAAAAAAGTTTTATTCGATGTGTTAAAGTGTATGAAACTATTGTAGGTTTTGTGAATTATTAACTTTTTTGCAGATTTTGGTTTTTTATGCTAGTTTCTGTAAAGTAATTAGAATAAAAAGAACGTAAAGAAAAATAAATAAATAAAATAAAATATTTAATTTCGAAACATATAACTATTCCTGATTCAAAAAATTGTGCAAATTACATTATCAGCAATGTTATTACAAACATATACAATCAAACGTTATTATAGTTAGCATCAACAATTTACTTAAATGTTTGTGGATTTATTATGCCCGAAACATTTGTTTTTATTTTGTATAAAAGCTAGGGCGCCAGTCTAAAATCCTACCATTTGTTTTTAACATTAATGAAATGAGTTGTCAAATTTAAAATTGCTCGGTTAAATAAATATAATAATATTACTTGACCTACCCACATCCCACTGTGGAAAGTATGGTAAGTGCACCCGCGAGATTTGTTCAACCTTTTAAAAGTGCACCACGAAAAAATCTGAACTGCACCCGAAATATGTAAAACGCTTGTGCAGCATACGTTTACAAGTATGCAATACAGAGTGCTTTGGAAAATCATAAAGTTCACCCGAAGTCCATTTTTTGACCTTAGTTGCACCCGGATTTTTTAGGCCGTGCACCCGCGAGATCTCGTCAAGATATGCCATACTTTCCAGCAGTGCCCACACCTGAACGGCGAACGCTAACTCTCACCCTAACCCAAATATTGTTAGCAATATAAACCCCCGGACAAAAATGTGGTAGGATTCTAGACCAGCGCCCTACTGTGTCTTTCCACTATTGCAATTGGCCGATGAAAATAAAACATGCGGTTAAGTGTCAATCTGCATTTTGTGGCAGGTGTACACACAATATATATATTAAGCAATTTCAACCACACCTGAATTGGTGAATTGCACATCTAAATTCTGTAAAAATGTTGAGTTTTGCTAGATTCTGATTTGCCAGGCGTGCAAAAAAGCTTTTACCTGCACTCACTGCATCTTGTCGAAAATGCAATGAAACGCAGACTGGGTGCAAGTTCTGGTATACTCTGTGGCCCAGCAATTAAATAATTGTAATTGTTACTAATGTTTTTTTATGTGTGTGAGGGGAGGGGGTGAAAAGGTTACAAAAGTTACATACATGTAGACATTTATATACCTTTTAATGTGTGTATCACATTTGTTAAATATTGTGAAAAAAAAAGTATTTGTGCCAGTCTGCATTCTGTGGCAGTTGCACACCCGTTTTTTTTTTCTAAAATAAATTGGTGTGCACACCTGAAATAGTAACTAAATTGTTCTAGGTTTTTTAACCTTTGCAATTATGTTTTTGCACACCTAAAAATTTGATTTTCAACACCCAGAATCTCAACGTTAAGTGCCATGAAATGCTTGTGCATAGATTGTCTGTTTTGTCTGTTAGCCAACAAATAGTTCAACAAGCTTTTTATATTTATAACCAACTCACTGAGAAGCTTGTTGAAGCAAGATAAATGTTGGTTTGCAGGACGATAGCAACTTTTCAATAGGAGGAAAAAGTTAAAAAAAGTTTATCTAACGTTAAACCGTATGGTTTAGTTGTATTTTGGCGCAGGTGATCTACAAATCCTTTATGTTTTAAAGATGAACAGTTTTAACAATAATTCACCTAAACTTGAAAATAATATGAAAGCTCCGACTGATTCATTTCGAGTTCCGCTGCCCAAGAACGTGGAACCTGCTAAAACTAAGGTGTCAAAGTTCAGCGACGGCCCACAAACGGCAAACGGGAAACCCAGGAGGTCAAAGTTCTCTGATCGACCCCCGAGTGACGCCATTCCGGTTAAAATTGATCCAAAGCAAGCTGCGGCCGCTGCAGCTGCCAGGATAAATGCAAGTCTACGAGCCAAGGGGAAATTATCGGACGAAACGTTGCTTAAACCAGCTATAGCTCCGGTCCAGGCTCCCAACGCTTTGTTGAACATTATTCAAATATCCCCAACAACTAAGGTTTTTGATTCTTACGTTGCTAAGATCGACATCAACGACCTTCCGCTGAGCACACGCACACATTTCGCCCACTTTAGCATCCAAGACGCAATAAATAAAGAAACTGGGGCTGCAGTTTCAATGAAGGGGCAGTACCTCACAACCCAGGAAAAGTCACATTTAACAGGAATCGAGAAACAACTCCATCTTTTTATTCAGTCTCCAGTCAAGTTAAAAGTGGACATGGCTCTCTCGAAACTTCGTGACATGATTTCAAAGCATCCAACGACAAACAATGCTCCTTTGAGTACTTTAAAACCATCTCCTTCAAGCGAATTAACCCCAAACAAGCCGGTTGTTCCGATGGTTGGACAACCAACTTTACCAACGGGGAATTTCGTCCAGGAAAAAGTGTTTGTGGGGATGGACAGCGCCCCTAGTGGATTTGATCTACGGACAAAACTGATTGGGTTTAATTACACAAACTTTAACTTCATCGCAAACTCAACAGCAGCAAAGGTCATTCTGAGAGGTCGGGGGTCAGGGTTCATTGAGCCCACCTCGGGTCGTGAAGCTTTTGAGGCAATGTACGTTTTTATAAGTCACCCAACTCAAACTGGGGTCGACGCGGCAAAAAAACTAGTGCTGAACCTGATTGAAACTGTAAAAACCGACCTCGCATCCCATATCTCCAGGAACAGTGGGTTCGGTGCACAACCCCAGGTCCCGCCCCCCATTAACCCCTACTCATCATACCCCCAACCCCCGGCCCCGATGTTCCCACCCATGCCAAACCCATATTTTGCACCCCCAATTGCAAGTATGCCCCCATATTCCAACCCGTACCCCCTTGCACCCCCAGGTACCACAGTTCCACCTGTGGCTCCTGTAGAAAGCATTCCAGACCCTCTTGCACCCCCTGGAACCGACCCTGACCCCCCAACGACGGACCTAATGCCCCCACCGCCGATTCCAATCCCCCCAAAACCGGTGGAAGTGAAGCAAAGTCGGAAACGATGTTTTAAAGAAGAACAACCGGATGACTCCGACGTTCTCGGGTATAAACAATTCTCGACCGAGAACAAAGAAAAAACTTCGAGTGAAGAAAAGCAGAAAAAGCAGCGGAGAACTTTTAAGGAGAACACGGTCGTCGCAGAAGTTCCGGTCATCGATGCGACTAAACCTGACGAGGATTTAAAACCCTCTGGAAATTTACCGTTTTGGATGTCACACAACTAGGAGTGATATTTTTGTTTTTGTTTTGTTTATCAAAGGTGGCCTTTCGTGGGAAGTTAGGAAAGATGTATTTAGGAAAGTACAGAGTTGCTTTGCTGTGTAAACTTTTGATGGTTTGCCAAATTATATTTTATAATTTACTGTTTAAGGTATAGATGTGCGATAATATCCAATCGGAGCCAAAACCCGATGACAAATCAATATAACAATTTTGTTGTTTTTTCTACATTATATGGTATTTTTTAATCGAATTATCAATAAAGATTTCCAATGATACAGCAACTCTTTGCATAATAACTGAGCTAAAAGAGCGTTATTTTTTATTTTGATATTAACAATAACGGTAAATCAGCATTAAAGCAATTTACTGCCTAATAACCTGAAAAAACGTTACCTTGGCACGGTAAACTTTTTAATCCCTCCAGACTTCCCAAATCAAACTATGTTTTCCTTTCTATGTTTTCTGACATATTGTTGAATGTGTTGGTTGTAATAGTTTCAAACAAGCGTCAAAATAATACTGCTTAAGTTTGTGTTTTGATTATTGCTCAAGTTCATTAGTTTCTTGTTTAATTTCGACAAAGATTTGCGACCTTAATTCAACTTTTGCGACGCTGCTTTTGTACCTAAAGGTTAGAAGTTCAACAATTGTTTGTGGGTATGATGTAACAATGAAGCGGTTGTGATGTCACATGTTGCCACAGCAACCCCGGTGGCAGAATCGCACCCGGGGTTTATTGAGGAAATTGATTACGATGAGATGGACATCAGAGATGTAAGTCAACTATTTTTATGAATTTCTGTTATTTATTGTAAAAATAATTAACAACCACTAAATGCTTTTACACTTCATTTTATTCCTATGCAATCAGTATTGTTGTTGTGTTATAATCTACATCAGATATAGACTAATATTCTTGTTTAACAATGTGGACTCACAATGGTAAAGGATAAAATTTTTTTGTTCACTGTTTAATATTTATGTTCTCACAACATTTTAGAACAGTAGTTCTTAACCTTTTCCTTGGTGCACCCCTTTTAATCACCAACCAATTCTCGCACCCCTTCTAGAATTGCTTTAATTTTATATTTGTGCATGCAACTGATAACACAGTAACACAATACCAAAGTGTGAGTAAGTTTTACATTTACCTGAGCAACAGACTAAATTACATACATTTTCTGTGTCTGATTCAGCATCCCTGCACCCCCTTGGAACAGTTATTGCACCCCTGGTTAAGAAACACTGTTCTGGATGTTTCTACTCTAAACACTTTTTGCTATTTTTTTTTATTTCCTGTAAAAAGTATCTGATATTAAAGTTCTATTAAAGTTAAAGACAAACATAGTTTAGTGATAAATACTGTTTTATTGCAGCCGGTTGGAAAAGGTTCGTTTGGAGTTGTTTACATGGCGATATGGCGAGATTTCCATGTTGCTGTCAAAATGATTGAGTCGGAGTCGGAGCGTATCGCTTTCATGACGGAGTTACGACAGTTATCGCGAGTCTGTCACCCGAACATCATCCGTTTGTACGGAGCTTGCCGCAATCCTGTGTCACTCGTCATGGAATTCGCCGAATGTGGATCGCTTTATAACTGTGAGGATGGAGTTTTGTAGTTTCTTATGTTTTTAATATATGGGAATGTTGGTATTAGGTAATTTTATGATTATAGGTCTGGTGTAAAAATAAATATGCGCTAAAGTCAATACACTCTTTTATAATAATTTTTGTAATGAAATTAATATTTAGTAAAAAAAAGTATAATATTTCGCTTTAATTTTGACCCTCAAAGCATTCTACATAACCACGGACCCCAGTTTAAGAACCCCTGCCCTCACAATTTGGATTCCATTGCAGTGCTTCACGGCCCCGGGCACCAACCACATTACAACTCTGGTCATGCGATGAGCTGGTGTCTACAATGTGCCACCGGTGTTGCGTATCTGCACGGAATGAAGCCTAAAGCGCTCATTCATAGAGATCTGAAACCTCCGAAGTAAGTTGGTTTACCCATTTGTTTTTTGTGGGGATTTTTTGCTTTAAAACATAAGTTTTTTTTATTGTTTGTAGAGATGTCACTTGCTTAAAACAAACCATTTTGCGATACTTACATGTTACCCTTTTTATTTATTCTGAATCAAACTCATCTTTTAAGGGAATCTTGAGCTGCAAAAACAATATAGTCTTTGATGCTGTTCTGTCAAACCGTTTTGTTTTTTATTTTATACCAAATCCACTAAACTGTTCCTTCAAACTAATGTTCTTATGTAATTGGGAAAATAGAAAAAGTCTGGAAATACTGCTCTCGGCTCTCTATACATAAATGCAGTAAAAAAGCCAAATTATTGCTTTTAAATATATATTTGTTAAATGTTTCAATTTCTTGTTCTTTAATACTAGCCGCTCTGTTGTCTTTTTGTTTCTCAAGCCAAATATTTTTTGTTCCAGTTTGCTTCTAACAAACAACGGAATTGTTCTGAAGATTTGTGATTTTGGAACGGCCTGTGACCAGCACACACACATGACAAACAACAAGGTAAGCTATACGTTTACATATTAAATAAATGTTACCATTTTGAATTGTTCTTTTAAAATTTGATTATGGAAAGGAATTGTATATTGTTCAAAGGCCAAACACAATGCTAATATTTTTTTATTTGTTACAATTTTGAAGTTTCTAAAACTGGGTTGAACGCAAGTAAAAAAAAAAGTAAAATGGTAATTAAATAGTATTTTGCTAGCCGTGGTTTGGCCGGCAGATACTAGGCAAATTATTCTGATGTCAATAGCAGACAACATCAATGGTAAAATTGAAAATATTTAAAGGCAATTTCGCAAGATCATTTTGCCAAAATTTGCTCCTCCAGTTGTTAACCTACTATTTTTTGATATATTGACTTTTTAAGTTCTGAATGGCTGTATTAGATGACAGCTATTGGCTGAAATTCTCCCTACATTAATTTGATATCAGATTGGCACTGATACCACCCTAGAAATGGAAAAGGACCGATACTATCAATAGGCAGTTTTCTAAGACCACCCTGTTCTACAAACCTGTCCTAATCTCACCCATAACAGATACACACAAAACCACTCATTCTCTCCCCTCAGGGTTCTGCAGCTTGGATGGCACCTGAGGTGTTTGAGGGATGCCAGTACAGTGAGAAGTGTGACGTGTTCAGCTGGGGGATCATAATGTGGGAGGTCCTTACCCGACGCAAGCCATTCGATGACCTCGGGGGACCGGCCTTCAGGATAATGTGGGCTGTGCACACCGGGGCGCGACCCCCCCTGATTCAGGGGTGTCCTGGACCTGTGGAAAAACTAATGTCAAGGTGAGGAAATGTAATTTGCAAAGAAGATTGTTGTGAGTTATAACTGGCAATGATTTTAGGTAAAACATGTTTTATTATATTGCTATGTTAAACATTTTATTTTAAGTTTAGAGAGTTGTGTACAACCTTAAATCAAACTAACTCAATCAGCAAAAAGGATCAGATTTCAAAATGCACTGACGATGATTTTCAGCATATTAGATCAAAATTGGGTAATTGCGTTTAGAAGCCAAATCAGCAAAAATCAAATTGTAAAGTACTGTTGATAAAAATGTTTAGCGTAGCAGTCCAGAATTTGCTTTTTAGTATTTTTACTCAAAACAAACTTTTAGCTAACTTGTACACAATACTGAAATAATTTATATTTTCCTTGTCAGTTTTTTTTTTATGTGGTATCTTCTAAAAAAATTACCGATAAAGGTAGAATGCTCATAATTTGTATCGCAATGCTTTTCACATGGCTGAAATTTTTATTTTGGCCTAACCCTAGTGTTGGATGCACACCCAATACCCATACTACCACTTGGCTTCGGGTTCCGATCTAATTTAATCACACATTCCTGATACCAATACATTTTTTTTTAATAATTTATTATTAGATCGGCGCCGATACCAACCTATTGTGCCGGACGAGTACCGACACATTAACTTGGCATCGGGTATCAGCTCCTATCCAGTATTATTAAACACCCCCCTAAAGAAACATTACTTACCCAGGTGTTGGTCCTCGAAGCCACATGAGCGTCCAAGCATGGACGAGGTCGTTGATGCGATGAGCGACATGCTTCACTTCTTCCCTGGAGGGGATTCCCCGCTTGTGTTCTCGTCACACGAGGAAAGTAGTTCAGGAACGAACTCTTCGTACGACCTCAGTTCCACTGCTGACAGGTCGGTGCTTTCAACTGAGTAGTTAGATGGTTGTCAGTGGTTCCCAACTTTTATGGCTTTCATTGCCCCAAGAAATAATCATAACAAAATTAACAGTAGATTGCTGCACCCCTAATTTAATACCATTTTACTCGTTTAGTGTAATGACACTACAAACGTATTTGTAACAAAACAATTAACCTACCGATGTAGAAAATTGTCATTCAATCTATTGTACTGTATTATTACACAACAATGAGTTGCATTGAGAAGCTTTCGAATACAGAAAAATCAGAATGCAAAAATACCCAGATATTTCTCGGCACCCTTTAGCACTAGAAATGGCATTCCAGTTGAAACCACCGCCTTAAATTCATTTTAATATTAAGAGGTTCTTAAAAACCCTACGTTTTCAAAAGCCTTTGTAAGAGAATATGTTCAGCTTAAGTTATATGCCTACCCGGGATACCATCAGGGAATGGAACTTCCCAACAGCACGCGAAGTAGAACGACACAAAAACTAGATAAAAATGCGCTACTAATTTTCTGAGTAAAACACGATAACGACAAGGCAACACTTAGTTGTTGTCTTTTAACACCTGTTTGTATGGAGCTGAAAATAATATTATGAATCTTAAAACGTTTTATTTCCAGCTGGGTACATACAGGTGTTAAAAGACAACAACTGAGTTTTATGTCGTCTTCGGAGAAAAATAAATTAGGAATGGCACGGAAGAGCTTTTTTTTACTTGCCTTGTTCAGTTTACACAACCAACTTATATTGTGACACTTGTTGTTCTTTCAGCTTCCGTGAAGGTCACATGAGCACGATTAGTGATACCGTGAGAAAACCTCACCGTGTTCACCCGAGCGTGTCGTCCCTCTCCAAATCACATCTTGGATCTTCGTCTCCATCTCTCACAAGAACTAACGTAAAAATTAAATTTTTTTTAACATTTTTGGCAACTAAATGAGATATTCGGCTAAACTTGTACATTCTAAACACTGGGATTCTAAATCCAGAAAATTTATGCAAAAAATAAAGTAATGTAGGCGGTAACTTGGTCATAGCACTTTCTTTTTTCTTTTTTTTAAGTTTGGACATGAAATTATGCGATCAACAAAAGTTCACTTGAAGTAAATCTGAGATAAAACTGAAACCTCATTAAAAACACTGGCTTGCTTGTATAAAATGTCCAGCAGAAAGTTACTGTGGCATCTCAGCGTTACTTTGTATTCATTGATTTGTTATTCGCAGGATGTTTTTGACGTCCGGGTTCGATCACGATCGCACACCCCCGACCCACAAAAAGCAACCCCGGACCCAACCCGTGAGTAAAACTGCAATAAAGCTACTTTATAAACACTGGTACACTTTCAAGCAAATTTATCGTTTAAAGCAATTTTTAACTTGTTGTAAAATATCACCAAAGGAACATTGAGAACTTAATGGAGTAATTTCGATAATGATATGTTATCTGTAAAAAGCTAAAAGTAATACCATTCTTTCATACGAAATTTTATTGTTTGCCGAAAGGATTTTTTTAAAAAGATTTTCATTGATTTTCAATTTATCGCAAAACATACCTTTGCAAATTAAAAAAAAATTGAAATATTTATGGGTAAAAAATGTATAACCAGTACAATTTTCCTTTTAAATCGTTTAATTCAGTTTTTAAATTTGCTCGATAAATCTGAGCAAAGAATCCAGACGTTAGGTTTACTCTGGCAATTTGTCAAGGTCAAAAATTTAAGAAAGGTCACCGTCGCGCTTCATCGTTTGGCAACAAACTCGAGGTTCCGCATGACTTGATTCGCGGCGGAGGTATTCAACCGTGTAGAGTAGTTTTTAACCACTAGAGGGTGCAATTGTGCGGAGATAATTTGAAGATTTTTGTGGGTTGAAAAAATTAGTCTGAAATCTTAATTCTGGCCGAAGAGTTCTGTATTTTGCCGCTAATTGTGATTGTTGTTTTAACAATTGAATTTTGAAAATAATCATTTAATAAAATTCACATTTCGTTGTTTACAAACGTTTCAGCAAAAACTCTTGCCACCATCAATAAAAATGAAAAAAAATCGAAGATATTGTCGACACGTTTATGAACAATTAAATATCGATTTTATTAATTATTATTTTTTAAATATTTTAATCATTGAATAAGTTTTTAAAATAAAGACTTTTATTTGATTAATTATTATCGGTAATTAATTTTGAATGATTTGTATTTTTTTGGAAATAGCTAATTTGGTAACCGGGTTTTTAGAACTAACCTCTGACACATGTAGAATAAAAAACAAAAGTAGAAGTAGATGTTTTAGACAAAACCTCGCAACAAAAATAACCTTTAAACACTTCGTAAGTTATAACAAGTGAATGTTAAGGTTTATTCTGTTGAATATATAGCAAAGCCTGCACAGAAGTAGGTGGCATTTTGTACGTTTTGAATAAATCTTTATTTATTTTCAACATGGGATGCCTACTTCTGTATGAGCTTTGATATTCTTCCATGTCTTATTTACAACCTCCAACCATTATGCTCCCAAATTTATTCTATTTAATTTTATACAATGTTGGATCTTATTAACCTGGTAATTCCCCTTAACCCCATTATCACCCACAGCTTTGGGTGAGGCGGGTAAGCGAGGAACCCGGCGTTCATCTGCCGACCTCATCAACGAGCTCGAGAACTGCCCCATCGAGCCCCAGCGAACCCCGATGGGGTCGCGCTCTGCAAGCCCCTCGCCAGGAAGGTAAACGTCGTTCTGGTAAAGTTTTACACATCGCTCCCCAGCATTGCCACATGATCTAGTGCTGCAAATGTGCGAAAACAATACTTCACTTTTAGCCCTTTCATATTAGAAAGTAGATTATGAGTAAGCAAGCTTTAGTTATTCGTTACAATTATATCTTATCGTGCTGTCCGTAGCCAGGTTTTCCATAGTCGCATACGGTTATGTATGCTTTTCTACGGTCGTTCGACGTGCTTTATAGCGCCTGTTCGCCTGTACCATTGTAATGATCCTGTAAAAAAAAACCACATTTTATGTGTTTATTTGATAATTAAGCTGATAATCTGCTATCACTTCGCGTCGAAGGTTCTGCTTAAGTATTTTAATTTCGTTTACTTCTTTTTAGAAAATAAAAACAACCGTAAGTAACGTCCAATATATTTAATTTCCAAACTTTTTTACCACAATATACGTGAATAAAAAGTTACGCTTTCTTTTTGATTAGGTTAAGCATGAGCATAAATAAGAGTAATTTAGGAAAAATTTTTATTCACAACTTTGATTTTATTTCCCACAATCGAACCACTGTGATCTTTGTTTGTAACAATGTGTTATTGTTGCAGGCCGCGAAGGGTGTCCACCCCCTCACCTGTGGCCATACAGGTGCCGGGGAACCCCCACACACCCCCCAGCATCACGACCCCAACTAACCCCACCAACCCCCGACCACACAGGGGATCGCTTGGGAGTCAAGGTCAAGGTAAAAGCTAGGTGTTTGAGAAAAACGCAGAAGTTTATTGTTAACTTAGTTCATTTTTAAGCGTGATTGATACTTCAATTTGGAAAAAAAAGGCAAGCAACGTAATATATGTAAGACTACAGTTTATTAGGTTTTAATTTTATTGCTAAGTCTCAGTATTTTACTTCTATTAAGTTTAAAAAAACTTGCAGTGTTTAAGTTACAATAAGGTCTTAGACAAGCAACGATAAGACCTTGTAAGTACGTTGAATGGTGTTCAGCAATTTCCGATAACAAACATGACCTTAACTAAAAAATAACGAAAGCTTAACAATATAGCAAGCAAATTGTTTTACGTTCATAAATAAAAAATATATTTTTATAAAATAAAATTAATAAAAAAAATATTTTTATTTAAATATATATTTCTCAAGTATATAAAATTTGTGTTAAAAATATTCATTAGAAACATTAACTTTAACCCTGGTCATTTGACACAATTACTTAAGCCCAAGTCAAGTCTTTTAAAAACAGTGACTTAAATCAATGGCTTGCAAAACACTGCACGCAGTTAACCTACAAGTCTAAAATTAGTTCGATTTTACGGCTTCTTACATTTATAAAAGTGTTCAAATGCTTTTCAGAGCACATCAACAGCTCCCAGTGTGATTCACTTCCACGAGCTTACATCACGTTGGAACTCCATCTGCAACCTTTGCCCCCAACAACCTCATCGAAGGAGTCCATGGACATCTACGAGAAACACTGCATGTTGGCGGAAGAATACCTCAGGGTTCAGGTTAGTATGTTGGCGGAAGAATACCTCAGGGTTCAGGTTAGTATGTTGGCGGAAGAATACCTCAGGGTTCAGGTAAGAATGTTGGCGGAATAATACCTCAGGGTTTAGGAATGCTAGCGGAATAATACCTCAGGGTTCAGGTAAATATGTTAGCGGAAGAATACCTCAGGGTTCAGGTGAGAATGTTGGCGGAAGAATACCTCAGGGTTCAGGTAAGAATGTAGCGGAATAATACCTCAGGGTTCAGGTAAGAATGTTATCGGAAGAATACCTCAGGGTTCAGGTGAGAATGTTGGCGGAAGAATACCTCAGGGTTCAGGTAAGAATGTAGCGGAATAATACCTCAGGGTTCAGGTAAGAATGTAGCGGAATAATACCTCAGGGTTCAGGTAAGAATGTTAGCGGAAGAATACCTCAGGGTTCAGGTGAGAATGTTGGCGGAAGAATACCTCAGGGTTCAGGTAAGAATGTAGCGGAATAATACCTCAGGGTTCAGGTAAATATGTAGCGGAAAAATACCTCCGGGTTCAGGTAAGAATGTTAGCGGAAGAATACCTCAGGGTTCAGGTGAGAATGTTGGCGGAAGAATACCTCAGGGTTCAGGTAAGAATGTAGCGGAATAATACCTCAGGGTTCAGGTAAATATGTAGCGGAAAAATACCTCCGGGTTCAGGTAAGAATGTTAGCGGAAGAATACCTCAGGGTTCAGGTAAGAATGTTGGCGGAATAATACCTTAGGGTTCAGGTCAATATGTTGGCGGAATAATACCTCAGCGTTCAGGTAGATATGCTAGCGGAAGAATACCTCGGGGTTCAGGTAAGAATGTTGGCGGAATAATACCTCAGGGTTTAGGAATGCTAGCGGAATAGTACCTTATGGTTCCGGTAAATATGTAGCGGAATAATACCAGAGAGTTCAGGTAACTAATAATACCACATAGTTCAATATTTTTTGCAGAGCAATACTTTCAGAATTCTGTCTAATATTTTAGCAGAATAGTGCCTCAGCATTCTGTGTAATATATTAGCGTTAAATCATGGTATAGCACCATAATTGACTTTATATATTAAAAAAGTTTGTCTGTCATGCTGGTAAAGTTTATATTTATCATCTTTCCAATACTAATTGCTACAAACAATCCATTATCTAATCCATTATAAAAATCTACAAGCAATCCATTATCTTAGCTGAACTGCCTTAATTGAAAATAACTTTTCAAACTACCATGCTTTAAGCATATCCCGTGGTTGAACTGTTTTTAGCAATGGTTTCTAACATTTCGTCACCGCGGCCCCTTTTTCACATTTTGAAAACCTATGCAACCCTGATTTGGTGTATTATGCATAAACCAGATTACAATCACATACGATTAGGCAAAATGTTCATTTTTTACAGTTTTTATTGATTTACTTTAGTTATTTAAGCATTCAAATTGAAATGATCTTATAATAAAGTATGTACGTTAAGAATTAAGTAAGCAGAGAGCTTTCTCCACGCCAGGAATTGTCCGCCATTTTGTGTCTTTATCGCGTATAGTTAGGTCACATGTTGTTGTGATTGCCAACAGGTTGAATACATCAGGGCTTGCTCAATAAAACCCACAATCACCTGTTGGGCCAATATCTTGTGAAACTAGATATTAAACTTACGCATTTCTGGTCCCAACAAAACGCTATTTATTTGGTGCAACCTTGACCCGTGGTTCCTAACCTTTTACTCCTTGCAGAACCCCCAGAAAAAATAAATATCTTGCGACACCCTTTATAGAATTTTTGTTGAATGTTTACCGTAAAGTCAGAATAAACGAAACTCGAAGCTCTACACGATTGAGGAAAATATATTTTGATTCATTATACTCTAATGGTACACAAATATTTATAAGAGGCAAATTGAGGAAAATTACTGAAGATCCACAAATATCTTTCAGCACCCTTGACCATTAGATATAACATCCAAGGGTACCGCGGCACCCTGGTTGGGAACCACTGGCCTAACTAGTGTTTGCAAATTGTAATTTGCACAAGGTTAACGGTGTCATCATGCGTAAATGTCAAAAGTTGACTATGGTAAGAACATGTCATCGTGAAATGACTGTCGGTATAACTTAATGACACAAACACACACAGTGAGTATTTTGAATCTAAACTTGCATTCATTCTATGTAATTTTGTTTGATAATAACACAAGCGCTCTATTAGCACGGTGTGTGATGCGGTTGGGGTAAAACCTGCCATAAACTGCATTAATCACCCACTTTTTGCTTTCCTGTGCGCCCCAAACTATCCACACAACTCCAATATAACGTTAGCTTTGTTAGTAGTTGGCTAAAATGTGTTTGTCTGTAAACCCTGCCTTATCGTAAATGCAAGGTTATCAAATTATCCCGATCCTCGATATTCTGGACGAAAAGTGCCGCATTCCGATTCGCAACAGATTATTTAGCTATTTATGCGACAGAATACAGGAATGACACTTGACACAATAAACAAATGAACCACAAACTGTAGGAACGTTCAGCAACAAACAGATTCTAATACACATTAATGAACTCGAGCCTTTCTCCGACTCTTTACACTCTTGTAGCATTATCGACTTTTATGGATACAAAGCTACATTAAAACGTGCTTGATTGTTACGCAGACGGAGATCTCATTGTTACGTCACCGCAAGGATCAGCTGACCAACGAGTTGGAGCAAGACCAGAACCTTGAGGGGAATCCCCGCCTAGCAATCGAGTACCAGCAGCTTGTTGCTGAGAACACCTCGCTACAGAAGTGGTACGACAAGATGCGAAAGGACCTTACCAGGGTCAGGGAGAACCAGCACTAATCCACAGGTCGTTGGTTCGAACCCCGGCTCGTCCGCTTCAAACAAATCTGTTTTTATGGCCACCATATGACTGAGGTTCCTGGTTCAAACCTCACCGTGACAGGTTTATTGTATTTGGTTACCACTATAAACCCAGAATTCCCGGGTTCTGTTGTTCGAACCTCGGCTTCGGTGGATTTTTAACGTTTTGTGACCTTTTGACCTTGGAATTGTTGGTGTCTTGTCATTAACACCTACAAACTACGAAATCCTGAGGTATTGAGTTCGAACCTCATTGTTGCAGGTCTTTAACAGAAGTTTGTGGCCAATAAACCTTGAGTTCTAGAGGTTCGGGGTTCGAAACCTGGCTTCGGTGAAAAACTTTAAAATTTCTACTGTAATTGTGTTAATCACTAAAATTTCCGATTTCACGACGTAGAATTCTGTTATTACCGCAATTTAACACCAATAATTCCTGGGGTCTATGGTTCGGACCCCAGCTCTGCTTGTTAATAACTCGAAACATTCCTGCTGTAGTAAGCTACGAATTCCCGGTCTCGGGTTCGAATCGCGACCTGATAGTCAGTACACTTTGGTATTTTGTGATCACCACAACTTTAAAATCCAGCGGTCCCTGGTTCGAAGCCCAACAAAAAGTGTTTTTCTATTATTCTATTATTCTATCTTTGTGATCCAACAAACTAAAAAATTCCCAAAGTTGCGGGTTCTAACCCCTGCTACACCGCTACATTTTAAACACTCGTAACGTTAACTGTAAATCACTACAATGTCCGAGTTCCCAGGGTTGCTGGTTCAAACCCCGCCACCGTTTTCCACTTTTAACTTAGACCATCACGAACCGCAAAATTTCCAGGGTTTATGATTCGATCCCGCCTCGACCATCGATGCAACTTTCATGACCGAATGAATTCCTTTACATTGTGTTTTTATCGATTTCTTACATTTATGCTTACGGTGACGTCACTATTTGATGACGTGTATATCTTGTATTACCCAGAACTATTTGTTGTCGGTGCTATTTAACAAATCAACTATGTTGCGATTTTAAACTTTGTTCAAAGACCATTTGTTGCCATTTTTTAATATTTTTGTCAGCATTAAAACTCCAACATTCTGTCGTCTTCCAAACTTCCGAAGGTCCCGGATTTGAATCCCGGAGAGAACTGATCGCGTTTCGCAACTTTTTACTTTGTTTTAATTAAGCCTTTTACCTTTACGTGTTGCGAATATTTGCATTGTTACATCACAAATGTAAGCACTTAGTTGAACGCCAATAAAATGTGAATTGTTGGTAAAAAAAATGTCGCAAAGAACTGAGAATTTAACTTAGCAAAGCGTTTTAAGTGGAATCTATGAGCAAACTATGTTAATAGGGCGATAGGAAATGTTTTGTTTATTTAGCCTTTTTCCCTAAAGGCGGTTCGCACATCTAGTTTTAGCATCAATTAACACAAAGTGTTACGTTTATAAAATTGTACTTTTTCTCCACTTTGTAATACATTCATTAATGCAAAACCACATTACTTTAACAAATTTATGACCGAGCTTACAACAAGAAATCAATTTTTAACATAGTCAAAGTTAAAAGTTACAATAACTGAAAGGCATTGGTAACCTTGAACTAAGAGTTTAATCCGGCGATAGATAATAATTACCGTATACCAACAAGAAAAAAAATCTTTTTAAAACAAATATAACGCACTACAATCCGTTGAAATAGTTCCAAAACTTATATCGTCATATTTACCCCGATTTTATAAATCTCACTTCCCGAATCCAGCCGCAGTGATCCCAACTAACTTCTGTTTTACCGCTGTGCACTTTTACACCAAGCAAGTTGCTTAAACTTTTAAAAGCCTCGCATTACATATGGACACTTTGACGCCTAGCTTGCTGCTGTGACGGGAAGCTTTGCTCAATTAGATGGACGAGCGCAACTTCCTGTGCGCTTTTGTTGACGTTTCATCCGAGCGTTTAACATCAGTTTAAAGCAAAAGGGCGAAGCTAAAATTTATAGAGTGGGAAAAGTCTAGGCAGAATATATTTTGGCTTTGCAGGTTTTAGCAAAATTTCATTTTTGTGTGTTTTTTAAGCTCATGGTTTACTAACCTAATGACAGCCGATGTTTTTATTTAAATAAACACTAATTAAGTAAAACGTATTTATTAAATTGATCCTCATTCAGTATTAGTCCAGTTACAGAATTAAAACTAAGCGATTTGTGGAAAATAAATTATCTTTTTAAAAATATATAATTGTGTTCTGAGTTGAACTTTTTTAGGCGCTGGTTTAAAAAGTTAAAGCAGTTTGTACGAAATTCTATGTATATATTTATTATTTCTGTTAAAATGGACCCATATAAGGTCACGGCTCTGCGTAACAAACCGAAGGAAAAGGGCAATTTAAAATTGCTGTAAGCTTCTAAAAAAAGATATCTAATGTTGGCGTATTGCGTCAAACATTTCGGTCGAATCTTGTTCTAGCAGAAAAAATCAAATCGCGTAGACGGGAAAGAACTCGTCAACAGTTCTTTTTGCAACCGCGTCTAAATCGTTTTTCCGTGTGTGCTCGAAGCCAGTGCTCTTCAATCTTTTAGTTTTGTTCACCCCTAGCGTTCATCTTCAGATGTAATTCACCCTTGTCTCATGATATGATAAAACTATTTCGTCTATATATAACAGCACAAAATGACTTAAGTTGCAGGGTATTATCCATTTCTGACGGTTCACCCATATTCACCCCTTTTGGTTGGCTTACCCCTACAAATTTTTTTTTCACTCTGGGGTGAACCATCCACCTGATTGAGAAACACTGTTCTAAGCGATTCCAAATGACGTGATTTTTGCGCCGCTTTATCTTTAGCGAAGGATTTTGGATTATAGGTAAACAAAATGTTGTGCAGTGGGGTTTTGCTGTTGGAGGGCATGAAAAAATGCGACGTGTTAGAAAATGTGGTCGACAACTTCCCGGACTTGTCCAAACATCACAGTTTCATGAAGCAACATTTAACGCCCAAGCTCTACGAAGATCTCAAGGATTTAGTAAGTTCAACTCTTGTAGAGCTCTATTTATCTTAAATCTTTTTCATGCAAATCTTCCGTGTTATATCTTAATCCCGTTAATTTTGCTTCAATGCCTAACGCTTATTCAACACTTTACGAAGCAACCCTCTAATTATTCTAACAATTTTTGTTTTTGTTTCTTGCGCGATAAATTGCAAAGTGACTTGATTTTCAACGTTGTTTAACTTATAAAAGCCAAAAATATATATATAATTATTTTTAAATCGTTCTAAATGTATTATTCAAATAAATCTAAGCACAAATACGCTCCTGGGTCAATTCATTTTCTTTTTTTGTTATTTTGAAAACACATTATACGCTTATTTATTAAATATTTTATTATACTATTTAGGACAACTATGACAACAATTGATTTATCCCGATTATTCCAAATAAATTTTCGTTTTTTCTGCTTTACCAGGAAAACTGTAATTAACAAGAATTTTGTCAATTTGCAGCGCACATCTAACGGTGTTAGTTTGGACGATTGCATACAGACAGGAGTGGACGACCCTACACTTGATATTGGTTTGGTTGCTGGGGATGAGGAATGCTTCACTTTGTACCAAGATCTATTCTACCCCGGTGAGAAATACACCACGCTAGGGGTGTCCGATAATATCGGATCGTAGCCGATACTCGATACCAAGTGGTAGTATCGGTACTCGTCCGATACCAAATTATTAAGGCTTTTTTAGCCGTGGTTTGCGATCTACGCAGCAAATTAAAGTAAATTTATTAAAAATAGTAGGTTAGCAATTAAATACCGAATGTAGTTTGTTATACTTCTCAACACCGAAGCTGTGGTCTAATTACCTCTGAAAAAAAGAAAACAATTTTCGCTTTTCTTCTTGCATTCAATTTAGTGACTCATTGAATCCCCTTCAATTTATTAAAAATTATCTTTTTTACCTATTCCATATTTCTTAATACAGCAAATATTTCTGTAGATATTTTTTGTTTTATTTATTAATTAACTATTTTAACTGATTTACCAAACAACAATTTATGTTTTAATGAATATTTTAAATTGTTTTGTTTTATTATTCCTTTACCACGTTTTTTCTGCAGTGATCCAGAGTTACCACAACGGCTACAATCCCTTGATGGACACACACCCCACCAACGTGACGACACACCCCCACGATCTACCAATAGCAACGCTCGACGAAACCTACGTCATTTCGTCACGTGTCAGGACCGGCCGCTCGTTCCGGGGATTCCCCTACTCGCCCTCCTGCAACAGGCAACAGCGACGCCAAGTGGAGAAAATTGCGCGCCAAGTTTTGTCGGAAATGAAAGGGGAGAATCAAGGTGGGGGAATCACCGAACACAATTATTAAACAAAAAAATATATGAAAAGAATGTACACCTTTCAATAAATATTTGTTTGAAATTAATCTTGTCCTTTTGGTAATTTTTTTTGGAAATTTGTAGTAAAAGTTTTGTAGAACTCTGGTCTATTTTATTATGTTTTTCTATGTAGACCTCCTAATATTTTTTTCCTTTTCCTTGTGACTTTTTATCAGGGCTTTCATGTTGACCTGCTATTAAAATTTTTCACTTCAGTAATTTTTTACCTTAATGTCTGAATAAGAATTTTATTTTTTTCAATTTAATTTTGTCCTTTGATAAAAGTATGTTTGCCTTGTTAGTGAATTCCAAAAAATATATTTTGTCCCATTATTGAGATTGACAAAAAAAACACTGTGCAGTGAATCTAAAATTGTTAATTTTTTTCTTTTTAATCTTTGATCTCTCAGTAAAGATTTTGTGTTTTCTTTAATAAAACAATATATTTTTCAAGCTTTGACCACCTAATAAATATTCGATTTTGAAATGCGTCCTTTTATAAAATATATTGTTTTCAAACTTTACTTCTACTTAAAAGTTTCTTCAAGAACCTTAATATTTTTTTACTGCACCATTACACCGAATATAATTCTTGCACTTTTTTAATTTTTTATTTGTTTACAAAAAAATGATTTCAGGGAAATATACTAAGTTTTTCTACAGCAACCTTTAAAACAGCCTCAAACTATGTGGAATAATTTGGAGCATAAAACTCTTCAATTAAAACTATGTGATTACACTCATGAAAATTTAGCTCTTGGTATTTCTTCAGGTAAATACTACTCGTGCCCCGAAATGACCCCTGATGAGACAAAGGAGCTTGTGACGTCACACTACTTGTTCGCGAAGCCTGCGTCGGAGTTCATGCGTAACGCGGGGATGGGACGTGATTGGCCGGATTCGAGGGGAATCTTCTTCAACGAAGAGAAGTCCTTCTTGGTTTGGGTGAACGAGGAAGATCACATTCGTATAATGGCAATGCAGGTTCGTATTTCCTTATAGTTGAGTTATATTTTGTTGTTGAATTTGTTAATTTCGTGTTAATTTCGTTTGTCCAAAATACTTTATTTATTTTCTTCATTAAATACAAAAAACGACCCCGGACCTTAAAAAACCTAATTGAAAAGAAAGTAAATATATAATGCAGCTTTATATTTCAAAGATATACGCTGCATACATTAAAGATTCTTTCATTTAAACATAAAAGCACTCAGACACAAATTTAAATTTCAACATTTTTTTGGGACAGTCACGACTTCGATGGGGCTTCCCCCGACCGTTACGTCAGTAACCACCAGCGTCGCATTTCCACCATTGTTTATTTTCGCTCAATCGTGCCTCAGCCGTTCTTGCTTTGGTGTGGTCTAAATTGTTAAGTTTCATTTGCAATTTTTTGTTGACAAGTTGTACTTGTATATTTTTATTTTCGTATAACGACAATTCATGCTTATTTTATGTTTACTTGGTACAGATATTTTGCCTTCGTATAATGACTATGCTGGTTCGAACTTTTGAATAGTGTGTTATCTTAATTTGTTATATATACATACTTGTTTTAGCAGGTATAATAGTTTAATTACAGCTACAATTTTTGTTGTTAGTTTGTTGATTTGTTACATCTTTATATCTTTTTCCCATCCTTCAAGATTTTAAATAGTTTTATTAAAGTTACAATTATTCTTGTTATTTTGTTGGGATTATATATTTATGAATCATTAATAATATCAGATTTATTAAGCTAACTAAAAACCAATCTTTTATAATAAAAAACGGATTTTAAATTAACATTTGGCCACAAAAGTTTGAAATATAAAGATTCTCCAACAAACTTTCGTCACTGTGACGTCACAGTCCTGACACGAGACTCAACTCATGACCTTTCACGATCTTGTTTCAGAAAGGAGGAAACTTGAAAGCTGTTTTCTCAAGATTCTGTTCAGGAGTAAATCAGATCGGAGAGATTCTCAAGGTAAGTCATATTCATATGAACAATCGTGATAACATCACGAACAATGCACGTTATCACGATTGATCATGTGAATATGATCACTAACAGTGATATACTACACATGTTATCACGATTAATCATGTAAATATGATCACGAGCAATAATATACTGCACACGTTATCACGACTGGTCATGTGAAAGCTATCACGAACCGCAATTCCTTTAGAACTTATCGTGAAACGTGACGGGTCCGAGATATGAACACCACAGGTTTAACTGATTATATCATAAATTTAGTGACTAATGAAGTAGAAACTCGTCTTAAAGATAATATCAGCTTACTACGATTATCATATGAACTGGAATTGATAACTGTAATCAATTCAGTCAAAACGGGTTACATGTGTTTTATTTTGCATCTTGACGACAATTAAATAAAAAAATAAAATGAAAAAATAAAAAATAGTTTTTTTCATGTGCGATCATGACTGATTATAAACTTGTAGTAAAACTTATGAATGTCATAATATCACATGAGCTAATCACAATTATGTGTTCACGCCAGGACAAGGGATATGAGTTCCAGCAATCCACTCAGCTTGGTTTCATGTGCACTTGCCCCAGCAACCTCGGTACAGCAATGCGAGCAAGTGTTCACATAAGGTTGCCAGAACTAGCCAAGCACAACAACTTCGACGACATCGTCAAGAAAATGAGGTTTGGAAGTTTTACTCTGGGGTGGGATACCAGATGCCGAGTGGGAGTATCTGAACAGATCCGTACCGTTATAGTTTGCAATCCAACGGAGCGATTTGAGTTTTAAAAATGTGAAAATAGTAGCTCAAGGTAAATTTCTTCATGCTAAAGCAAAATTTGCTCCAATATTATGAAACAAAAAATACCAAAGACGTTAAATTTTACGAAATTCGCTTCTTTGAATATTTCAAAGACGTTGGTATCCTACATTTTGGGCATTTGTTGATTGGTCGAGGTCGTGAGTTCGAATCTAGAGAGAGGCCAAATTATGTTGTTATACTAGTTTGTTCTTATTTTTATTTGATTTCAACCATTCCTTTTAACCAGATGGAAATAAATGTTATACTTTAATTTAGGCGCTACTAAAAACAAGCTTTGGAACGAAACCTTGATTCAGAAAAACATAAAGTTTATTTTTATTCTATATTTTATTACAAAAGTCGATAAACAAGTAAAATACACAGTTTTTATTTCGTCAGATTGGAGAAGAGAGGAACATCCTCTGCAGGTCCGGATACTTTCGACATCTCAAACCTTGACCGACTTGGAAAAAGCGAAGTTGAGTTGGTTCAACTTCTTTATGACGGAGTCAAGATTCTCATTCAGATGGAGAAGTTGCTCGAACACAATCTTCCAATCGAACATCTCGTGCCAGCATAGAAATATTACATGTTGTTCCAACATAGAAATCCTACACCTTGTTCCCACATAGAAATCTTACACCTCGTGTCCGCATAAAAATCTAACACCTCGTGCCAGCATAGAAATCTTATTTAAAGTTCCACATAGAAATTATACACACATACATGTTAAAAACATTTTTTTAACCTTATTAAATTTTAAAACACTAACATAAGAAATCTTTCGCCAATATGACATGCTGGCATAAAAATCATAACATATTACCCGATTGTATTTGAAAACGTTTAGTTTGTACCATTTTAGAGTTTTTTTTAATTGTATTTAAATCTAATAGTGATATGTTTATTGCCTATGGATTTTTTTTACATATTTTGAAACTATTTTGCTTCTTGTTGAACTGTGCTGCAAATCAACATTAGGAAAAAAACTTGAAGATATTTAATGAAATGCTCAAAGCAAAATAATGAATGTTCCGTGGAAGCTCGTGTTTGTTGTTGGATTTTTTTGCGTTCCGGATTTGGGGAAGGATCAGCCTTGAACCACAAGTGGTTATACAAAGAGACCGACCCTTTCTATATAAGCAATATGTGAGAGTGAATTGACGAAAAAACAAAGTAAATTATCATATAAACAAATTACGACTTTTGCTAGGAATGTATTAAATAAAACACAGTTACACACATAGCAATAAATAATACATACATGTCATATTTATTAATACAGAGTATAAACGAGGCGTTGTGAAATTACCGAAATAAAGAACCACGGCGACGACTCGACAGTAATTGAATAATTAATCACAACCAACAGGGTTGCAATCAAACCGCATTTTTAGATAGAACAAAGCCAGAGCAGCAGCAGCAGCAACAGCAACAGCAACAGCAACAGCAACAGCAACAGCAACAGCAACAGCAACAGCAACAGCAACAGCAACAGCAACAGCAACAGCAACAGCAACAGCAACAGCAACAGCAACAGCAACAGCAACAGCAACAGCAACAGCAACAGCAACAGCAACAGCAACAGCAACAGCAACAGCAACAGCATGGTTTTAGCAATTTACATATGACGTTCGTAACACGTTTGAAAACAAACATACTTTTGGTTGCAATGGCATGCGGTATACTGTCCCATACTTGTACACATTTGTATCTTGAAGATTGTTGGCCACGTGTTGTGGAGATGCGAGGGACATAGTAGTTTTGCTTAAGGGCTTTTCTTGTACCATATTTGTGGACTTCTGTCAGTCGAGTGAAAAAAATCATCAAAGACCCTAGGTAACTTTTTACTTTTAAATTGATACATAAATTTTGCCAGTTCCATATTGTTGAACACTGGTAAGGGCTATTGGTTATTATTTTTATGATTCTGTTTTGTAGCACAACTATCTGCTGTAAATTTGTCTTATTTGCAAAACCCCATGAAATCAAGCCATAAAGTAGGTATGGATGAACTAATGTGTGGCAGACATTTCTAAGTATGTCTGGATTTACATAGTGCTTTAATTTGGCAGGTACTCCTGCTGCTTTGACGAGTTTGCCACTGAGGAATTTTAAATGAGGAACCCAAGACACTTTTTCATCGAGGATAACACCAAGATATTTAATGGATTTAGTTTGTTCAAGTTCTGACCCATTTATTGTTATTTTTAATTGTGTTCTTGAAGCAATATAGTCTTGCCTAAATTTCTGGCACAAACTGGTTTGGGGTGGTTTAAACTGGTTGCTCAATCAAAATCAGTTAAATTCCCATGAAGAATGGATAATTCAAAAAAAATAAAAATCGAAAAAGTGCAATTTCAAAAATATTATCCCCAACTCTCACCCTATGTGTAAACTAAGCATGATTTTTCTTGGGTGATGATGTTCACAGTCCAACATTTTGTACCGAGGAGCAACACTGAGCCTAAAGACTTAACATCTTTGCAACAAAAAATCTATAAACAAACACGGGCTTCAACGGAACATTTATTATTCTGCTTTAAGCATTTCATTAAATATCTTCAAGATTTTACTTCCTAATGTTGATTTGCAGCAGAGTTCAATTGGCAACAAGAATGGTTTCAAAATATGTACAAAAACCATGAGTAATAAACACACCTCTATAAAGTTTCAATAAAAAATATAATAATTATTGAAGTATTTTAAATACAATCTGGGACTGCGATATTATTTCTATGCCAGCATGAAATAATAAAGATTTTTATGTTAGTATTTCAAGGTTTCATAAGATATAAAAAAAATTTCAACAGGTATGTATGTATGATTTTTATGCGAAACTTTTAGTAAGATATGTATGTGGACACAAGGTGTAAGATTTCTATGCTGGCACGAGATGTAAGGTTTCTATGCTGGCACGAGCTATAAGGTTTCTTTGCTGGCACGAGTTGTAAGGTTTCTATGCTGGCACGAGATGTTCGATTGGAAGATTGTGTTCGAGCAACTTCTCCATCTGAATGAGAATCTTGACTCCGTCATAAAGAAGTTGAACCAACTCAACTTCGCTTTTTCCAAGTCGGTCCAGGTTTGAGATGTCGAAAGTATCCGGACCTGCAGAGGGCTGGTACTCCCCTCCTGTACCTCTCTTCTCCAATCTGACGAAATAAAACTTTTTTTTTACTTGTTTATCGACTTTTGTAATAAAATATAAAATAAAAATAAACTTTATGGTTTTCTGAACCAAACCACCAATATCGAAAAAGGTTTTCTTGTAAAGCTTGTTTTTCAGTCGCGATTAAATTAAAGTATAACATTTATTTCCATCTGGTTAAAAGGAATGGTTGAAATCAAATAAAAATAAAAACAAACCAGTATAACAACATCATTTGGCCTCTCTCTAGATTCGAACTCACGACCTCGACCAAACAACAAATGCCCAAAATGTAGGATAGTTAATGCATTTTTTGAAAAGGTCAAAGAAGCAAATTTCGTAAAATTTAACGTCTTGGTATTTTTTGTTTCATAATATTGGAGCAAATTTTGCTTCAGCGTGAAGAAATTTACCTTGAGCTACTATTTTCTCATTTTTAAAACTCAAATCGCTGCGTTGGATTGCAAACTATAACGGTACGGATCGGCACCGATACCACGCTAGTATCGGACGAATACCGATACCACTAGCTCTATATATCGTGTATCGGAATGGTAAGACACGAAATGTTCAGATACTATCACTTGGCATAGACCAGGGGTTCTTAAACTTGGTTCCATGGATCCCTTGGGGGTGCGTGAACTAGTTTTAGGGGGTCTACGAAGGCATAATTGAAATATTAGTGTATATTTAAGAAGTAATTAGATCATTAAAGAAAACAATTTAATTGAAAATAAAATGGTTTTGCACTAAAGTATTTAGACTCCATTTCACTTTCCCATTTTTGCACCAAAATCAGCAAACTTATGAAGTTTATTTGTACTGTGACGTCAACTTATGACGTCATTTTTGAATTTAGTTGCCTACAGTGGTCCATGCGAGCTAAAAGAACATTTTAGGGGCCTCGGTAAAAAAGTTTAAGAGCTCTGGCATCTGGTATCCCACCCCAGAGTAAAACTTCCAAACCTCATTTTCTTGACGATGTCGTCGAAGTTGTTGTGCTTTGCTAGTTCTGGCAACCTGATGTGAACACTTGCTCGCATTGCTGTACCGAGGTTGCTGGGGCAAGTGCACATGAAACCAAGCTGAGTGGATTGCTGGAACTCATATCCCTTGTCCTGGCGTGAACACATAAATGTGATTAGCTCATGTGATATTATGACATTCATAAGTTTTAATACCAGTTTATATTCAGTCATGATCGTACATAAACACTTTTAATTTTATTGTCGTCATAATTCAAAATAATACACAATTAACCGGTGTTGACTGCATTGATTACAGTTATCAATTCCACTCCATATGATAAGTCATAATACTGTTCACATGATCAGTCGTGATAACATGTATCGTTCGTGATAGCTTTCACATGACTTACCTTGAGAATCTCTCCAAACTGATTTGCCCCTGAACAGAATCTTGAGAAAACAGCTTTCAAGTTTCCTCCTTTCTGAAACAAGATCGTGAAAAGTCATGAGTTGAGCCGCCCGTCAGGACTGTGACGTCACAGTCACCAAAACAATGGTTGCGACGAAGCTTGAATAAGTATTTGTTGCAACAATATTGTGTTTTTGCAGAATCTTTGCACATTAAACTATTGTGTCAAAATAATAATTTAAAAGATGTTTTATTAAACAACATGGATTTTTATAAACTAAGGCGTTATCGCGGCACTTCGAGTTAGACAGAGAAAAACAAATATTTCTGGATAGCTCTGTACAATTTGCAGAAGAAATGTGATATTCTGCCGGGAAATTTGTTTTACTATTTTGACATTAAAAAAGAAAAGGCAAAACAATTTACATGGATGGGTACAATCCTACCTAGACATTGTACAAGGTTAAAGAAATATGTACACAGCAAATCTAGAAAAAAAAAATAAGTGCTTTTCTAGACGAACCAGCATTTCCATTATACGAATGTGGGGATATATAGAAGAAATAAATTAACAAATTAAACAACAAAATATAACTCAACTATAAGGAAACACGAACCTGCATTGCCATTATACGAATGTGATCTTCCTCGTTCACCCAAACCAAGAAGGACTTCTCCTCGTTGAAGAAGATTCCCCTCGAATCCGGCCAATCACGTCCCATCCCCGCGTTACGCATGAAGTCCGACGCAGGCTTCGCGAACAAGTAGTGTGACGTCACAAGCTCCTTTGTCTCATCAGGGGTCATTTCGGGGCACGAGTAATATTTACCTGAAGACATACCAAGAGGTAAATTTTCATGAATGTAAACACGTGGTTTTAATAGAAGAGTTTTATGCTCCAAATTGTTCCACATAGTTTGAGGCTGTTTTAAAGGTTGCTGTAGAAAAACTCAGTATATTTCCCGGAAATCAATTTTTTTATAAACAAGCAAAAGCGTGCAAGACTATGCATTCGGTGTAATGGTGTATTAAAAATATTAAAGTTCTTGAAGAAACTTTTAAGTAAAAGTAAAGTTTCAAAACAATATATTTTATAAAAGGACGCATTTCAAAATCGAATATTTATTAGGTGGTCAAAGTTTGAAAAATATATTGTTTTATTAAACATTGTTTTGAGTGAGAGACCAAAGTTTAAAAAGAAAAAATTAAGAAGTTTTAAACAAATCGTTAGATACAATTTGGCAATGTTGTTTAAATGTAAATCTTAAAAAAAAAAACTAATCTTTAAAGTATTTTTACAAGCAGGGCAAATTTCCAAAAATTTTTTTACCAAAGGGACAAGATTAATTTTAAACAAATATTTATTGAAAGGTGTACATTCTTTTAATATATTTTTTGTTTAATAATTGTGTTCGGTGATTCCCCCACCTTGATTCTCGCCTTTCATTTCCGACAAAACTTGGCGCGCAATTTTCTCCACTTGGCGTCGCTGTTGCCTGTTGCAGGAGGGCGAGTAGGGGAATCCCCGGAACGAGCGGCCGGTCCTGACACGTGACGAAATGACGTAGGTCTCGTCGAGCGCTGCTATTGGTAGATCGTGGGGGTGTGTCGTCACGTTGGTGGGGTGTGTGTCCATCAAGGGATTGTAGCCGTTGTGGTAACTCTGGATCACTGCAGAAAAAACGTGGTAAAGGAATAATAAAACAAAACAATTTAAAATATTCATTAAAACATAAATTGTTGTTTGGTAAATCAGTTAAAATAGTTAATTAATAAATAAAACTGTTTGTATTTTTTTAACTTTGCCGTATCCAGCAATATTTAAAAGGCCATTTACAAGGTTCGTTTTTAAACAACGTTTTATACGAATTTGCCAAATTTGTGAAAAAAGAAACTAATATCTGACACCAAATGACGTCATTATGCCCAAAGAAACAAAATAGATTAGATTTAAACATTCGATCGCGATATTATCGAACATTCATTTATTATTTAGTATCGGATGTGGGAACCGATATCACCTTTGTATCGGACGAGTATTCTACCACTTGATATCGGGTATCGGCTCCGATCCGATATTATCGCACACCCCTAGCGTGGTGTATTTCTCACCGGGGTAGAATAGATCTTGGTACAAAGTGAAGCATTCCTCATCCCCAGCAACCAAACCAATATCAAGTGTAGGGTCGTCCACTCCTGTCTGTATGCAATCGTCCAAACTAACACCGTTAGATGTGCGCTGCAAATTGACAAAATTCTTGTTAATTACAGTTTTCCTGGTGAAGCAGAAAAAACGAAAATTTATTTGGAATAATCGGGATAAATCAATTGTTGTCATAGTTGTCCTAAATAGTATAATAAAATATTTAATAAATAAGCGTATAATGTGTTTCCAAAATAACAAAAAATGAAATAAATTGACCCAGGAGCGTATTTGTGTTTAGATTTATTTGAATAATACACTTACAACGGTTTAAAAACAATTATAAATATATTTTTGGCTTTTGAAAGTTAAACAAGGTTAAATATCAAGTCACTTTGCAATTTATCGCGCAAGAAACAGAAACAAAAATTGTTTGAAAAAATAGAGGGTTGCTTCGTAAAGTGTTGAATAAGCGTTAGGCATTGAAGCAACATTAACGGGGTTAAGATATAACACGGACGCTTGGCAGGAAAAAAGATGGAAATATTTGAACTTACTAAATCCTTGAGATCTTCGTAGAGCTTGGGCGTTAAATGTTTCTTCATGAAACTGTGATGTTTGGACAAGTCCGGGAAGTTGTCGACCACATTTTCTAACACGTCGCATTTTTTCATGCCCTCCAACAGCAAAACCCCACTGCACAACATTTTTTCACCTAAATTCCAAAATCCTTCGCTAAAAATAAAGCGGCGTTAGGTTTTGGAAAATAAAACTTGCACCTTGTTAAAAGCAGATTTCGTTGGTCACCCCTACAGTGTCGACAATGTACTTCATTATGAGTTGTTTTTAAACGGCATTATAATCTTATATAACCTAACCATAACCCTTTTCAAACTGTTGTTTAAATGCTGCGATTTACAAAGTCACTTTTTAAACATACAACTTTACCTGCACAATAAATTCTATTCATAGATTTTTAACAAACATATTTTTATAGGCCTTTCAATATCAATTTAAAGACATTCTAAAACTTTTACCTGTTCAAATACAGCGCCAATATTGGTAGCCGAAAGAAACGAACGACATCTCCAGGCTTTTATGGAGGAGCTGTTGTTTTATTTAACGAAGCACAAATGACAAGGCTAAGTTAGGGTTTGTTTACGAAACGTCAAAGCTGGCTTCCTGTTTTGCCCTAAAAGATTCATCATCGCTACTCCACAAAACCAACGTGGTGTACCGACTGCGATGCAGCTGCAACCAGTCATACATCGGCCAAACGCAACGCAACCTAAAGACGCAGATGAAAGAACACCAGTCGTCACCAAAGTCGGAAGTTTGTGGCCATTTGCTCGCGAATCCAACACACAAGGTTAGTTTCAACAAACCAGAAATATTGGGTATATTTGCTGGAGTCTGTGATGTTTGACAAACCATACCTCGGCACCTCTGCATCTTTTCAATACCTAGTGCAGTGCGTTTTAAACTTTTCTAGTTTTGTTCACCCCTAGAATCTATCTCCAGATTTCATTCATCCTTGCTTAATGATATTATAAAACTATCTCGTCTATATATAACGACACAAAATGACTTAGGTTGTTTCGATTTTTGTTAAGATTAACGCAAGCTAAGTTTTACAATTGCAATTTTACAATTTATCGGGTCCAGAAATATAAAGCTACAAAAGCACAAAACACAGTCACCAAATGTTTGTACTTATACACTCAGTGCAAACCAACTTCTATTACAATAGGCAAAAAAACACCAAAAACAACAGTTGAGTAGTCGATTTACTGCAGAAAACAGTTCACCCTTATTCACCCCATTTGGTTGGTTCACCCCTGCAAAAATTTTATTCACCTTGGGGTGGTCTATTCACCTGATCAAGAAACAATGACCTATAGTGGTAGGTACTTACTGACCTATATACATCGCCTTCTTTGCCTGTCACTTTTTCATGTTTTGTGCTTCGCTTTTATCTTGGCTTGAGTTTTTACACTGATCATGTCATGAGGTTTTGCGGAATCGTTTGTTTGTAACAAACAACTTATTTCTATTATAAATAGAGAAGAAAGCATGTCAGACTTAAACACACTAATTTATTAGAAACTGATAATATTAAGCTAATTACCTTCTGGCTTTCCGTGTGTATTGAGAAATATAACAAGGCATAAAACTGTTGTTTAATAGAAAGCGCGCGCAAATAGTTTTCGTTTTTATTAGGTGTGGACATTTTGACAAAGCGCTGACTACCTTAACAATCTCTTGAGTGTATTTATTGTTGTTAGTTTCTCTGAAGTTTTGTGCTTCTGCACACAGCGCTCTGGGCGTCTTGAATAATCAATTAAACTAATGAACCGAACCTGTAAAAGTGCTAGTATACTCGTCCGATACTAGGGTGGTACGGGCACCGATCCTAGCACAAATTGATTCTGGAATTTCAGCGATGAAAACAACGATTTATCCTCAAGCTAAGCGATGCAACTGACTTCCAGGATTTAAAATTCGACAAAACATGTAAAAAGTTAAATAAAATAATTATTTTTGCGCACTAGATCATTTAAAAAAACAATGCCGAAAAGCTGACTTTGTCTGGGAATACTAACGCACAATTCCATAGAAAACATAATTCCATACAAAATGCATTTAAGAACCAATTTGAACAAAGCTAACCATATAAAGCTACTGCAGTTGGCGACCCAATCAAACTGCCACACAAAAACTATAAGCAGATATTCGAAAGGTTGAATATGCTACCTTTTTCTGTATAGGCTTCTTCAAATATCTTAACACAGAATAAAAATTACTTTAACAGTATTTAAAAACCTGTGTAATAATCCACTTTGTAATCCATTACAAATGTAACTTGATGTTCATAAAACCGAATACAAACAAGTTTTAATGTTAAATAAACCGCCACATGAGTTGGAACTTACACATGTTAATGCTGAAGTTGCTGACGGCAAGAAATGCACAACCTGAAGGTAGAAAGCATCAAATTACAAGTTTGGAAGAAACTTCAGCCGGTCGATGTTGTTATTTCAAACAAATTAAAGGTTACTTGGCTCTCAAACCCCAACCGAAGCCAAAACGTGTTTTACCTCAAGTTGCGAAAAAGCATAAGTTATAATTTCTGATTACTTTTCGATTTTTAGCCAAACTTATTAAATGTCTGCATTTAGAGATTACATCGTAACGTTCACAATCTGGGTCAATTACCGCCTATTGATCTTAATAGTCAAGTTTGTAATGAAGGGTGAAGGAAACTTTCGTAACTTAAAAATTCACACAAAACTCTGTTTTGTTCCTTAGAAGCCGCTAAAAAAATTGAAAAAAATTTTACGTTTGAAACTAAATAAAACAAACGCCGCCAAAGAATTATTGTGGCAACGATATTTTTGTTTCGTTCTAAACTATTTGAACTTGTTTCGTCACAATAGAGATACGCGAGAGTCAAAATTTAAAATCACGAGCTCAACAATTGTTTGTCATTGTTACGTCACAACAGAACGCGCGCTAGAGCCAACCCTCATCTAAACCCGAAGTTTTTGCTCTGTTTAAATAAACCAATGAATAAGAAAATGCGCTAAAATCACTATCTATTTATCACAAAAGTTAAATGGTTTGAAAAACATTTTTTACCTCAAATTTGAAAAAAAGCACAAGTTAGAACTTACAAAACGCTTTTCGCGTAAGATAACGAATATCTGCATTTACAGATTGCACCATAGTGTTTCCAATTTCGAGCCAATTACAGTTAATAGACGACTTAATGGTTAAATTTATATAAAGGGCGGGTAGTAATGAAGGGTGAAACTTTTATTACATAAAAATGCACAAAACTTAGTTAGAGAATTTGTTCAAGTTTCGAAGAAACTAATCAAGTTTTGAACGGCGTCATAATTTAAAAAAACAATAAACCTGCAAAAACATGTAAAATAACAATTGTTGTCAGTCTAAAACAAACACCACCAAAGAATCAATCTGGCAACTATATTTTTTGTTTCGTTTTAAACTGTTTACCCTTGTATAACGTTCGTTTAATGCGCCCCGGTCTATGCGCAGAACGTTATATGAGGCTAAATTCTTGTAGCTAAACGCGTCTCTGGTTTCCGCCACAAAACAGCCACACACAGTTTGAATTTGAAACTTGTTGTTGAACTGAAGAAAGAATCAACGAAGCTGGCACAATACGGGAAGGAGACGGTTTCTACACAAAGGCAACGTGTCAAAACCAATTAACTCGTAGTACAATTTCAAATATTATGCTCACCAACAGTTTGGGGAACCGGGAGAATGTGAAGCAAACAGCGTAAGTACATAACATTTCAAACGCCTAAATAAAACAAGCAATTTAACAAACAATGCTTCATTATGACGTTACACGCATAAACATAAACTTACCAAGAGATCAGGCAAATGTGATCGAGGAAGAGCGATATTTACACTTTCAAAACATTCACAAGAAAAGGCACTGCAAAACAAGAGCAGTGTAAATACTACATAAAGGACGTTATCATATACAGAAAGCCATAATGCTGTGTGTCATCGTAGAAACTTTAGCAAAGGTTACATTTACATAATATAGACATATTACCAGGGCTGCAAACCCATATTATTCAAAACGCAACTCACCAAGAATAATCTTCCGAGTGACAAATCCGTCCTGTTCCACCAGTGGTTCTCAACCTGTGGTACGAGTACCACTAGTGGTACGCGAAGTCATTTTGGGTGGTACACTGTACGCAGTATGTTTTTAAGTAAAATTACGGCTTTACCAAAAGGTTAAGCCTTTTTTTCTATTTAGTTAAATGTTTTATGCTTCATAAACGATAGTAACTATTATCTTTCCGGAACATCTGTGCAAATTTATTTTATGACATTATAGAAAAACAACAAAGAATCACAAAACTTGACTACGGGTATCTTGCAAGGTTAAGAGAGACACTTTTTTGAGAGTAGTGGGTCGCATTTGTTTCGAAATTCCTGGGCTCACTAATTAGCAAATCCGATCATAGAACCTCGAGGTGGTACGCGGTGAAAAAAAGGTTGAGAACCACTGTGTTACACAAAAAACAGCAATACAAACTTGCGCCACGACAGTCAGGCGAAAATGAAAGACCGCATGTATCAAAAAGCTAGTTCACAACGGTACAGCACCAATGTCTCATAGAAATCGGTAATTACTGGCAAAGATGATGTAACAACTTGTTTCGTCACAATAGAGATACGCAAGAGTCAAAATTCAAATTCACGAGCTCAACAGTTGTTTGTCATTGTTACGTTACAAACAGCAGAACGCGCGCTGCAGCCGCATCCGAAATATTAGTTGGAAAGATGGGCTTTTCTGCTCCACTGATATAGTCGGTGATTCAACACTTTCGACGAAAACTTTGACATTGATATAAAATAATATTTAAAGTGATGACGATATCACTCTAGAGTTATGACGTAAGAATATTGCGTCACCGAGTGACGTCATGAAACCGTCCTGTGCTCATTAGAGCTGGTGCGCGAAATCACAGCAATAATACGATTAGTGGAAAATAATTCAGGTCAAGGAAATGAATTGTCGAACTTCGTAGTTCTATAAGTAAATCATCATTAACATTGTTTATTTGATTTTTAACTATGCGTGTTCCAACACTGTCAGTTGATGATCTTTTATCCAAAAACGAAATTAAAATTAAACACGGAGGTTAATTAAGACGTTAAAACAATTTTCGTAGCTGAATTGGTAAGAAAAGGTAGTTTAAGGAAAGTTTTTTGCATTTCTTTTAGAAAAAAACGTTTTTTAATATATTTAATGTGTGGTCGCTTTCAGATAATCGCAAAAAAAGTTGAAAGCATTTTCCAAAACACTAAACCTTTATAACTGCGAATATTTTGTTGAACACAATGGTTTGGTGGATGGTATTGTGGTGTTCAGTGCGCAAAACTACAGCGCTGCTGCATTTAAGGGAAAATTTATGGGAAGTGACGTTTTAGGAAATGACGTAAAAGTGAAAACCAAATCCACCATCAAGTGCATCCTGATAAACGAGTAAGCTGAAACCTGCGGCTGACCAAAAAGTAAATAAAATGAAGCAATGGAATATGTGAACCATTACACTACAAAACATTAAAAAATAAAAGGTTTATAAAGTGGTTCTCTTATTTTTTCACCTTGCACACAACTTATGCTTGCAGTAATGGCAAATGATAAAGGACATTTAAATTAAACCAACTTCATACAAATGTTTACTGTTACCTTTCCACCAGTTACATTAAACCAACCAAGACTGTTTTCATTAAAATTATATTGTAATAAATAAACACATTTTTAAATTAGATGGAGACCAACTATTCAAGCACTTTGTTTGATTTTGAGAGTTGCATTGAATTTCTGTGCGTTGCAACTTTACAAACATTGTCTACCACTGGTTGCTCAGAAGCTTTGAAGCTTAAATGTCCTTTCATCCCTTGATGATTAAAACAGCGAGAACTAAAAAATTCACCGTACAATAAATAGCCTAACATTCAGTTCGGTGCTCATACTGACTATAATTACTGTAGACAACTGTTAAAAAAATTGTTTTCAATAAAGTTCAAGAAAAAATACATATTCTACCGACTAATATAAAAGTCAAAATAAGAGGCCCCTTTAAACCTTCTCACCTGCTTTGACAACCACTAGTTACAAGACAGGCTGAATATTGTTAAAACAGCGTAAATATCTTGAAACTACCTTAAAAAGCTGCATTTAAATCACAAAAACATGATTATTGCTGCAGCTTTAAACTAATTTGTGCCTTTTCAATTAAACTTTAATTTAATTCTACTCTGAAATACGCAGAATTGACTCCAACAAAAATAGACAATTCTAGAATCGCTTTCGTTGCAATAATGGCAGTAAAATTTAGTTTTTCGATAAACATTAATAGTATTGTGTGCGGTGAAGCGTGTCCGCTGCTCATTAGCGCTTTGTTCCGCATGATTGACTTGCCTGTTAGCTATTTAAATAACATGCAAAGTTAGCCGAAACTAAGGTGGTATCGGTACTCGTCCGATACTAGGGTGGTACCGGTACTCGTCCGATACTAGGGTGGTACCGGTACTCGTCCGATACTAGGGTGGTACCGGTACTCGTCCGATACTAGGGTGGTACCGGTACTCGTCCGATACTAGGGTGGTACCGGTACTCGTCCGATACTAGGGTGGTATCGGTACTCGTCCGATACTAGGGAGGTACCAGTACTCGTCCGATACTAGGGTGGTATCGGTACTCGTCCGATACTAGGGTGGTACCGGTACTCGTCCGATACTAGGGTGGTATCGGTACTCGTCCGATACTAGGGTGGTACCGGTACTCGTCCGATACTAGGGTGGTATCGGTACTCGTCCGATACTAGGGTGGTATCGGTACTCGTCCGATACTAGGGTGGTATCGGTACTCGTCCGATACTAGGGAGGTACCAGTACTCGTCCGATACTAGGGTGGTATCGGTACTCGTCCGATACTAGGGTGGTACCGGTACTCGTCCGATACTAGGGTGGTATCGGTACTCGTCCGATACTAGGGTGGTACCGGTACTCGTCCGATACTAGGGTGGTATCGGTACTCGTCCGATACTAGGGTGGTATCGGTACTCGTCCGATACTAGGGTGGTATCGGTACTCGTCCGATACTAGGGTGGAGTCGGTGGCGATAATTAATAAAGATGATAATTCTAAAACAAGTTATATTTTTACAATAAGTGTTTGGCAAGAATGCCTTATAACCACCAAACGCTATCGTAAAACAACCGCAATGTTTTTATTTCCTGATATTTTAAAAGTTCAAAGTTCCGACGGCACTGGGTTCAAAGTTCCGACGGCACTGGCACCCTCGCACCAACTTTTAAACACCACTCGTAGTGACGTCATTCTTCTCCAGAAGACAGCCATTGTTTGCGATTCAATGCAGCGATCTGCCGCTAAACCAGGCTGTGTGCTTTAAAGTTTCTAATAGTAGAAAAAAGATGACAAAAATGAAAAGCAATATTTCGAATAAAAGCGAAAAGCACAAGAGGCTTAATTGCAAAATACAATTCGCCAAGCACGAAATCGACTTTGACATTTTTTATCTTGGCTTTTCCTAGAGCGAATTAAAGTGGTTTATTTTGCTTTTATGAATGTTTTATAAAACGGCTTAATATTTTATAAACTTGGGACATTTTTCATTTCCTTGAATACACAGCTAAATGGAAACTAAATTATTTATAACTATTCTACAAAACCTGTGGATATAACTTCAAGTCTACTGAACAAAACCAAATCCTAGACTCTCATTGTGGCTCCATATAACGAAATGTTGAAAGAAGTGGATTAAGATCGTTATTTTAAATCCAACAAATCACTTAAAAACTTCAAATTAGGAATTTTTAAAGTATTTTTGTTAACTTTTAGAAAACATATTGATCGTATTTGTCTGATTCTAAATCTGAAAAAGGTGGATTTCAGGAAATATGACCAAGTCTAAATTTCAATCCTACATAACATTTCTCCTAAAAATGAAAAAAATCCACAAAAGTGTGTTACAATCAGTATCGACCTCATGTCAAAATTATAAATAAAAAAAAAACGAAAATTTCAACAAAGAATTTAATAATATACATAGCAAGCAGACTTATTTTTGGATTCTTTCGTCAAACGGTCGGAGTTATGTACTTCCAAGTTAAAACCGACAAAAGAGTAAGTCAAACAATGCCGCGATTTTTCGTTTAAAACTCAGCACAGCCACGGGTTGAGTAGAGGTCACTTGAAGGTCAACTAAAAATGAACCGAATTGTTGTTTATGTTCCAGTCTGAGACTCATAGGGATCCAGTAAAATTTCTCAATATCATTTTATCGCAAAAATTGGTTGACGTTTTTGCAGTAATTGTTACATATCGCGTTTGATTTATTACGTAATAAACCAACGTTCATTAAACTTATAACTGCTTTAGTGGTTTAAATTTTTTAACCAGCGCCTAAAAAAGTTCAACTCAGAACAGAATTATATAATTTTAAATAACATAATTTATTTTCCACAAATCGCTTAGTTTTAATTCTGTAACTGGACGTATACTAAATAAGGATCAATTAAATTTGATTATGATTGAGCAACCAGTTTAAACCACCCCAAACCAGTTATGGACAGAATTTTAGGCAATTTTGAGAAAAATTATTTTTTAGCAGAATTTCAAATTTTTCTTCTTCATGTTTGATTAATTTTAAAAATATCCAATTCATGTGGGAATTTACTTGATTTTGGTTGAGCAACCAGTTTAAACCACCCCAAACCAGTTATGGCCACAATTTTAGGCAATTTTGAGCAAAAAAGTTTTTTTTAGCAGAATTTAAAATTTTTGAAAGGCTATAGTCTTGCCGTCTTTTCAATTTTTGATTAATTTTAAAAATATCCATTTTACGTGGGAATTTACCTGATTTTGATTAAGCAGCCAGTTTAAACCACCCCAAACCAGTTCAAACCAGAATTTTCGCCAATTTTGAGCAAAAAATTTTTAGCAGATTTTGAAATTTTGGCAAGGCTATATAAGTTTTGCCTTTTTTTTCAATTTTTGATTAATTTTAAAAATATCCATTTTACGTGGGAATTTACTTGATTTTGATTGAGCAACCAGTTTAAACCACCCCAAACCAGTTATGGCCACAATTTTATGAACTTTTGAGCAACAAAGTTTTTTTTTAGCAGAATTTGAAATTGTGGAAAGGCTATAGCCTTGCCTTTTTCAATTTTTGATTTATTTTAAAAGTATCCATTTTACGTGAAAATTTACCTAATTATGATTGAGCAGCCAGTTTAAACCACCCCAAACCAGATTAAACCAGAATTTTAGGCAATTTTGTGCAACAAAATTTCTATCAGAACTTGAAATTTTGGCAAGGCTATATAAGTTTTGCCATTTTTTTTAATTTTTGATTAATTTGGCCACAATTTTAGGCAATTTTGAGAAAAATTATTTTTTAGCAGAATTTGAAATTGTGGAAAGGCCATAGCCTTGCCTTTTTTTTAATTTTTGATTAATTTTAAAGTATCCATTTTACGTGGGAATTTGCTTAATTTTGATTAAGCAGCCAGTTTAAACCACCCCAAAACAGTTATGGCCACAATTTTAGGAAATTTTGAGCAACAAAGTTTTTTTTAGCAGAATTTGAAATTTTGGAAAGGCTATTTCAATTTTTGATTAATTTTAAAATTATCCATTTTATGTGGGAATTTACCTGGTTTTGATTGAGCAGCCAGTTTAAACCACCCCAAAACCAGTTTAAACCAGAATTTTAGGCAATTTTCAGCAAAAAAATTTTAGCAGAATTTGAAATTTTGGCAAGGCTATAGCTTTGCTTTTTTTTTCAATTTTTGATTAATTTTAAAAGTATCCATTTTACGTGGGAATTTACCAGATTTTGATTAAGCAGCCAGTTTAAACCACCCCAAACCAGTAATGGCCACAATTTTAGACAATTTTGAACAAACATTTTTTTAGCAGAATTTGAAATTTTGGAAAGGGGATAGCCTTGCCTTTTTGTCAATTTTTGATTAATTTTAAAAGTATCCATTTTACGTTGGAATTTACCTAATTTTGATTAAGCAGCCAGTTTAAACCACCCCAAACCAGTCATGGACAGAATTTTAGACAATTTTGAGAAAAATTATTTTTTAGCAGAATTTGAAATTGTGGAAAGGGGATAGCCTTGCCTTTTTGTCAATTTTTGATTAATTTTAAAAACATCCATTTTACGTGGGAATTTACCTGATTTTGATTGAGCAGCCAGTTTAATCCACCCCAAACCAGTTATGGACAGAATTTTAGATAATTTTGAGAAAAATTATTTTTTAGCAGAATTTGAAATTGTGGAAAGGCCATAGCCTTTCCTTTTTATTTCATTTTTTGATTAATTTTAAAAGTATCCATTTTACGTGGGAATTTACCAAATTTTGATAAAGCTGCCAGTTTAAACCACCCCAAACCAGTTAGGGCCACAATTTTCGGCAATTTTCAGCAAAAAATTTTTTTAGCAGAATTAGAAATTTTGGCAAGGCTATAGCTTTGATTTTTTTTTTTAATTTTTGACTTATTTTAAAAGTATCCATTTTACGTGGGAATTTACCAAATTTTGATTAAGCAGCCAGTTTAAACTACCCCAAACCAGTTTAAACCAGAATTTTAGGCAATTTTGAGCAGCAAAATTTCTAGCAGAATTTGAAATTTTTGCAAGGCTTATAGCCTTGCCTTTTTTTAAATTTTTGATTAATTTTGAAAGAATCCATTTTGCGTGGGAATTTATCTAATTTTGATTAAGCAGCCAGTTTAAACCACCCCAAACCAGTTATGGACAGAATTTTAGACAATTTTGAGAAAAATTATTTTTTAGCAGAATTTGAAATTGTGGAAACGCTATAGTCTTGCCTTTTTTTCAATTTTTGATTAATTTTAAAGTGTCCATTTTACGTGGAAATTTTCCTAATTTTGATTGAGCAACCAGTTTAAACCACCCCAAACCAGTTATGGCCATAATTTTAGGCAATTTTGGGCGAAAAAAATTTTTTAGCAGAATTTGAAATTTTGGCAAGGCCATAGCCTTGCCTTTTTTTTCAATTTTTGATTAATTTTAAAAGTATCCGTTTTGCGAGGGAATTTACCTAATATTGATTAAGCAGCCAGTTTAATCCACCCCAAACAGGTTTAAACCAGAGTTTTAGGCAATTTTAAGCAACAAAATTTCAAGCAGAATTAGAAATTTTGGCAAGGCTATAGCTTTGCTTTTTTTTAATTTTTGATTAATTTTGAAAGTATCCATTTTACGTGGGAATTTACCTAATTTTGATTGAGCAGCTAGTTTAAACCACCCCAAACCAGTTATGGCCACAATTTTAGACAATTTTTAGAAAAAATTTTTAGAAGAATTTAAAATTTTGGAAAGGCTATGGCCTTGCCTTTTTTTAATTTTTGATTACTTTTAAAAGTATCCATTTTACGTGGGAATTTACTTAATTTCGATTAAGCAGCCAGTTTAAACCACCCCAAAACAGTTATGGCCACAATTTTAGGAAATTTTGAGCAACAAAGTTTTTTTTAGCAGAATTTGAAATTTTGGAAAGGCTATAGCCTTGCCGTTTTTTCAATTTTTGCTTAATTTTCAAAATATCCAATTCATATGGGAATTTACTTGATTTTGATTGAGCAACCAGTTTAAACCACCCCAAACCAGTTTAAACCAGAATTTTAGGCAATTTTGAGCAACAAAATTTCAAGCAGAATTTGAAATTTTGGAAAGGCTATGGCCTTGCCTTTTTTCAATTTTTGATTAATTTTATAATTATCCATTTTATGTGGGAATTTACCTGGTTTTGATTGAGCAGCCAGTTTAAACCACCCCAAACCAGTTATGGCGACAATTTTAGGCAATTTTGAGCAAAAAGTTTTTAGAAGAATTTAAAATTTTGGAAAGGCTATAGCCTTGCATATTTTTCAATTTTTGTTTAATTTTAAAAATATCCATTTTACGTGGGAATTTACCTGATTTTGATTGAGCAACCAGTTTAAACCACCCCAAACCAGTTTAAACCAGAACTTTAGGCAATTTTGTGCAACAAAATTTCTATCAGAATTTGAAATTTTGGAAAGGCTATGGCCTTGCCTTTTTTCAATTTTTGATTAATTTTAAAATTATCCATTTTATGTGGGGATTTACCTGGTTTTGATTGAGCAGCCAGTTTAAACCACCCCAAAACCAGTTATGGCCACAATTTTACCCAATTTTCAGCAAAAAAATTTTAGCAGAATTTGAAATTTTGGCAAGGCTATAACTTTGCTTTTTTTTAATTTTTGATTAATTTTAAAGGTATCCATTTTACGTTGGAATTTACTTAATTTTGATTAAGCAGCCAGTTTAAACCACCCCAAACAAGTTATGGACAGAATTTTAGACAATTTTGAGAAAAATTATTTTTTAGCAGAATTTGAAATTGAGGAAAGGCTATAGCCTTGCCTTTTTTTCATTTTTTGATTAAATTTAAAATAATCCATTTTACGTTGGAATTTACTTAATTTTGATTAAGCAGCCAGTTTAAACCACCCCAAACAAGTTATGGACAGAATTTTAGACAATTTTGAGAAAAATTTTTTTTAGCAGAATTTGAAATTGTGGAAAGGCTATAGCCTTGCATATTTTTCAATTTTTTATTAATTTTAGAAATATCCAATTCATATGGGAATTTACCTGATTTTGATTGAGCAACCAGTTTAAACCACCCCAAACCAGTTTAAACCAGAATTTTAGGCAATTTTGTGCAACAAAATTTCTAGCAGAATTTGAAATTTTTCAAGGCATGTAGCCTTGCCTTTTTTAAATTTTTGATTAATTTTAAAAGTATCCATTTTACGAGGGAATTTACCTGATTTTGATTGAGCAGCCAGTTTAAACCACCCCAAACCAGTGTAAACCAGAATTTTAGGCAATTTTGTGCAACAAAATTTCTATCAGAATTTGAAATTTTGGCAAGGAAATAGCCTTGCCTTTTTTTTCAATTTTTGATTAATTTAAAAGCATCCATTTTACGAAGGAATTTACCAAATTTTGATTGAGCAACCAGTTTAAACCACCCCAAACCAGTTATGGCCACAATTTTAAACAATTTTGAGAAAAATTATTTTTTAGCAGAATTTGAAATTGTGGAAAGGCTATCGTCTTGCCTTTTTTTCAATTTTTGATTAATTTTGAAAGTTTCCATTTTACGTGGGAATTTACCTAATTTTGATTAAGCAGCCAGTTTAAACCACCCCAAACCAGTTATGGCCACAATTTTAGGCAATTTTGAGCAAACATTTTTTGAGCAGAATTTGAAATTTTGGCAAGGCTATAGCTTTGCTTTTTTTTTCAATTTTTGATTAATTTTAAAAGTATCCATTTTACGTGGGAATTTACCAAATTTTGATTAAGCAGCCAGTTTAAACCACCCCAAACCAGTTATGGCCACAATTTTAGGCAATTTTGAGCTAAAAAATTTTTAGCAGAATTTTAATGTTTGGAAAGGCCTTGCCGTTTTTTCAATTTTTGATTAATTTTTAATATATCCATTTTACGTGGGAATTTACCTGATTTTGATTGAGCAGCCAGTTTAAACCACCCCAAACCAGTTATGGCCACAATTTTAGACAATTTTGAGAAAAATTATTTTTTAGCAGAATTTGAAATTGTGGAAAGGCTATAGCCTTGCCTTTTTTTCAATTTTTGATTAATTTTGAAAGTATCCATTTTACGTGGGAATTTACCTAATTTTGATTAAGCAGCCAGTTTAAACCACCCCAAACCAGTTATGGCCACAATTTTAGGCAATTTTGAGCAAACATTTTTTGAGCAGAATTTGAAATTTTGGCAAGGCTATAGCTTTGCTTTTTTTTCAATTTTTGATTAATTTTAAAAGCATCCATTTTACGTGGGAATTTACCAAATTTTGATTAAGCAGCCAGTTTAAACCACCCCAAACCAGTTATGGCCACAATTTTAAGCAATTTTGAGCTAAAAATTTTTTAGCAGAATTTTAATTTTTGGAAAGGCCTTGCCGTTTTTTCAATTTTTGATTAATTTTGAAAGTATCCATTTTACGTGGGAATTTACCAGATTTTGATTAAGCAGCCAGTTTAAACCACCCCAAACCAGTTATGGCCACAATTTTAGGCAATTTTGAGCAAACATTTTTTGAGCAGAATTTGAAATTTTGGTAAGGCTATAGCTTTGCCTTTTTTTCAATTTTTTAATAATTTTAAAGCATCCATTTTACGTGGGAATTTACCTGATTTTGATTGAGCAGCTAGTTTAAACCACCCCAAACCAGTTATGGCCTCAATTTTAAGCAATTTTGAGCAAAAAATTTTTTAGCAGAATTTGAAATTTTGGAAAGGCTATGCTCTTACCTTTTTTTAAATTTTTGATTAATTTTAAAAGCATCCATTTTACGTGGGAATTTACCTAATTCTGATTAAGCAGCCAGTTTAAACCACCCCAAACCAGTTCAAACCAGAATTTTCGCCAATTTTGAGCAAAAAACTTTTAGCATATTTTGAAATTTTGGCAAGGCTATATATAAGTTTTGCCTTTTTTTTTTTTAATTTTTGATTAATTTTAAAAATATCCAATTCATATGGGAATTTACCTGATTTTGATTGAGCAACCAGTTTAAACCACCCCAAACCAGTTTAAACCAGAATTTTAGGCAATTTTGAGCAACAAAATTTCCTGCAGAATTAGAAATTTTGGCAAGGGTATAGCTTTGCTTTTTTTTAATTTTTGAATAATTTTAAAGGTATCCATTTTATGTTGGAATTTACGAGATTTTTATTAAGCAGCCATTTTAAACCACCCCAATCCAGTTATGGCCACAATTTTAGACAATTTTGAGCAAACATTTTTTTAGCAGAATTTTGAAATTTTTGAAAGGCTATATTGCCGTTTTTTCAATTTTTGATTAATTTTAAAAATATCCATTTTACGTTGGAATTTACCTGATTTTGATTGAGAAGCCAGTTTAAACCACCCCAAACCATTTATGGCCATAATTTTACCCAATTTTCAGCAAACAAATTTTAGCAGAATTTGAAATTTTGGCAAGGCTATCGCCTTGCCTTTTTTTCAATTTTTGATTAACTTTAAAGTATCCATTTTACGAGGGAATTTACCAAATTATGATTGAGCAACCAGTTTAAACTACCCCAAACCATTTATGGCCATAATTTTACCCAATTTTCAGCAAACAAATTTTAGCAGAATTTGAAATTTTGGCAAGGCTATCGCCTTGCCTTTTTTCAATTTTTGATTAACTTTAAAGTATCCATTTTACGAAGGAATTTACCAAATTTTGATTGAGCAACCAGTTTAAACCAGAATTTTAGGCAATTTTGAGCATCAAAATTCTAGCAGAATTTGAAATTTTGGCAAGGCTATAGATTTGCTTTTTTTTCAATTTTTGATTAATTTTAAAAGTATCCATTTTACGTGGGAATTTACCAAATTTTGATAAAGCTGCCAGTTTGAACCACCCCAAACCAGTTATGGCCACAATTTTAGGCAATTTTGAGCTAAAAATTTTTTTTTTTTTTTTTTTTTTTTAGGAATTTACCAAATTTTGATTGAGCAACCAGTTTAAACCAGAATTTTAGGCAATTTTGAGCATCAAAATTCTAGCAGAATTTGAAATTTTGGAAAGGCTATATAGCCTTGCCGTTTTTTCAATTTTTGATTAATTTAAAAATATCCATTTTACGTGGGAATTTACCAAATTTTGATAAAGCTGCCAGTTTAAACCACCCCAAACCAGTTAGGGCTACAGTTTTAGGCAATTTTCAGCAAAAATTTTTTTTAGCAGAATTAGAAATTTTGGCAAGGCTATAGATTTGCTTTTTTTTCAATTTTTGATTAATTTTAAAAGTATCCATTTTACGTGGGAATTTACCAAATTTTGATAAAGCTGCCAGTTTGAACCACCCCAAACCAGTTATGGCCACAATTTTAGGCAATTTCGAGGTAGAAATTTTTTTTTTTTTTTTTTTTTTTTTTTTTTTTTTTTTTAGGAATTTTGGGTAGCTTTGATTTTTTTCAATTTTGGGTAGCTTTGATTTTTTTTTTTAATTTTTGACTAATTTTAAAAGTATCCATTTTACGTGGGAATTTACCAAATTTTGATTAAGCAGGCAGTTTAAACCACCTCAAACCAGTTTAAACCAGAATTTTAGGCAATTTTGAGCAACAAAATTTCTAGCAGAATTTGAAATTGTGGAAACGCTATAGCCTTGCCGTTTTTTCAATTTTTGATTAATTTTAAAGTATCCATTTTACGCGGAAATATACCTAATTTTGATTGAGCAGCCAGTTTAAACCACCCCAAACCAGTTATGGCCACAATTTTAGGCAATTTTTTAGCAAAATTTTTTTTAGCAGAATTTGAAATTGCGGAAAGGCTATAGCCTTGCCTTTTTTTCAATTTTTGATTAGTTTAAAAGTATCCATTTTACGAGGGAATTTTCCTAATTTTGATTGAGCAACCAGTTTAAACCACCCCAAACCAGTTATGGCCACAATTTTAGGCAATTTTCTGCAACAAAATTTTTAGCAGAATTTGAAATTTTTGCAAGGCCATAGCCTTGCCTTTTTTTCAATTTTTGATTAATTTTAAAATTATCCATTTTGCGAGGGAATTTACCTGATTTTGATTAAGCAACCAGTTTAAACCATCCCAAACCAGTTATGGCCACAATTTTAGGCAATTTTGAGAAAACAAATTTTTTTAGCGGAATTTGAAATTTTGGCAAGGCTACAGTCTTGCCTTTTTTTCAATTTTTGTTTAATTTTAAAAGTATCCATTTTACGTGGGAATTTAACTGATTTTGATTAAGCAACCAGTTTAAATCACCCCAAACCGGTTATGGCCACAATTTTAGGCAGTTTTGAGAAAACAATTTTTTTAGCAGAATTTGAAATTTTGGCAAGCCTTGCCAAAGGCTATATATAGTGAATCTCCTACATAAGTTTTAATATCACCTGTTTTATTTTCAAACATTAATAAGAAGCACAGAAAAACGCAAAACAATAAAAGTATAGTTTTGATTTATATTTTAAGAAACATTTTTACTGTTGAAATTTAATTATTTACTAATTTGCTTCAACCATATTTAAAATTTATCGTCAAATTGCGACAAAAATTATATTTTTTAGAGCAATTTTAAATTCATTGAATTCCCAGGTCACAATTGCGCAAATAATTCTTTAACTTGGAACTCTGCCCCCGTTTAAACGCCAAATAAACATTTATACACAACAAGAAAAACACTTCACACAGCAAGTCACATTGTAAGGGTTTATCACAGATTATGAAGGTTGTTTTCGATCCAGTTTTAAGGTTGAAGGAAAAGGTGAATTAACAGAAGCAAGTTTTGGTAACTGGAAATTTTGTCAAATCTGTTTGAGCTTTTTGTGAAAAATAATCCAGTGTTGCATTTGTGGCAGATCGCCGCTTAAAAAAAGAAAAGAAACAATGGCCTGGAATTTTTAGGCACACTGAGTAGCTTTATCAGTATTTGTGAAAGGTTGTTGTTGTAACTATAGTGTTAAGATTGGGAGGAATGTTAAGGCTAGGCCTGGTATATTCAGGTCCATTGAAAGGGTTTATCAACGATTATAAAAAGGTTGTTGAACCTCTATTGTTAAGGTAGTAGGGCAGATAATAAACAGAAGCAGGTGGTGAGAGGGAACTAAGAAATTTGTTGGATTTAAAGAAAAAAGTGTTTTCGAAACAAGGAATCTAATGTAAGGTGTGAAACAGTTTGTGAAAATTTGAACGAAGTTGATTAACTTGTCAATTTCGTTTCGTTCCAACCAATCCTTATTCCTGAGCAATCACCTTCGTTACCTGTAAAACATAAAATTGTATTCCATAAATGAAGACGCGTTGGGGAAGGATTGCAACTTCAAACATGTCAATTCCTAGAGTTTACTATTAATTCTTATAAGTTTGTTGAAAAGCCTGACGAGGTACACAAAGTTTTTATTACTTTCGGCGTTTGTTGAGGATTTGATGACCGCGGTTTTTCTCAACCCATGGTTCGCCACTCAAAATTATGTGGCCGTTGCCGATTTGAAGTAACTGTTTAAATTTATTGAGATTTGTTCAGAGCAAGATTTCTTTAAAAAGCAATACGAGACATGGCTAACATTAACTAAATTCGAACTTATTTATACTAATGTCTCGGGTCGTATTTCAGAAAGTTAAGTAAAGACAATTTCGTCGCCAAAGATTTGATGTTAAACTTACGCTTAGTTTTAGAATCGCCGCTGAAAAAAAAACCGAGAAACACTTGTATATAGCTCCGTCCTAATTAACCTTTTGCTTTTTGCGTTTAAAATTTACTGTATTTTATTTTCCAAGCAAATTTGGTAGAATGTAGAAAATCTCAAACATTTCTTAACAATAAAAACTCTTTAAATTCGCAGTTTAAAAATCATTTTTGTTAAATTTAAAAAATTAAAATCAGCTAAATTTTCATTTAAATGGAATAATTTTAAAAATAATCAAATCCTAAAAAGGGCAAGGCTATTATTTTAAAATTATTAATTTTTACACCTATATTAACTGATTTTAATTTTTTAATCAAATATTAAGTGATTTAAAAAAATTATTCACGTTTAAAATTTACTGTATTTTATTTTCCAAACAAATTCGGTAGAATGCAATTAGAAAATCTCAAACATTTCTCAATAATAAATTTGTAAACGTTTTTTTTGGGGGAATGCCAAAGTTACTGAGGGTAGGTGTTTGATTTATTATCAGACAATAATTTACCATTTTTTTCTTTCTCGATATATTTTAGCTGCAGCGCGTTACTTTAAAAAAAAAAATATATATATATCTTTGGGCCTGTGTATCTCAGTTGGTAGAGCGACGGTCCCTGCTTGAACGGAGGTCGTGAGTTCGAACCTCACTGCAGGTTAGTTGTTTTTCTAGCCTGCCTTGCTTGTATCATTGATCGACAAATTTGGTTGGTCTGCGATGGCTTTCGGTGTACGTATAAACAGTAGTGTACTACTTAATTGACAAAGATTTATTTTCAGGGAAGACGTGACAAAATGTAAAGTTCACCAACACTCCTCCTAGATTGTTGTGGGTCTGTTACTTATTATAACATTTCAACTTACTTTGCGTAAAGATTCCAAATCAACTTCGCCGATATCTTTTTTAGTTAACCACATTTCCTCCACTTTATGAGCGCAACTTCTAAGCAAAGTCGCCCCTTTTCTTCCAATATTGTTGCCGTTCAAATCCAAAATCCTCATCTACATAAACACGTTGTTAGCTAATCTACGAAACTAGAAGCGTAAGCATTATTAACGACCTGAATATAAAAACTCCTGAACTAAAATCGAAGGAAAAGTTAAAAAATCGTGGCTGTGGAGAAGTTTTCTGGTGAATTATTTTGGCACTTCACCGCTAATAACCCAGGTCAATTTAAAAATAATTAAGTTGAACGTTTGTTCAGTCGCTCGCGATCCGCAAGCTAACAATAAAAAGTCCGATATTTTGTGGAATTCTACAAATAATAACGCCTTAACAAAAAGTCTGAGGAATACATAATTATTCCATATTTTGCGTTTGTTATTTTCTGATCAAGGGCAACCCAACAATTTCCTCACACAAAGCAACTTAACGACAAAAGTGTTGTTTTGTGAATCATAAAGTAAATTTGGGTGTCTGTTTACACAATGGAGATTCCCCGTTTCAAAAGGTGCACCCCGGTTTTAGGGGGTCAGTGTGAGTATTCCGCATACAGCGCACCTAGTGGTCGTTAACATACATGACAAAAACTTACAGGTCGATCCAAGCGAGAAATGGCATCGGTTAGAGGTTGTAGATCGGATCCATAGATGTCGCAGTTATTCAAACTTAGCCGCTTTAAGTTGTGAAGACATTCTGCCAGTAGAGTTAGCTCATCTGATCCAAGATGCATCTTATTCAATACTAAGACCTTCATCTACATAAACAAGTGTTTGTAGGTTAATATTGTTACAGGTGGCCTCCAGTCATTCCATGCAATCGGTTTTTAAAGGGGGAAAACTCTCCAAAGTATTGATAGCAGATGACAATTAATGAAATACACGCAACATTTTGTTTCCCCATAAACACACTCGGGCGACAGCTAGTGGCAACATCACAACAATAACAAGTTAAAAAACATAATCATTCACTGCTCGCCGTTGGCGACACCCGCCCACAAAATGTGCACTCCCCCCCCCACGCGGTTATTTTTTTGCACTCCCAGTTTTGCAGCTAATGTTACTTGAGCACTGTGTGGTCATAAACTTACAGGTCGATCCAAGCGAGATATGGCATCGGTTAGAGGTCTTAAATCTGATCCTTTAATGTCACAGTTCTCCAAATCCAGCATATGTACTTTGTAAATAGATTTTGCCAGTAGAGAAAGTTCATCTGATCCAAGCTTGCTGTTATACAGCACCAACATCCCCAACTACATAAACAAGTTGTTAGCCATATCAATTAGCGTTTTGATGGCAGCTTGTGCTATATTCAGCTGGATAAGTAAGCCGGAACGGTCAAGAACGGTGTTCCGGTAAAATATTGTTACAGTGATGCGGCATTAATAAAATATAATATTTTCATGGAGTGTTTGTCGGGACTCGTTCTAGGCTTGTATCGGTGCCGATCCGATGCCGATTAGGGTAGATTTTTTAAATGCACCAATTTCTATCGTAAAAGGGAAATTCATCAAAAATAGAAGGTTTAAAATTGTTTGTAATTAAACTTCTTTGTGCTAAAACGAATTTTGCCTATAACCTGGAAAAATAGCCTTTGAACGTTTTAATTTAATCCATTTTGTTCGATTGGGCATAGTAATGACGTCATTTGTATTCGGATAGAGTCGCGATACTTTGTTTCCAAAATATCGGTATGAGATGAAATCTCAAGTATAGGGCATCACTATTTCTATTATAAGCAAATTACGATTATTTCAAACTTATGTTATTTACCGGTTTTGGCAAATGTTTGATTCCATCAGTGAGAACTTTCAAAGCGGACAAATAAATATATGGGCAGTGTAAAGCCAGCTCGTCGATTTTATGAGAACAGGAGAACAGAGCAGTGAAGTCACTCGCTTTGTTGGTGATAACATATACTTCTCCCATCTGTAAAAGTTGTATAAACGTGAACATGAAAGGTTATTTAATAGCAAACAAAATAATGCATTTTATCTAACTTTGCAAACCAGTTAAACCACATACACTTTCTGTATTGTGCCTATGTTTAGAACTTATACCACATCATTGTTTACTTTAACAAACCCTTACAACTTTGGTCACATTAACTTTATATTAATCATCCACACTTAGACAAATACCCTTCACCATTTTAAAAACTGTTTCCACTTTAAATGTTGCAACTAGGGATGTCCGATAATATCAGATCGTACACGATACCCGATACCAAGTGGTAGTAGCGCTACTTGTTCGCTTTTCTCCCATAAAATTACATTGGTATCGTAATAAAATATATAGCATCGGACATTCCTACAAACGCAAAATTAGTTTAAACGCAACAAAAATAAGTAATCCACGTGAAACTCTTGGTTAAAACAGAATAAAAAAACTTCTACAAACCTTAAGGTCGTTTTCCTTTATTGTGGCCATTAACATTTCCAAAGCGTTACCGGTGAATGCTGTGAAGTATATAGCGTAATCGACAATTCCTCCGGTGTTGATGATAGGCTTTCTCTCAGTAACTCGAAGCACGTGACTGAAACTTGTCACGTGACTTGGAAGGATCGTTCCATTTAAGTGCAACTTTACAGGAAGAGAATTCCCCACTGAGGTGATGATGTCACCATTGCCTGATTCACAAGCGAAAGCACAAACCTTGAACAACTTGGCTGTGTCTCTCTCGTACCACTCTCGACGGACAAGCAGTTTTGAAGCAAGTGAAGTGGCGAGGTTTATGAGAAACTCTTTCTTTTCAGCAACTTCAGTTTGAGAAATCTGAAATATCGGTCGCAGTTTGCCATGTAAGTCCGGATTAAGCAACCCGAATAGAAATCTTAAAACCATTTCCCATTGATCACTTTCCATGCGTTGAAGCAACTGTGAAAATCTCCCGATATCAGTGTCAAACATGAGCTTGAGTGCTGCGAAGAATTCCTGCCAGAGGAGATGGACAAAGAAATAAACTTTGTCACCCTCCAATAGTTTTAGCTCTTTGTTGTCTGAGAAAGCTTGGAATTTGATGAAATCCTCCAATTCAGTAACATCAAGTCCAACTTCATTAAAGTCTTTTATTTCGAAGTTGAATTTATCTTTGAACATTCCGGTTAAAGCCAAGTGCGAAAGATTTTGCAAAATAATGGCTTCATTCTGAAACTTAGGAGAACGAATACAATCAGCCACAAAAGATGCAAAAACATCAGTAACTGTGAATAAACCATCACTTGAACCATGTTTTATAATATAAGATGAAAGAGTTTTGGCAAAAATTGGAATAAAACACAAAGCCTTGGCTGATGGGTTTTGTTCAAGTGACTTTTTAATCTTTTCATTTTCTACTTGGTTTGGATAAAGTTGTTTGAGGAACAAATCTTGGGAGATTTCATTAAAGCCGATTACCCGGACTGTAAAGTGGGGCTTGATACTTGGGTGTAGCTTGTGATAAGCCCCCGGTCGTGAGGCAAGCAGCTTGTGAGCATTTGTAAGAATGTCACCTCGTAGAAGGTTTTGAAGAATTACAACTGGCTTAGCACGATCATACAAACCAATAACTGGGGCTTCAATTGAAAGATCCTTGAATCTAACTTCATCCAATCCATCCATCAAGATGTACACATTGCATGATTTTGAAAGTTCAGTCAGAAGTAACTTATTGTTGTCCGTCTCAAACTGCCATTGTGGAATGATTGACTTAACTAGAAACTCTAGAACATTCATCTTTTCATTCTTATCTAACTTCTTTAGATCGATAAAAAACAAATAGGAGTTGTCTTTTGCAAAAAACATGTTTCTTAAGAAACCCCAAAATGATTCATCTTTAATATACTTGAGAAACTGCTTGGCAAATGTGGTTTTGCCGATACCAGCATCACCAACCACACCAACTGTGTTGCCATATTTCTCAACATGTTCATTAAAACTTGCTTGACCGAGGTATTTTGATTTTGCTTCTTGAATCGAATTGTTCTTTGCTTCAAGAAACAGATTCTTCAAAGAAATGGTATTTGTTTCCTTAAAAAACACCTCTTTTGACCCAAACTTCTCCAACGTTTGTAGATGCTCTTTGATGACGTCAAGAGGTACCGGGTCAGTTGGCAGAGATTTAGTGATGACGTCAGCTTTTCTGCTCAATTCTCGCAATAAAGAATCTAAAAACAACAATTTACGCAAAACATAGCAAAAAAAATATTCCTTACTAACTTACGATATTTGTAACAATATTGTTTCGTCTGTGTTAATGAAAAAAGAACTTACAACAAAATCAAAGCCAGAATACCCAAAGCCTTTCGAGAATAATTTGCTCGCTTAATTTCCCCACAATTAATTTGCAAACCTGATTCAATACATTTGGTAATAATGTAAATTTCTTTGTTTAAAACAGAACTGAATTTAAACTGGAACCTAAACATTTTCGGTTCAGTGGACCAGCGTGGTCATGAAATTGATGACGTCACAAAGCGTCGTAGGATGACGTCATATAGCAGGCATGGTTTAAAAACCTGATGTTTTAGGTACAACTCATGCCCAAACGTGAAACATCGATTATTATAACTACATTAAAGGAGAAGGGGTTTATCTTTCAAAAAGTGATTAAATTAAAAAGAATCACTTCAAGTAATCCTCAAAATCAACCCACGAACCAACAAGGGAGTCTTAAGAACCTCTGGTTTAAAGGTTTACGCTCGAAGCTTTAATGTGGTAATTGGTGGAAACTTCGATGTCTCCAAGCCCCACTTAGAACATAGACATATCCTTGTGCTGTTTTACATACTTATCCAAACAACGCACTTACCATGGTCGAATGTATTCACTTGTGCATGAAGTGGTTGTGGAGGGTTTGGTTGATTTGTGAACCAAACGCCTGCAATGATTGCTAAGATGGCAACAGCAACAGAAACAGCAACAGGAACCATATAACTACGATTTTGTTGGTTTCTTCGTGCTGGTTGCGGAATTGCTTGTGTATAGTAGTGTCGATCACCAGTTTGTATAGTAACATTCTGGGCGATTATTGGTTGGCTGAGGCCGGGTGTAGGGTCCTGTGAGTAAATTAATAAACACTTCAACTTGCCACTAAATTACAATATTTTACTTTGGCTGGTCATTGGACACGGATCGAAGTTGGTAGATCATAAAGTAAAATAATGATTTGGAAGTTTTATGTTTTGCTGCAGTAAGAATTATCATAAGGAGACCAAGAACCTTAAGGACGAACTCCAAGTAAAGCTACAGGTCACATTTTGATCATATTGGTGCTGTACTTGTATCTGTGCTAAATGATTTCTGATGTTTGTAAATGGAATTAGGCGTTGCAATGTTAGTTGATTAGAAATAAAAACAAAATTTATTGAACGCATTTAGTTTATACACTAATTGCCTTATATCTGTTTCTTTGAAGATGAGCCATTCGCAGCATTGAAACAATACGAGTGAATGACGATAATGTTCAATTCTGCCAAACCTGTTCCTTAGAGCACAGATGATATTTTTAGGTTAGTGGGAGACCTGAGATTAATCAGTTTGTGATAGGTTTCGCTGCGGAGCTGATTTTCTACGGACGAAAAAATCAACTGATCATTCGTTTCGGATTCTTAGCACGTGACCAAAACAAAGTTTCTTATTTACGTCATAATATTGCCTTTATCACGCAACAAGAGTAAAAATTATATTTACCGATTCCACGCGAGCGTTAGCTTCTTCATCTTCACTGTCCGACATTTTTGTTCTGAGGTGGCTTACAAAAGGTTTTATCAAAGTGTGAGGCAATTCTATAATTATAAAGAATACCAAGTAAATTGATTGTTGTAAAAAATGGATAAATAACATTTGGGCAACCCTTTCAAAAGTGATAATGTTTACACAATTGAGTTTCATAATTGAGTTTAATTGAAAACAGTCAGCAAAAGTATATTTGAATCAGAAATAAAACAAAACTTGTCAACTTGGTCACATAGGTCGCCTACAAACTTACTAGGAAAACTTAAACCGGAGTGAAGAAATTCATTATTATTATTTTCATATAACTCAGCTGCGCCTGCTAGCGGTTAATCAAATCTGCTCTCTGCCATGAACGCTCGCCTTAAGCAAACGCCGATAATTCTTAGTTTAAGGAAAACCTGCTTCTGTTCAACACCATGACGATATGTTTTGGTAAACTAGGCAAAGTTACTTTACCAACGAGCTTTATATAATCAAGAACAACTGACAGCATTTATAGAATAGTAAAGTATTTAAAGATGATTTGTTCGTTCTATCAGATAAATGGACTACCTTTTCCATATCTCTATCAATGTACACTAAAAGCAATTTGTTCAACAATAAGTATTACCTAAGAGCTACGTTTCCTTCATAATTGTGTCAGTACGAACATAAAAAAACTTTCCAGTTAAACACCTTGCCAAACAAAACTTTCGTCACATATATTGACGCCTATCGAAAATGTGTAAAGTTTATTTCGGATATATTTATCAATGTAAACGACATCAAAATGCAGTTTGTTTAATAACTAAACACTACTTGTCCTTTATGAAATCTTATCAATTATAGCGAATATTAAACTGAGTTAAACAACTTACTGACAGCCATAACTTGAACCCTGGAATGAACCCTAGTGTAAAACGATATTTTGTGAAAAGCACAAGCGACTTCTACCACGCAAACGATGGAGTCACGCGTCAATGGTTGCTGTGTGATGTCAACCGTGAAACAGTGAATCGTCTGTGCTAGAATGCTCCTCGACTTTTGCTTCTCGCGGCAAGTTTTAAGTCAAGATTAAAGTTTTATTGCGGGTTTAGAAGGTGATCACCTCGGTTGGTTTGTGAAGATGGTGCCCATGTATTGTGGGCAATTTTAAAAAGTATTTTTTTGAAAATGAGCATTTAGCGATGATCCTTAATCATAGAGGACAAGTTGGGATACAACTGGAAGGTTCTAGTTAAATCGTAATTTTTGCGAAAAACCAAGGCACACTTAATCCCCCAAAACATCATGTATCGAATAAAACAAAAGGTGCCGGAAGTCTATTAAACGCTCCAGTATAACGGGTAACTGTGGAAACCTGTCTGTTTCAATATTTCACGTTTAAACCAACCCTGGTTTTCTTAAGTTTGCCAAGGTTTGCGTTAGGGCCTCTTTGTTAAACCTAACCGAGAATGACCGGTGTTACTTGTTTGTATTGAATATCACGCCAGTTGATTAAATGCCGCTTCCACACAGGTCGCATACTTATAATACGTTTTTCTTATTGTGGGGATTTTTAGATACAATCAGTGGCAAACAGCTAAGGAACAACCGGTGCCATTGTAGTTTATTAATGTAAGCAACATTTGTTATTACATAAATAAAACGTTTATATTATACGGCAATCTATTTACGCCAGCACCAAGCATTTATATATTACATGATTGTAATCCAGAACGTAAAACAGCGCATTGTTGCAATATTCCGGTGGTTCTCAATCGTTTCAACCCACGGAATAATTTACTATAACCATAAAAGTTCGCGGACCCAAGTAGTTTATAATAAACAAAATATTAACTACTTGAGTCAAAAAATGTTTTGACACTATAACAGTTAATTTAAGAGACATTTAGGGACACGCTTGGAATTTCTTTTTTGCTTCAGATGCATCAATCGCTGCTTTGTAACATTTACTTTGTAGTTTGTACAATAGTAATTGAACAAAAAATGCAAAGTCTGCTCGCGGACCCACCTAGAACCTTTACCGGACTTAAATGAGTCTGCGGACTCGGGGTTGAGGAACACTGTTATAATCGACCCATCTTTTTCCATTTATACATCGGAGGCGATCTGTAAAGTGCTTCAAGTCTTCTACAACAAGTTTTAAAATCAACTTTTTATTTGAAAACTTGAAAAACAAGCACAGCAAAATACAGCTAATTAAACTCCACTCTAATTCTACAATAAAGGGACAAATATACACGTGGATCAGCGCCGCATCTAGGGTTTGTTTGTGGTGATAAATTTTTAGAAACGACGTTACGTCATAAGGTGACGTCATGATACAAGTAGTTCGAAGCTTGTTGTTCCCAAGCAAACTCGTGCGCAAAAGTGCAACTGGAATTTGTCTAAATATATTAAAGAAGATGGGACAAACGATAGCGCGAAACATTTGTTAATTCGTTTAAATTGGCAAATAGTTTTTAAGAGAAGACGTGACGCATTGGGAACATAAAAAATGCATTGTCCGACGTAATGGCATTTATAAAGATTATTTGGGGAGATAGCTCTGTTTGTTTTTTAGTTCCAATAAGGCCTGATTTAGATAGAAATAAATGCGACAAGCGGATAAACTTGGAAGAATCATTTCGCTTAGAACCTGATGCGCCGCAGAGAAAATGTGCAACAAAAAAACATTTTTGGAAGCGCTAAAATGGGTATTTCAATATCGACTTTATGCTCTTGATTTTGGATTTACGTAAAAGTTTTACAAAAGAAAAGTTAATATTAACGGAGAAAAAAATGACAAAGTTTCTTGGTGCCTGGAACCGTCCCTGCTGTAGAAATTTATTTAAATTAAAAAAATGCTTCATTATGTGTTAAAGATACAAAGGACATCGTATAGTAAGTTACTAGTACCAAGTAACATACACAGCACTAAAATATCTTTAGCAATAACAACCACAACACACTGCACTAAGATGTTTATCACAGGTAATAAAAGTTGTTGTTGGTTGAAGTGTTCAGATTGGAATATAAAGGTTATTTAACAAAAGCAGGTTTTAGTGAGAGAATTTTTTTACAAATGGTTCTAGCTTGAAAAAGTTGTGGAGAAAAGTTTGAGCAGAGTTGTTTCAATTGTCGTTTAGTTCCAACGATCTTAAAATGCTATCACCCATGTTATCTGAAAACAAACAACAGGTTATCACGATCACAATTTTAACTTGATGGATGGAATGCAACTTGTTAAACTGCCGTCAGGTAAAAAGCGAAAGCAAAAACATCCAGACCCAACGATTAAAGTGGAATATTTGTCTGATTTCTGTGAAACAAGTGTGAACTGCGCGGGCAAAACGGTAAGTTCACCCTAAATGTGGGATTTACGTTCTCATTAAATGACGCTTTTTATTTGTAGATTGTTCTAAGTCGGTTACTTATTATAACATTTGAACTTACCTTGCGTAAAGATTCCAAATCAACTTCCCTGATATCGTTTTTATTTAACATTAGCAGCTTCACTTTATGAGCACAAGTTCTTAGCAAAGCCGCACTTTCCCTCCCAAAATTTGTGCCTCCTAGGTTCAACGAATCCATCTACATAAACACGTTGTTAGTTAATTTACGATCCTAGAAGTGTAAGCAACATTGAGTCCATTACGTAATCATTATGATGACGTCACGTTACGGTGGCTATGACGTGTTTATGTCGCACTAGATGTTTTAAATTATTACGTTATATGTTTCCGCTTAACGACCGGACTATAAAAGTTACTGAACTAAAATGAAAGCAAAATTTAAATCGTGGCCGTGGAGGGGAATTATTGTGGGACTTCACCGCTAACAGGTTTATTTAAAAACAATTAATTTGCGCATTTGTTTAGCTGGGCCGAGCTTGTTTGTTCAATTAATTTGATTCATAACGTCAACATAACATTGTTGTGTGACGTCATGTTCCCTGACCCATTAAACAAAATCCTGCAGCGCCCCTTGCGATTCGCAAATTAACAATAAAAAAAAACGATCTTGGAATTTTACAAATTCTGTGAACTTGTGGAAACGCATTTGGAAAAGTGGGAGAATTACAATATTATTTAATTTTCTGCGTTTCTTACTTTTTGATCAAGGTTAACCCAACAGTTGCCTCCCACCAAAGTAGCTTAACTACAAAAATGATGTTTATGAATCACAAAATAAGTTTGGGTGTCTGTTTACACATTGGGGGTTCCCTGTTTCAAAACGTGCACCCCCGGTTTTAGGGGGTCAGTGTGAGTAGTTCGCATACAGCGCATCTAGTGGTCGTTAAAATACATAACATAGACTTACAGGTCGATCTAAGCGAGATATGGCATCGGTAAGAGGTTGTAAATTTGGTCCATAAATGTCGCAGTGAGACAAACTCAGAGTCTTAACGTTGTGGATAGATTCTGCCAGTAGAGCAAATTCATTTGAACCAAGCTTAGTGAAATACAAGCCCAACATCTCAATCTACATAAACAAGTTATTATTTTATATTGTTGCAGGCGACTTTCCAGTAATCAGCGTTCTGTTGGCAGCTTGTGCTATATTTAGAGGGTGGAAGTATGCCGGGAACAGTCCAGAACTGTTGTCTGGCACAAAATTGCTGCAGTGACGCGACTTTGATAAAAAAAAGTTAAAATAAAATGGACAAAGCGTTGTGCGTTGTTTCATAGGTTGAAAAACTCTAATTAGGAATGCCTCGATAATATCGGATCGGAGCCGATACCCGATATCAAGCGGTAGCATCGATACTCGTCCTCGGTGCCGGTCCGATGCTAATAAGTTTAGGTTTTTCAAGCATGAATTTTTATCTAATGCAGCAATGTCCATCTTAAAAGGTAAATTTATCGAAAAAAGAAGGTAAAAAACTTATTCGCGCTAAACCAAATTTTGTCCAATACACTGCAAAAATGGCCTTGAACTTTTAATTTAATCCATTTTGTTCGATTGGGTATAGTAATGACGTCATTTGTATTCGGATAGAGTCGCGATACTTTGTTTCCAAAATATCGGATTTCGGTATGAGATGAAATCTCAAGTATAGGGCATCACTATTTCTATTATAAGCAAATTACGATTATTTACAATACTGATGCTATTTACCGGTTTTGGCCAATTCATGATCACATGAGTGAGAACTTTCAGATCAGGCAGAGCTGTGTTTGAGCTACTTAACATCAGCATGTCGATTTTATGAGCACAGGAGAACAGAGCGGTGAAGTCACTCGCTTTGTTGGTGAAAATATATACTTTTCCCATCTGTAAAAGTTATATAAACGTGCACATGAAAGGTCATTCGAAAGCAAACAAAAGACTGCATTTCATCATACTTTACTTTTTGTATTGCGCCTATGTTTGGAAACTTATACCACATTCTGGTTTTTGCCAGTTTGTATTTCTGGTGTTTTAACAAACCCATACAACTTTGGTCACACTAACTTTGTATTAATCATCCACACCCGGACAAATAACCTTCACTACTGATTTTTTTCACTTTAAAGGTTGCAACTAGGGATGTCCGATAACGTCAGATCGCATACGATACCCGATACAAAGTCGTAGTATCGCTACTCGTTCGCTTTTTTTTTCATAACATTACAATTTAGTATCGGAAAAAATATGAAGTTTTGGACATTCCTATAAACGCAGCATTTGTTTAAACGCAACAAAATAAGTTTATCCACGCGAAAAGCGAACCTTAAAAGAAACTCAAAGAATAAAAACAACAGCCACAAACCTTATGATCGTTATGCTTCATTGCGTTCATCAACATTTTCAAAGCGTTTCCGGTGAATATGCATGAAACGATGTTGATGACAATCTTGCCTTTAGTTGCTTGAAGCACGTGACTAAGACTTGACTTGCCACGTGACTTGGAAGAATCGTTCCATTTAGGTACAGCTTTCCAGGAAGGGAATTCCCCACTGAGGTGATGACGTCATTATAGCCTGATTCACAAGCGATTGCACAAACCTTGAAAAACTTGGCTGTGTCGGACTTCGCCCACTTTTGATCGACTGGCAGTTGTGAAGCAAGTGAAGTGGCGAGGTTTGTGAGAAACTCTTTCTTTTTAGCAACTCCAGTTTGAGAATTAGGAAACATCGGTCGTAGTTTACCGTGTAGGTCCGGATTAAGCAACCCGAATAGAAATCTTAGAACCACTTCCCATTGATCACTTTCCATGAGAGGAAGCAACTGTGAGAATTCCCCGATATCAGTGTCAAACATGAGCTTGAGTGCTGCGAAGAATTCCTACCAGAGGAGATGAACAAAGAAGTAAACTTTGTCTCCTTCCAATAGTTTTAGCTCTTTGTTGTCTGAGAAAGCTTGGAATTTGATGAAATCCTCCAATTCAGTAACATTAAGTCCAACTTCATTAAAGTCTTTTATTTCGAAGATGAATTTATCTTGAATCATTCCATTAAAAGCCAAGTGCGAAAGGTCTCGCAAAACATCAGGGTTAGATGTAAACTTGGTGGAGCGAATAGTAGAAGCCACAAAAGATACAAAGACATCAGTAACTGTGAATAAAGCATCACTTGAACCATGTTTTGCAATATAAGATGCGAGAGTTTTAGCAAATATTGGAATATAACACAAAGCCTTGGCTGATGGGTTTTGTTCGAGTGACTTTTTAATCTTTTCATAATCCTCTGGGTTTGGATAAATCTTGCTGAAGTACAAATCTTGGGAGATTTCATTAAAGCCAATTACCCGTACTGGCAAGTGGGGCTTGCAACTTGGGTGTAGCTTGTGATAAGCCCCCGGTCGTGAAGCAAGAAGCTTGTGAGCATTTGTAAGAATGTCACCTCGTAGAAGGTTTTGGAGAATGACAACTGGCTTAGCACGATCATACAATCCGATAACTGGGGCTTCAATTGAAAGATCCGTGAATCTAGCTTCATCCAAACCATCCATCATGATGTAGACATTGGGTGATTTTGAAAGTTCAGTCAGAAGTAACTTATTGTTGTCCGTCTCAAACTGCCAGTCTGGAATGATTGACTTAACTAGAAACTCCAGAACATTTATCTTTTCATTCTTGTCCAACTTCTTAAGATCGATGAAAAACAAATAGGATTTGTCCTTTGCAAAAAACATGTTTATATGCTTGAGAAACTGCTTGGCAAGTGTGGTTTTGCCGATACCGGCATCACCAATCACACCCACTGTGTTTCCAGATTTCCTAACATATTCATTAAAACTTGCTTGACCGAGATGCTTTGATTTTGCTTCTTGAATCGAATTGCTCTTTGCTTCAAGGAACAGATTCTCCAAAGGAAGAATGGTACTTGTTTCCTCCAAAATCATCTCTTTTGTCCCGAACTTCTCCAACGTTTGTAGATGCTCTTTGATGACGTCAAGAGGTACCGGGTCAGTTGGTAGAGATTCGATGATGACGTCAGCTTTTCCGTCCAACGATTCTCGCGAAAAATCTGAAAACAACGATTCACGCAAAACATAGAAAGTATTCCTTAATAACTCATATTTAAAGAAAAGTCAATGGTTTGCTCGCTTAGTTTTACAACACTAAATTTGCAAACCAGATTCAATGCATTTGGTTATGCTGTAAATTTCTTTGTTTAAAACAGAACTTAATTTAAACTGGAACCTAAACATCTTCGGTTCGCGTGGACTAGGGTCGTCATCAAATTGATGACGTCACAAAGCGTCGTAGGATGAGGTCAAATAGCATCGTACGTAAGATGAGTGTCTCCTTAATGTCTTTGCCTCGACGAATTAACCTTTTTTCTCCAATGGGGATTGTTGTAGAAAATTGGTCATCCTATTGTTGTCTGATTCAGATAAAATGTCATGGTTGGCGTGTTAGGCCGAAACTGTGAACTTTTTACTGCTTATTGAATGTAAAGCGCTTGCATATAAAGAAATTTCAGAATAGATCTGCATAAAGAAGGCAATTCGAAAATTATTGCATATTACGTAATCAAATGGCTATTTGTTGTAATATAATTCGCAGGCATTGACGTATAACGGGCGAGGCATCTTATCTTTTTTCTTACTTGCAAACCGAAGTTAACTTTTATACCATATATAGTTTCAAGAAAACCCTGGCTTCATATAAACATTAAACAGTGTGACGGATAAAAACAAACATAACTTTTGTGAAGGCGCAAATGTGTCATAAAACAGCAAATCGTGCGAGGTTACGAAACAGCGCTTTTAGCTAGCGGATGTTTTTGTACAAGCGGCATTCCAATATTGCAAGCGGCATTACGTCATAAAGACAGGTTTTTGCAAGCGGGATTACGTCATAAAGACAGGTTTTTGCAAGCGGGATTACGTCATAAAGACAGGTTTTTGCAACAGCAATACGTCATAAAGACAGGTTTTTGCAAGCAGCATTACGTCATTAAGACAGGTTTTTGCAAGCAGCATTACGTCATAAAGACATTTTTTTGCAAGTAGCATTACGTCATAAAGACAGGTTTTTGCGAGCGGCAGGTTTTTGCAAGCGGCATTACGTCATAAAGACAGTTTTTTTTGCAAGCGGCATTACGTCATAAAGACAGGTGTTTTTAAGCGGGATTACGTCATAAAGACAGGTTTTTGCAACAGCAATACGTCATAAAGACAGGTTTTTGCAAGCAGCATTACGTCATTAAGACAGGTTTTTTCAAGCAGCATTACGTCATAAAGACATTTTTTTGCAAGTAGCATTACGTCATAAAGACAGGTTTTTGCGAGCGGCAGGTTTTTGCAAGCGGCATTACGTCATAAAGACAGTTTTTTTTGCAAGCGGCATTACGTCATAAAGACAGTTTTTTTTGCAAGCGGGATTACGTCATAAAGACTAGTTTTTGCAAGCGGGATTACGTCATAAAGACAGGTTTTTGCAAGCGGGATTACGTCATAAAGACAGGTTTTTGCAAGCAGCATTACGTCATTAAGACAGGTTTTTGCAAGCAGCATTACGTCACAAAGACATTTTTTTGCAAGTAGCATTACGTCATAAAGACAGGTTTTTGCGAGCGGCAGGTTTTTGCAAGCGGCATTACGTCATAAAGACAGTTTTTTTTTGCAAGCGGCATTACGTCATAAAGACAGGTTTTTGCAAGCGGGATTACGTCATAAAGACAGGTTTTTGCAAGCGGGATTACGTCATAAAGACAGGTTTTTGCAAGCGGCATTACGTCATAAAGACAGTTTTTTTTGCAAGCGGCATAACAGAGCCCAAAAGCTTGAAACCGCAACACATTTGAAAATACGCGATACCATAAATTCCAAATTAATTGCTTATGACGCTACAGATTAATGGGGAAGGTGTTTTTCTTTCAACTAACTTTCAACTTTTAAAAAGACATTACCTTTTTTAAGTAATAACAAAAAAATTACTTCAAGGAATCCTTAAAATTGGTCAAATTTAAAGGACCCTTGGTTTAAAGTATCCGCTCTAAACCTTCACTGTGTTGGAAACTTCGATGTCTCCAAATAAGCTCCACCCTTACACGCATCTAAGTCCTTAAACAAACACACTTACCATGGTCGAATGTATTCGCTTGTGCATGAAGTGGTTGTGGAGGGTTTGGTCGATTTGTGAACCAAACGCCTGCAAGGATTGCTAAGATGGCAACAGCAACAGGAACCATCCAACTACGATTTGATTGGTTTCTTCGGTTTGGTTGGGCTTCGTGAAGATGCACCTCACCGAAATATGCATGCTGGGCAACTATGGGGATGGGGCCTGGTATAGGGTCCTGTGAGAAAGTAAAAACACTTCAACTTGCCACAAAATTACAATATTATACTTTGGCTGGTCATTGAACACGGATCAAAATTGGTAGATCATAAAGTAAGAATAGTTTGGGAGATTTAGGTTTTGCTGCAGTAAGATATTATCAGAAGGAAACAAAAACCTTAAGGACGAACTCCAAGTAAAGCTACAGGTCACATTTTGATAATATTGGTGCTGTACTTGTATCTGTGCTAAATCATGCCTGGTGGTTTGCAAATGGAATTAGGCGTTGCAATGTTAATTGATTAGGAATAAAATAAAATGTCAAACGCAGTTTAAATAATCGATACACTTACGGCCTCTTATTGTGTTTCTTAAAAATGTAACATTCGCAGCATGGAAACAATACGAGTGAAGGGCGACCATGTTCAGTTCTATCAACTGTGTCTCTCAGGCGATATTTTTTATGGGGCCTGAGACTAATTGAACTTAATCATTTACCCATAGATGCCGTTGTCGAGTTTTTTTTTAAGGGCGAAAAAATCAACTGATCATTCGCTTCGGATTCTTCGCACGAGGCAAAAACAAAGTTTCTTTGATCACGTCATACTAATGCTTTATTTTTATGACGCAACAAAAGTAGAATTTATGTTTACCGATTCCACGCCATTGTTAACTTCTTCATTTTCACTGTCCGACATTTTTGATCTGTTGTGGTTTACAAAAGGTTTTATCAAAATGTAAAACTCTATAATTACATTACCAAGTAAGTTAAATGTTGTTAAAAGTGGATGAAATAAAGTAAGCAAAATTACAGTAAGACAATTCTTTAAAAGTGATTATGTTTACACAATTAAGTTTCATAAATGAGTTAAATTAAAAACAGTTAGCAAAATACATTCGTATCTTAAATCAAACAACATTTATTCACAGTGTTATTGTACATTGGTCGTCTACAGCAAACTAACTAAGACAACTACAATTTTAAACTTAAATGCTACAAAGCCTATTTGTCATTGTTTAGTCCAGGGGTGGGCAATTATTTTTAACCGCGGGCCGCATGAGAGACTTAAAATGTTGTGGCGGGTCGGATCAAAAATAGGATCTAAAATACACGCAATATGACGTTAAACTCTGACGGTATAAAGCAAATAAGCTAACGAACTTGTTATTACGATTGGAGTTATGTGCAAAAGTGCAATTTCAAGTCGAATTTAAAGAAGGCCGCAAGACGCCGAGCGATCCGCGAAAAAATTGCGACTATATGCGTTTTAAACCGCAAACTTTAATTTAGATTAAGGGGGCGCATTGAACACAGGTAAAAAATGTACATTGCTTGAAATATTGACGTTCATCAAGTTGGTTGAACCCAAATTTAGATTAAAATAAGTAAAAATTTCGCACAAAAATCTTTTTTTTTTGTTTTTTTGAGGATTTAAGTTACAGATGTGTCACCTGCGGCACAATGGCCACATTGTAAAGACGACATAAATCGGAAGAAACACACAAAATGGCATTAACTAAATTAGGTTGACAAAATGTGGATAGGTTGAGAGTTTAAAAAACGGCCGGTATTTCGTTCATATTTTAAAGACGGAAGACTTTCGACAGAAGCGCAGAAAATATATAAATATTAGGCTAAGTTTCACAGGACGCTATTTGTCTGTAAAGATGTCAAAGAATAGCGTGGAACATACAAGAAAGACAGAAGAGATTCGTGCAAATCGCAAAAACAATTTCCGTTTAGGATTTGAAACAGGCTAAAACGAAATTTGGCGGGGTCGATATCATGACTAGATTCGTCCCTGGAAAAAGTGTTTACCGTACAACCAAACATGTAGAAAATGGCTCTTGTGTTCACATAGCTGGTGTATTTCAAGGAAAATACGCCGCGGGCCGGAATAAACTGCTTGTCGGGCGGGCCGTATGTTGCCCAGGTTCTGTTTTAGAGAGATAATGATATAACTCGGCTGCGACATCTAGCGGTTATATAAATCTGTAAACCTGCTTTTGTTCGACACTATGCCGACATGTCTGGTTAAACTTGAGTTGATTGCTAACGATCTCTTCATATCTTAATACCAGTAATTATAGAAATTGCCATTTTTGCAAATATTATGTTTGGATACAATCAACAACAGCATTTAAAAAGCCGATTTGTTTGTTCTATTATTGGTGATTAACCTTTTATATATTTGTCAATGTACACTAGTGTAAAAAGCATTTGACCAAAACGAAATTCTAACTACTGCGTTTCTTTTTATATTTGTAAAAACACCTATTGCCAAACAAAACTTTCATCAGATATGTATGTGCCTTCAATAAAAAAGTGTAAAATTTATTTTGTATATTATTTTGCAATGCAACTGACATAAAAAAACAATTTGTATTCTAAACACTAGTTGCCCTTCATAAAATCTAATCAATTATAGCGAATATTAAACTGACTTTACTGACTGCCACAACTTGGCCCTTTATATCCTCACCAACTCACTTGAGAGCCGATGAACAGGCAAGTTACAGTTCATAAAAGTGGGAATGAGCCCTAGTGTGAAACGATGGTTTGCGAAAAGCAAACAATTGAGTCGCGCGTCACATGGTAAAAGCTGTGCGTTGCTGTGAATCGTTTGTCATAAAATACTTCTTTTTTTCGGGAGACGTTTCCAGTCAAAATCAACTTTCACTGCGGGTTTAGAAAGGGGATCTCAATTTAATAAATAATAGCACGTAATTTGTTTATCAAAGGCACGCATATGGATAGCAGACTCGTGCAGATCAAAGCTGAATAAAATATAGAATACAATTTAAAACGTATAAAAAACCCATGAAATTCGTCTGAAAAATGTGTAGTTTATTTATTACCCAAAAAATAAAATGCAATCACTGAAGCTTTTTTCGAAATATACGTTTTGATAGGCAATGCCTACAACCAAGCAACATTTGCAGGAAAAGATTATAAATTACAGAAATAAATTCACCGAATTTGCGATGATGTCATTTATTTAAATAATTGCATAAACACCCTATTTTTTTGGATACTTTCTCCACACAGCCGGTTACCACTGCATTTTGTCAGATTCCTATAAGCGCTCCCAAACAATATTTTTTTGATTTTAAGAAAAGTTGTTTTTATTTATTTTCATGACAAGTCGAGATAAAATAATCACCAAATTTTACTTTAACAACACACAAACTGTTACGTGTGATCTAAATTCTCAGAAATCCAGTTTCAGTCACTTGCTAAAATCATTAGAATTCTACCACAGCTATGAAATCAACGTAGAAAATTTGAGTCAGCGTTTGGGTGGACCAAGTGTTATTATTTAATGTTAATACTTGACCCACCCTAACCCAAATAATGTGATAGGATTCTAGACCAGCGCCAAATTTTGTAATTTACGAAAATCATTACACTACACAACTAACTAAGGTTTAAATCCGAAAATGAATGTATGAGCAATGTTTCACAATTAATAAGTATTCAGTTCCACTAAAAGTATTTATTACAATATATTTCTGTTGTTAAACTTAAAAATGCCAGGACTTAGGTTTGGTAAAAAAGTGTAGTAAAAAAAACTGCCAAGATTGCTTTAAACATATTTGAACAAACCCACTTCTTCCACATCACAGTTTCTTTAGTGCTTAATTTATTAAAAGGCATTCTTTCAACACAACAATAATATAAATATATACAATAAATGCTTCCTGCTAGCAGTTTTTACTCCATTAAACTTTCATGAAAATTCTGAAATTAAAAGTATTGTTGAGCACCGGAATGACTGCAAAGGTAGCAACAAAAAGTTGCATGTTTAAAGTTTGCTCGGAGGCACTTCGCAAAAAAACGGTGACAATTTTGTCGTCAGCCAATCGCATGCAAGTGCATCATCATAAGAAATCAAATAACAACCAAAGCTTTAGCATATTTTTTTAAGTATCCTTTTTTAATGTGGCGGAAAGCCAATCGAGTCCTTCGTAAAGTCCATCTCCAGAAGTTGCGCAAGTTGCTTGAATGAACCATTTCCGGGACCGCAAACTGTTCAACCCAAGACATTCAGTGACCTGTTGTGGGGTCTGTGCGTTTGGTAGATCCTAGAAAAGTAAATTATACCATTACAAATTCAATCCAGCCTGTCGCACTGTTTTAATTTTTTTTGACAAAAAATTGTATTGAAACTAACAACATAAAAAATAAAAAAATCTTCGTTAAAAATAGCAACTGTTATGTTTAAAATGTAGTAGAAATAACAAAAAATTAAAAAACTAAATTGGATCGTTTGTCAACATGAAGTTGCGTAAACTTTTTTTTTTATAATTTTAAAGCATGTCTTCTTCACATTATTGGGTTAATAGTATTTTTTCACAAGTAAATGTTTTTAATTTGGTGACATAGCGGTGGCTTTTCAATGACGTGCATTAATTTAGGGGCAGGGGTGAACAATTATTCTTAATAGGGGGCTTAGACAAAAACTTGAGGGAAAACCAGGTAAAAAATTGGGCCTTTTATACATGTGTGTGGTAAGAAAACTGTAAAAAAAGTTGTTTTGAGAAACTGTTGAAGAAATATAATTGTCAACTTCTAGGTGAACAAAAGTACAAAAAATGAAAATGGTTATCCGATGGCACTGGTAGAAAGGTACATAGCTTTCCCAAATTAAGATTTGCACAACCAAAGTATGGCTGTGTGAAGCTATAAATAGAAACACTGCAACTTGATTCATAGATTATATTTTTAACAGTTTGTCAGCTAAAAAGTTGTACCTATACAACAACTTTTTCAAAGAAAGTAATTAAGTTGATCTAAAGCCAAGAATTTTCAAACAATAATATTAAATTGAAGGTTTAAATCAAAAAGTTGTGTCTACCATTCAAAAAAATAAAGTTTAAATGGCAACAAAAAATATCAAAACCATCAGCGGCCTGTGAATTGTTTCCCTTCTAAATGTATTTGCCCGGCGATAATTACCTGTTTGTTACAGAAGACAAGAACAGCAGCTGAGCGAAGTTCATCTTCGTTCAACATCCGATGTAGTTCTTCCTTCGCTTCGCCGATTCGCTCATGATCATTGCTGTCGACCACAAATATCAAACCTGCAAATTTCAACAAGTTAGCTGGAAGTGTTCAATAACATAGCACTGGATGTCCTCTTTTAAAATATAAACCAATGCTCCTCAGATGTCACTAAAACGTGAAATATCCTCTCTTAAGCATTATCTTGGAATTGTCAATTGAGTGACTTTTTGTCATGAAACTTAATTTAAGTGACTATTTCCAAATTAGCGACAGAATGAGTTTTAATCATCTTTTTTATTTCTTTCTTTATTTTTTATTGATGTTTATGAAGAAAAACACGAAATATTAATGGTTTAAATGCCTCGTTCTGTTGTTACTCTTTCGAAGTATTGGGATTGTCTTCAAAAAAGAGAAAAATAAGTAAAGTTAATTGACATAATAGTTTTGGATCAATGGTTCTCTTTTTAGCCAATGAATATATTATTTTACTAGGATTTTAATTTGCAGGCTTCAGAAATGGGCTATTCGTCAAGGAAGTAGGTGTCTGTCAAAAGTTACACCTTACCTAAATTATTTCATAATTTACAAACGCAGATTCATGATTAAAACTGAACAACTAGATAATTCTAATTTTGTAAATCAATAAAAGTAAAATGCAGCTAAATGTATTTCTGATTTGATTTGTGGATTGCTTGTGTTCTCTAATTCTAGTTCTATCTAATTCCCATTTTACCAAAATGCTTCATTGTCGACAGTTTTTTTACTTTCTTAGTCAAAACAAAGAATTTGGATTGGTCAGACTGACTTGTACAAGATTTAACAAAAACGTATATACAAACAATCACAGTAATATTTGCCACTTACATTCCTATGATAATAATATATGATTTAAACTAAACTAATTGAAAATAATTAAATGTAATTCTAGTTAAAACCGTAGTTGATATTCTGGATTTTAAAAATTCAGTAATTCTAATTCTAATTTGAGAAAACGTAAATGATTTAATTCTAATGTTAATCTAATTTGGAAACATCAAAAAGCTCCAATATAAATTCTAAACTAATTTTATAAAGGTAAATAAATCTAGTTGTCCAAGTGCGTTGTTACAACTTTTAAAATTGCAAAATTTTAAATCAAGGCCAACCCTTATATTACATAGATCAGTTTTAATTTTTTTAAATACCTAATCTTTAAAGACTAAAAGCAAACTGTTGATTTAAATGATATATTTGTAGCTCTTGAACAAACTAACCACAAAAGCTACAGCATAATGTTCATCAACAAAAAGGCCTGTTTTTTTTCTGTTTACCACAAAGCATTGCCTTGCATAGCTAACCTTGTGTGTTTTGGAAGTAATGTCTCCAGAGAGGTCGGATTTTGTCTTGGCCGCCGACGTCCCAAACTGTGAAGCTGATGTTCTTGTATTCGACCGTTTCAACATTGAAACCTGGTGGAAAACAAGCAATTTACAAACAACGCCAGAAAACCCTTTTTCAATCTTCATATATTAGGCAAAGGAGATGTTTATGCCAATTAAATTTGTGCAGTTGTATCTTAAACGATTGACGTTTCACAGGTGAGCATTTCACACAGATTTTACAATCGACTGGTTGTCACAACATTTTCTTACCAATGGTTGGAATGGTCGTAACAATTTCACCAAGCTTCAATTTGTAGAGAATGGTAGTTTTGCCAGCCGCGTCAAGTCCAACCATCAAAATGCGCATTTCTCTCTTTCCAAAAAATGAAAACAGTTTTGCAAACGTGCCCCCCATGGTAAATGTATTTTACAAACAATTAAACCTAAGCTGGAAAACAGTAAAAGATTTACAAGGTTTGCGCCACAGCAAAGAAGGTACAACGCAACTTTATGTAAAATTTAAATGTCAATTTTTATAAACCAAAAGAAAAAAAATAGTAAAACCGGACAGCTAAGTAAGCAAGGCATTGGATTGAAAATACCAGATTAAAACACAAGAATTGTCTATTGTTCAGCAATTCAACACAAAAAGAAATAAATATATAAAACAAAAAAGAACAGCAGTCACAAAAATGAATTATAGTCCAACATTTTAGCAGCCTCAAGAAAAATTTGCTGACTGATAACAGAAAATAATAAAATTGCAATTAAAGTGGAAATAGAATTTATGTAGTCAGTCGAAAACTTAAAATAATTGGCACTGAAGATTTGCAAAATAGAACATTAATTAGAATGCACTCAAAACCACCAAACATTGAAAGACGCTAGAATAGAATTTGTGTAACAATTAAAGTGAAATCTTGCATCAGAAAAAACATGAAAGCACTGTATTTTGTTAAACAGAAGCTTATCTTTCCACAAGTGTAGTTTTGAGGCCAGCTTTCAGAAAATTTGTGGTTTAAAACCGGATGGTTGGCATTTTGAGAAAGTGGTCGGTATTTTTACAGATTAAAATCTAACAATAGAATTTGCTTTTAAGATCAGTGGGTTAGGTCTCAAATGTTTAGCACCGACTAGCGATACCTTCAGGGAGGGAAAAAGTGGAATCAGGGAACAGTTTGAAAAAAATAGACAAGCTGTTCCATGCTGAATAAGAAAACTTCTACCAAGATATTTTTATGTTGCATACAATTAACAAGAATAGAACATCTCCATTCAAAAGTTGAAAACAAATGCTGAACTTACTTCCATGTACGATATATTTGCACAAAGCTTTTGTTCATAGTTCTGGGAAAATAGATTGCAACTAATAATAAAAACTAGAAAGAATAATATTTGGCGGCTACCAAATTAATTTGTTTACTTCAAAAAATAAGGCTTTTGATTTTGAAGTTGTTATACAATTTAAGGCTCAGGTACAAATATCAATTTCTGTGTTCAAAAAACTTTGCATACTGAAATTATCTAATTCCTCTTGACTGTTTGATTTCTGTTTCGAAGTGTGGATAGCTTCACTTCTGCGATTCTTGAAGTTTGTTGGACAACCAGTCGAGTCCCTCGTACAGTCCGTCACCGGAGGTCGCACATGTCGCTTGTATATGCCAGGTTCGACTACGACAAGTTTGTAAACTCAACTTTTCCTTGATTTCGCTTGCCGAAAATGCATTCGGGAGATCCTGGAAAGTAACCATTGTTTTATTTTTGTAGGTTGCTTACAGCAATATTAGAGATTTAACTTTTAGATGGTGCATAATAAAGGACTTTGCACTTTTTATGAGGGCTGCCGAGTCATAATTGTGACTTGGAGGAGTCTGTTAATTTGGATGGAGTCGGATTTGTTGACTTAGACATCATACCAAAAGACTCAGACATGTGAAGTAACAAATTTAAAAACTGATAAGACTGCAAACTAATTGTGGATTGTCATTTTTTGGAATATTTTTCAACCATGTATTGTACGTTGGTAAGCTGTATAAGTGGATTGCTTAATATCAACTCTATTTTAGTTCTGTTGATGGGTGAAATACTGGTTTTCGGGAGTCGTTCTTAATTTGCTTGAAATAAATTGCATCCCTAATGTAAACAGTCAGGTTTTTTTTTAAGGTTTGGTTTGGGTGACCGCTAAGTAGTTTTAAGAGACCGCAAGTGTTTCATTTAAATACCAAAAAGTTGCAAGTCCAAAATTTGGGTAACCGCTGGAGAAATTTGGGGACCGAAACGGTCCCCCAAAACACCTTAAAAAAACAATGTAAACCAGGGGCGTGTAACTGTTTATCGCAACGGGCTATAATGTATAGTTATGATGGCGGTGCGGGCCAGATAACACAGACATTTTTTGAACAATTTTTTCTATTAAAAAACTGTGAAATATACCGTGAAATATTAATATATATATTCAAAACATTGCACCCATAAAGCAAGATCTTGTTACTGAACTGAATCACAGGGTTGTCAGATGGCAAAAATAGAAAGCCAAAAAGCCAAATCTACTACAAACTCTAACAAGCCTACGTTTTTCGTTAAATTAATAAAAAATGAAATAAATGGCCATGCTTGAACATTGAATTTCACTTTCTGTGGCAATTTTTCTCAATTTTTTTTCGCTTTTTGTAAAATTTTCTTGGTAATTTTCTCTTTTTGTGTTAGTTTGATCTCTTCTTAACATAACACTCATGAAATTTAGAATAAAACAAAAAAGCCTAAAAAAGCCAAATTTCATTTGGATTCTTTTAACTGGCAACTCTGCTGAATCATTACCAGCAAAACAAGGCAGTTTTACTACAATGCACACTATGACGCAATAATAGAGGTTCGGTCAGTGTGACGCAATATTAATTGAAAAATTGTTCCTTTACAAATAACTTCTTAAACAGTGAAAAATGAAAAGTATTACAACGAATGAGCTACTTGGCGGAGTCTGTGCGGGCCACTTAAATAGGTACAGCAGGCCGAGATGTGGCCCGCGGGCCGTATGTTGCACGCCTCTGATGTAAACAGTACACTTAAACAGCTAAGTAGGGGGTAGCTGCTGATGCTGGAATGAGTACGACACGAATGAAAACCCAGTCTTGTAATAGGCAGAAGGAAATTTAGGACTAATAAGATGGCCAAATGTAAATCGAAAGAATATGGTGGAATATTTCCAACCATGTATTGTGGATGGGTTGGTTGCTTCCAATTTGACCGAAAATGGCTAGAGAGGTGGATTGTTTTATTTTTTAAGCCACAGCCTCGTTGTGGCAACTTAAAATTTTTACTTCATATATATATTTGGCTTTTAAGGTTTGTTAACATTATCCATTTCGTTTAAAAAACATTTTTAGATACTATATGCATAATGTTAACAACTCATAATTTTTTTAAAACTTTAGTTGTTAAAATTGATCGTAACATACACATGAGGTACACAAAACCGACTAAATAAATCAATTATGGATTTTGTGCCAAAACAGCTAGCCTGTGGTGAGGTTCGAACTCACGACCTCGGTCATACAGGGACCGTCGCTCTACCAACTGAACTACACAGGCTAAGAAGGGAGCGAGTTGGGAAACAACCATAGCACCATTGCCTGCTGCATTCTGTAAGTTCATGCTTCACAGTTTCTTAAACTTTTTTCTGGACCACGGTAGGCAAGAATTTTTTTAAATTACGTCATAAATTGACCGCACAATGCAAATAGACTTCAGAAATATGTTGATTTCGGTCAAAAAAAAGTGAAAATGAAATAGAGCATAACTCATTCAGTGCTAAATTTTTAAACTCTTTTTTATTACTTCTTAAATAATACACTAATATTTCAATCAGGCTTTCATGGACCCCTAAAACTAGTTAACGGAACCCAAGTGGTCCATGGACCCCAGTTAAAGAACCCCTGTATTAGTGCATAACCTTGTATAAAATACTTGAAGTAGGTTAAACCCACCATTTTGTTTGCGAAGACGAGCAGAACGACGTCCTTAAGTTCTTCTTCGTTCAACATCCGATCCAATTCATCCTTCGCTTCATCGATTCTGTCACGATCGTTGCTATCCACAACGAAGATAAGACCTGAAGATTACAGCTGTTAGAACTAGAGCCCAATAATATCGGCCGATGTGTTGCTTCTACCGATATATCAGTATCGGTAAATGTAGGCTGATACTTTAAAAGATATTTTAGTCATGTATATGATATATTTTTTCCTGTCCGACAAACAACTATTTTTTATTAAAAAAATGTGGGTGTTATCATCACGCCAAGTAATTATGCAAAATAACAGTTTAATAATTATTAAATGTACATGAACTAAAGATTATTTGGATTTTATTTTGAATTAATTCAAGTTTTTAAAATTTTCCAGTTATATAAAAAAATCATATAAAAAAAAAGGTTGACAAATTGTAAAAAATCGGTAAATGTCGATTTCTAATTAGAACCAAGAATAAAAAGGACTTTGTGCCTCCAAAACAGAAAAAAATTACAGAAGTTACACCTTGTGTGTTTTGAAAGTAATGTCTCCAGAGAGGTCGGATTTTGTCTTGGCCGCCGACGTCCCAAACTGTGAAGCTGATGTTCTTGTATTCGACCGTTTCAACGTTGAAACCTGGTGGAAAACAAGCAATTTACAAAGCAATAAATTTTATAGTAGATGTCATTCTGCCTAAATTTGTGCAGGTGTAATAAAGCGCTCTAAAAATGAAGTTTTTACTTTTCACAGCTGAAGATATTTTTCACACAGATTTGACAAACGGCTGGTTATCACAACATTTGCTTACCAATGGTTGGAATGGTCGTTACAATTTCACCAAGTTTCAATTTGTAGAGAATCGTAGTTTTGCCGGCCGCGTCGAGTCCAACCATCAAAATGCGCATTTCTTTCTTTCCAAAAAAGGATTTAAACAAATTGCTGATGGTCAGCCCCATTTTGCAGTTTTTAAAAAGTTTTCTAAAATAACCTTATTTAATATGGGATAAAATACATGGTTAGGAGATTTATGAAAGAGAAAGACAACACAAAAAAGCAAAAAATTACGCCGGAATGATAAACACAATTGAAAAAGATGACTGTGTAAAACTTTACAGCACCAACTAACGATCAAATAGTTTTTAAGTTCACACAAGAGGTTGCCTATCGGCCATTTTTGGCCCGTTATTTTTTTATTATTCAGAAAAAACTTTTTAAGACATACTCAATGTGCTAACCCAACAAAAAATTACTTCTTAGACACAGCAGAAATTCAATAAATGCACGTGTATTTCATAAAAGAAACATAAATGTGATAAATAAAACAACACAAATTATTTTACAAGCAGTGCCTAGGTAACTACATTTTGAATCTTCAACAAAAACATGCGACCCAGCAGAATGTTTTAAACCTACTTTATGAAAAACATACAATTTCTGAAAAAATTATGTCTTATAGACAAATTTAAATACAAATGTAAACTAATTTAAATAATAGGCCGATTTAACATTAACCATTTTTTAAAGTTTATAATACAAAAATTAGCCATAGATCATTTGATGTGAAACACATCATTGAAATAACAAAATTGTGCAGTTAAGTAGTCAAAAAAGTGTTAATTTTTGGTATTTTTCAGTTGAGTGGAAAGCCAGTCTAGTCCTTCGTACAATCCTTCACCAGATGTGGCACAGGTGGCTTGAATGTACCAGTTGCGGCCACGCAAACATTGGTCACCACCAAGCTTCGATTTTAAATCCTCTACTGCAAGGGCATTTGGCAGATCCTAGAATATAACAAATATATGTCTTAGTAAAAAAAACAATGTAAGGCTCGAATCTAAACAAAGTATAATAATGTTGAATCTGAACAAGAATGCTGTTTATTTAATTCACAGCAAATTTCGATATAAATCGCAAATATTTTTTATTTTCATTTTAATTTTTTTATGGTAAATATGTGTTGGTAGATTTGAATTTTTAGGTAAAATAATAACAACTCTATGTTTGAAATTTACTTCGAATCAGAAAGTAAAAACGCTTTTGGACAAAGTAGAATTTTACACAACACAGAAATTAGATTGGAACTGCACCACACAAGAAAGATAGTGTCATTTCGCCAACGAACCTAAATACCAAGATTATGTTTAATTAAAAGCAACTTTAAAGACAAAAACGTAACCAAAATCGAGAGTGTAAAAAGTTCTTCTCGAAAAGAAAGTTGTCTAATTGTAAATAGACTGCAATATATATGGGTGTGTTTGTGCTCTATTTGGGCATTTAGCATGAAGCTGCTAGTAATAGGACCCCAACTAGACTTTGCATACTTGGACGATGTAAATACAAATTCATTTTAACAAACATGTAGAGTGTGGAAGTTAATTCTGGAAATAGAAGAACAGAGAACATATAGTTTAATTAGAAATAGTCTGTGATGTTTAAGGCTGTGTTAGTGGAATATTTAAGCAGGTCTGCTATTTAACATAATACCAGAGAGTAAAATAAAACCACTGGAGGTTAATATAAATGGTGAATCCTGGGGACAAAAAGTCTTGAAACCAAGTTTTTCGCGTAGTTGGACGGTGTATATAGAAATAAATTTATTATCAAACGACTGTCAGTATTTTTCCTTACCATTTATGTTGCTACCATTTGCATCGGGCAACAACTGCAATCCGCAGTATCAGCCATCTCTAGTCAAAAAGCATGGTTAAAATGCCTTTGTGAGCTACAATTCTCCATAAAGCCAATTATGGCATTATCAGACATAGTATACCAAATTGCATTAGTCAACTTTTCCAGATTTTCAGAGTCTTTGCCTAGCTCACTCCTTGTACCGTCCCCATCCATAGAAAAAGTGCCTAAATCATTTTTTTGCACAAGTGCCCTGGAAAATGTATAGGAATGGTAACAAGGAGTGACTGAAGCAAAAACTTTGAAAATGTGTAAAAAATGACTCCGACAATTTGGTTATGAGCGTGACGACTGACGATGTTATATTGCTTACTTGTTTGTTAGCAAATATAAGGACGATTGCATCCCTGAGTTCATCTTCGTTTAGCATCCGAGTCAATTCCTCGCGAGCCTCGCACACACGCTCTGCATCATTGCTGTCCACAACAAAAATCAGTCCTGCACCAAAAAACACAATTTTAAATGGAAAATACACATATTTTATGTGTAACTGTGATCTAGCCTTCTGAAACTACGGCTTACATATCATTCGTATAACGAAAGCCATTGCAGACTCACTGAATCTGTCGATCAATAATGCAAGCAAGGAAGGCTAGAAAAACAACTGGCCTGTGGTGAGGTTCGAACTTACAATCTCCAACTTCAAATGGTAATTTTTAAATCACTTTTTTTGTATGGCGTGCAATGTGCCCATTAAAAAATATATTTCCAGAAATTTAAAACCTTAATACAACAAGTGGCGAAGATAAGATTATCTAACGATTTATTCTTTCAATTCTAAATAAATACAAACTTGCGAATTGCATGCTACCAACAACAAGACATGTGTTGCAACAGGTTTTCCCCACAATTTTATGACAAAATAACATTCAAAATACTTTTCAAAGACATCTAAATTTGGATTGCCTAATAATTAAAAAATGCCATGGTCAACACAGGACAAAAAGTTGACAAATTAGCTTAAAAACAGCATTTTCTAAACCAATGGTTGAAAGACTATCCTAAGACTTTTGGAAATACATAACATTTAAGAACTTTGAAAGATTTAAAGACTTTCTGCAGAAGTGTTTATTCAAAGGTGACTTTTTAGGTAGTTGATGTTTAATTTTTTCATGTAGCGATACCTTTTATTCGACTTTTATTACCCATTAAGTTGCAATAAAGTTAGCAGCTCTTGTTAAGCATACAATTTGATATAACAGCACAAATGCGAAGATGCAAGTCTAAGACAAAAACAGAGATACAATTACCTTGTGTGTTTTGGAAGTAATGTCTCCAGAGAGGTCGGATTTTGTCTTGGCCACCGACGTCCCAAACTGTGAAGCTGATGTTCTTGTATTCGACCGTTTCAACGTTGAAACCTGGTGGAAAACAAGCAATTTACAAAGCAATAAATTTTATAGTAGATGTCATTCTGTCTAAATTTGTGCAGGAGTAATAAAGGTAATTCTAAAATTGCATGACCGTAAATGATGTACCATACAAAAAACCATAAGAGTTTAAATATAGTTTTGATCGACTTATCACCGCTAAAGACATTTCACACGGATTTTAAAAAACGACTCGCTGTCAGTACATTTGCTTACCAATGGTTGGAATGGTCGTTACAATTTCACCAAGTTTCAATTTGTAGAGAATTGTAGTTTTGCCGGCCGCGTCGAGTCCAACCATCAAAATGCGCATTTCTTTCTTTCCAAATAAGGATTTAAACAAATTCGAGAAAGTAGCCCCCATGATTGAATATTTAAAATAATTAAATTTAAATCCTAGACACGAACAGTGGACAAATCTAATACAATAAACAAAAATGAAACATTTAAAAAATATATATAATTAATATTGGGTTAAACACCATAAACAGTGGACAATTTTCTGATAAATTCTTTCTAACAACTTGACTGCGTAAATTAAGAAAATGTTTGTGTTCAGGATTTGGCCTCTATGAGAAGAAGTACAGGTCTACTATTGGCACCGCTAAAAAAACAGGTTGACGGTCGGCACCAAAGGTCAAAGCGGAACCACATCTTTCATCAAATACAGAATACAGACTGGCATGTAGGCAAAGGTGAAATCAGGAAATCATATACTATTCATAAACTTGTTAGAACTCTAACTTAGGCGGTGATCTAGAATCTTACCACAATAATTAAATCAACGCACAGTATGTGGATTAGGGTGCCAGTTAGCGTTTGGATTTGGGTTGGTCAAGTATTAGTATTAAATAAAGAATATTATAATACTTCACCCACCCACACCCACACCCAAACGCTAACTCGCACCCTAACTCAAATTTTGTGCCTTGATTTCATAACTGTGGTAGGATTCTAGACCAGCGCCAATCTTTTATATCATTTCTACTGCAATCACAAATAATTAAACACGCATCTGTAAACGACAAAAGTCAATGTAGCAAAAGCACAACAGTCAAATAAATCGTCCAAAACGTCCATTATTCATTTCCACCATCTTTCAAACCCGAGGCGTTAACATTTCTCAAAGGAAGAAAAGCGTGCCACGTCACGAGACTAATATACTCTGTGACGTCATAATTCAAAAAGCCGGTCAATTTTCGACGCTTTTGCGAAAAAAATGCGCAAAAACGCGAATTAAAAAATAAAACTTTACCGCAATAATTTAAAATATCCCAAACTTGTTTTAGTAAGATTAATTGTATAAAGAACATCCAAAATATACTTAAAACAACAAATTCTTCATTTAGTTTTTAGATTGTGTAGCAGTTATTAGGTGGCTACCTACCGTATTATCTATTAAAATGTTACCTCTGCAGCACAAACAACTTATGTATAATTTCACATGTAATAAAATATTTATCGTATTGTTGACATGTAATGGAATATTTATCGTTTGGCGTTAATGTGTAGCTGTGTACGCTCTTGGCTCTGTTTATGCCGAATGCGCCGTTTAGTGATAATTCACATCCGGTGAGCTAAAAAGCCGACCTAGTCCCTTTACTTTGAGCTGTTTCCGTAATATTTGATTCACTGTGAACTAGGCTTGCCATTTTTCAGAAACGTAAATCCGGGAGGCATATTGAAAACTGCAAATAAACTTAATGTAGACCTAATACAAGATAATTTAATGCAGGTAAAAAACTTAACGGGGTTACGGTTGTTTTATATTTTGTCAGGGGTATTTTTTAGGGCCTTATTTATAACAGTGGTTTGTCTAAGTCTGGGGTGTCCAACTCAAGCATGCCGACGTGCCATTTTTTATCTTATAACTTCTTCCCGTGCCAAAGTTTAGCAACTAGTTTTTTTAATAATAAAAGCGCTTTTATACAAAAAATAAAAACAATATAATGTTATAGGCTAATAGCAAAATTAATTGCTGGGATTGTTTTGTATTGTGAATAAACAATGACAGTTGGTTGTATTATTATTTTTTTATTAGCCTCATGTTGGACAACTCTGGTCTAAGTAATTTAAATTGTAACCGAAAGTAATGTTCTGTATTGTGAACAAAATGGGCAATTCCAGAAGTGTCTTGTTCCCCTCTTAAATAATGTAATTTAGGCCGAGGCACTTTTTCTAGGTTTTGAATCGAAAAGACGAAAAATATATTTTATTTCAAATCTCTTTTGTTTTCAAGGAAGTCCAGTGTTGGCATTTTGCTAAAGTAAATTTTCGATAATTATCGTAATATCAGTTAAATTACTGCAAAATCCATTATGCCGTCATAGAGTTGCTTTCAGGTACAAGAAAAATTATTTATTTATATCAGGGGCGAATTACAAGGCAGTAATGATTAACTGCATCACAATGAAGCAAGATAGTGACGTAACAATGGTAAGTGCGTTAAACGTTGATTTCTATGTCGACGTAATTGGCGGGAAATAATCCGATCTTTTGTCCAACCTCGCCTCTCCACCAATCATCTTCGCCCTTTTCAAACACGCTTATGATGTCACCTGCACAATACATACGTCACAAAGGAAAAAGTTTACTGTTGGTTTGAATAATAACAAAATACTGACTGTGCAAAAAAGTACAGTAATTAAAAGAAAGCCGTGAATTTGGATGAATCAAATTGAAATGAATTGCAATTAAACAACAACTAAGTAAACAATTAGAACATTCATTTCCACGTTAATTGAAGATATTGCTTTAACAGCAGAAAGGTATTATAAATAATTTAAAAAATTTGAGAAAAAAACATCTTTCACAACCAGTGTTTTTTTAAGGTGTTTTCAAATTTCTCCAGCGGTTTCCCAAAATTTTTCTTTTTGGTATTAAAATGAAACACTTGCGTAAAACTTTTATATAAACTACAAATCATCGGAATGTATACTGAACACTAAATTATAGACTTCGTCATTCAAAAATAATGTATCTGATGCTTTCATACAACAACACTTCCACCAAGGGAAACTTAAAACATTCTTTTTAAATATAAAAACTGGATAGAACTTAAAAACAATTTAGCGTAAATGTTATTTTTGTTCTCGAATATGGAGTAATAAAACCTGTCAAAACGTGATATTTTACTTGTGACGTAATATACGGATTAATGTCCACGTGGTGAGTTGAAGGTCAAACACTAACCTTCATGTATAGATATCTCATCCTCCCGTACAGGCTTGTAATCGTACAAAGCGATGCACTTGCAAACTATCGAGCTGCCGTCAGAACCAACGCTGGAGGGAACTAGAGAGCACGGTTATTTATCATGGGGTGCGTAACCAGCATTTTATTTAGAGCGCTGGTTCTCAACTATAATGTGAAAGCTTTGTAAGTAGTAAACGAGATTAGTTTTTAGGTTTTATGTGTAGTTTAGTAAAATATCGCAAGTGCAATTACGGCTGTAGTAAGTTCTATTATATTCCGCCCGTCTGGAAAGTATGACAGATCTCGCGGGTGTACGGACTAACAAACAAAAGTGCACCTCGCCATTACAACATATGGCAGAACTGGGTGCATTTTCATTTTGTAGGGGAGGCTCGGTTTGTTGAAAAGAAACTTGCAGTTGCACTTGTCATACTTTCAACAGGGAGACAGTGAATCGTTCAGTATTCTAAAATGTGTGACTAGCGCTTTAGGCGAGGTAATAATGAACGTAAGTAATTTAAGCAAATGCTTTAAAACCAGGTGGAAGGGGGCGAAACATAGAATTCAACGCAGTAAACCTGAAGCGAGCCTGCCATATTTTCAACCTTGGGTCGTTTAGGTTTTATCGCGACAGATTTACAGTAGGTCTTATTCCTATTTTAACTATTAGGCATTAGCCCTAAAAAAAAAATATATATATAAAAATATAAAAATATTTTATTCCGACCTTGATGTTGTTTTTATTAGGTCCAATGGCTGAAGTATAATTTAACGCAGTAAACAAGGCAAGGAATCGAGTTCATATACTCCAATACATCTCACCTTTGCTTGAAGTTGAAGGGGTCGGTTTGATGGGGGGAGGTGGGGCAGGAAACAGGGGGGTGGTAGGGGTCACTGGGGTCATTGGGGTCGGGGGAACCACCGCTGTACGACTACTGACGTCACTACGACGCCGATCCGAACGGAGGTCTGCGGATGAATATTTGGTAAGCAATAAAGTGCTATTGTTGCAGAGTTCCAAGAGAACAATGCACCATTATCGACGTAACAATGGGCGGATGCAGTTGTGTATTTGAATAATAGTAAAGCCTGGAGATTGTTCAAAACAATCGGCGGGATTTTTTGCTGAAATGTGCTTGAAATTGTAATCTATGTTGGATGTTTATTGGCGTTCTGTATGTTGCCAATTTAAGATAAAAAATCTAAACATTTTTAACAACTTTCTGGCTTAATAGGAACATGGGCACTTCTAAAATTTAATCTGGTAACAAATTATGTAAAAGCAATCGAAAAAGTCAAGATTATACAATATACACATATACATACGCACCTGGATTGTAAAAAAAGTGAATAAAATCAGTCCTTAGAGTTATCTGGCCATTTATGAAAAGTTTGATAACGGCTGGGGTTCAACAGGCTCCTTTCATAAAGGACCGAAGGAAGATTACGGGTCTGGTAATTTTGTATTCACCTTATTTGACTTAAATATTATAAAACTAATGAAACATAAAACAATATTTACAAAAATATATACTGAGCTTTGTAGGATTGTCGTTTGGCTTTAAATTTCAATAAAAAAATTGAAAAAATTAAAAATATTTCCGTCAATAAAGTTTTAATAAAAATTAGTTTGGGGACATCGCAGAAATATGTCGCAGGATCGAAAATACGAATCCCAAGAAATTGTAAAATGATAAACCGCCGACCATTTAATTAATCAAGTAAAGATTGCGTTGGCCGCGATAAACCCTAAGATATAAAATCTTTGCTTGAACATTAATCTCAGTTTATCATATTTACAATTATTTGGAGCATAGTGTGTTGAACTTTACGCCCTGAATCTAATTTGCAAGAAGTTACACGTGCTTTAAATACAAGGTAAGACTAAAGAACTGAGCGCTCTCTACTGCCCACCTGTGGCGACGGAGACGGTGTCGAAGTGCTTGTTTCGGTGATGGTGATTCCCCGTCCCGTTGTGCTTGGCTTCAACTGAAGACGATCTGTGCTTGGGAGCTCGACTCTTCGTGGAAGCTGAAAACAAAGCGGGTTTAACGGTGATGGGACGACATCGAATGCATTTTTTATTTCTTCTTAAATTCTTAAAAAAATTATAAAAGTAGAGAAAAAACTCTTAAAGCAAAAAAAAAAAGCTAACACTTAATGGATGGAGGTTGTTGTAAGACGTAGCAAGAACATCAAAGTCCACACAGAAGTAGGTGACATTTTTTAAACGTTTTAATAAATATTTATTTAAAAAAAAAAAAAAAAAAAACGACAAAAATAACGAGGTGTTAGAGGTAGGGGTTGTGTGGGTATGGGAAATTATTTCGGAAACCTTTTTAATCTTTATTAAGCTATTAGTCAATTACTCGGAAAAACTAATAGAAAAATTATCTCGGTGATACATTGCCAAAAGTTTGAGAGACAGCAATTCCAAATTATTTATGGTTCCAACTCACACTTTGGTTTGCTCGACCTCCCCCGGCTTGATCTGTCCGAGTTGTTGTCTTCTTTCATTCTCTCGTCCGCTTCCCCGGGTCTTAGCCGAAGTATTGAGTGCATTATGCCCTGGGTAACAGATTTGTAGTAATTGAAGGTTTGGTTCCGGTATTATCAATTAGCGCAGTAACTTCACGTAACAATAAAATTTTATGCATTCGCCACGGAATCAGAGGCGAAAGTAAATTTCTATTAAAACGATGGAAAATTCAAAGTTACGTCATAACGAGACCTCTCAAAAACGTAATCCTGATTATTGGGAACTTCGTTCCATGTCGCGCGCAAATAAGCGACTGAAATCGTAATTTAACTACATTCAAGGAATTAGTGGAATGGCCTGGAAAAAAGTACATTATTTGTACTGGGGTAAAAGTTAGTCCACCGATACGCCGTTCCGGCTCACTAAGCACTTCTTACACCTGTAAGCTTTTTATTACCGCAATTAACTTGACGAAATTAACGTAAGACTCCCTTGAATTTTGACATAACGCAAAAGGTCGTAGCAAAGCACATTTGAGAGACAGCGCAGTACTTTATTACAACACTGACAAGCGGTACGTTACCAGAAAGATTTGATAACTATTGTGTCGCGGCACCTGTCAGACCGACAGGTTAGGGTTGTGTGGTTCTCGATGTTGTTTACAAGCGTATGAAAAAAAATGAAAAAACTTTGGCAGCCTGCGTTTTTCCACTTGACACAAAAAAACATTTAGAAGAAATCTTGTTTGAGAACGTGGGAATAAGAAATTGAAAAATAAAATCTAAAAAATGCTCTTACCTGCCGATCCGTGTGGTTCTCGATGTTGTTTGCAAGCGGGTGATGTGGCAGTGTGCTGCCATCTAGTGACGCTAAGGTACAGTTGAGCTTGTACCGTACGACGTCAAGCAATGTCAACATGGCGTTGGTCTGTTAATAATTGCTCGGTTACAACACAGGGGTACACAGGTTGTGGACTTTGACATAAAATTTATCGCATTATCAACATACGACCAGCCACTTGTGATGTTTAGTCACAGGTAAGAATAACTAGTTGTCAAAAATATAACTTTAGAAAACACTCGATTATTTACACGCAAAAACAATTATTTACACGCAAAAACAATTTATTTAGCAAATGACCATTTTTTAGAATAATTATAAATACTTTGTTTATAGCACAAGTAACTTGCTGTGATGCTAGTTTCAAATTAAAACTACTAAGCTGTGAAAAGAAGATTTTTGTTTAAAACAAATTACAGAGTGTTGCTTTACTTAAACACTAAATATTTTAAAAGGTGATATTTTTGTTTTTTAGCATAAAAATTAGGGAATAAATTTTAAGATACAAACGATTTAATTGGGTTAACCATCTTAAAGAACTATTCAAAAGTATACATATGATGTTGTTCAAAGAAACAACAGATTTACCCAAAAATCGCAAAACACAATTTATCATTGGAACACTATATACGGATCTGTTCATAAGTTTAATGGTGAAAATAATGGCCAAAATAGACATAAAAAGCGACATGCTTTATTATTCAAACGTTTCACTGATGATGGCATGAGCATTTGCTGAAACGTTTGAACAATAAAGCATGTCGCTTTTTGTGTCTATTTGGGCCGTTATTTTCACCATTAAACAATTTATCATGTTTGGGTATTTTAACTAATAAAACTGCTTTTGTTTTCAAAGACAGCGTTGCATAAAAAAGGCCACACATTTCATTGATAACGTGGTTATGTTTAAACTAACCTTGATGTAGTTAACCTTAATAGGAATGTGCATTGGCGCTATAGCTCGTTTACATAAAGTAACTGTTTTCTATGACTTATATAAGTGTATATACCAGCGTTGTAAACAAGCATTTAGAATAAATAGTCATGTCATAATTTATGGAAGTCGATAATAAGTCAAGGCCTTGTCATGAAAATTAAAGTTAAACAACTGCATGTTGCAAACTCGACCGTTAATGGGCAATAACTCATCCAAAAAATAACAAAAACGCGAAATATATGGTAAGCTAATATTTTTATGTACACAACTTAATAAAAATAAACCTATTTTATAAAAATGTTTAATAATAAAAAGTCATTTGTCTGAAAGACTTAAGTTAAGTCAATTCATTTAAAAACAATGACTTAAGCGCACTTAAATCATTACAACACTGGAACATACGGTCACCATATACAAAAGGTTAACAGCTATTAAAAACGTGCCAGTATCAATGCAAAAATCAGACGTAGCTACAACCCTGACACACTTACTTGTAGCAACCGGTTGGCGATATCAGCTTGTTGTTGAACATCCCCGTTCTGTGAAGCAAGTTCCAGTCTCCTCATTCCATCCCTGTGCGTTCGCTCCTTCTGGCATTGGTGGATGAAACGCTCCAGGAGTTTGTTGACGGATCGCTTTCGACGATCGATGCTCATCTGACAACTAAAGTTCTCCTCCTAGATGTAAATTAATTATGAATTAATAAAACACTTTGTTGTTGTATTTTGTTGTTGTACCTGTCCCAATTGAAAAACATAAAAATTTTTAGAAAGTCAATTTTAAACTCCCATGGTATCACACATATATTACAATTTTTATTAATGATATTTAACACAACTAGTTGGGTCCAGCTGTACTTGTTAAAGCACCAAATATGATTGTTTTTTCATTAAAACCTTTTACGGAAATTATGCTTTATTTAATTTAAGTTTAGTGGAATAGGGTTTTATTAGTCACCTACTTTATTAAAGCATTTAATATGATCATCATTATCAAGCATTAGGTTTTGCTTGGTTCTACATGTAATTTGTAAAACAAGAACACAAAAAGTAAAAACACACATACCCAAGAAAGTTTAACTCACATAATAATCGCAGAGAAGTTGTTCCGACGTGTACGGAACTCCCTTCATTTTGTCGCTCACAACAAGGATTTCTTTTTGTGGAGAAAGTTTTTCAGTAACTTCATCAATTACTTTACAAGTCTGCCATAAGAATATAAAGAATGTACATAAACTGTAATAAATATTTAGGAATCCCAAGGAACATAAGTAATATAACTTACATTGATTTGGATTAACTTTATAAATACATTACTGGTCTATTGTTGCTATTTTTAGAAGGAACAGTTTGATTGATCTGTGCATCATAAACACAACCGGCCTAATTGTGTGCATAAATTACCTGTCACGGCTTAATTGAAATATTTATATTATAAGGTTGCAACAGATTTGCTTCAGGGCATTCATTTACTGCACAGTTCAACTCAGCAAGCCAACTCAGCAAGCCAACTCAGGATGCACAACATTTCAAATTTTAGCACACAGAACTGTTAATAAAACCCCTGCCCTTTTTAAAAATAGAAACTGATGTATTTTAAATAAAAGTAGACCCTTTTAGAAATAACAATATTTATTTTAAATAGGTCAATTATTTTTAAATGGCCATAGTTAGAAATTTTACATAAATATGAATAAAAAGTTATAAATAAAACCAACTGTTTTAAGTTTGGAGGGGATTTCATAGAGTAGGTCGGTGTATTTTTGGATGGTGTGACACAAATTCCTTAAGCGTGAGTCTTCCATATCCTACAAGTAAACATGGATGTTGAGGAATCACAGTAGAACAAGGAATCCTAAGAGTTCTCAATATTATCATTACATCAACACTTAACAGAGATAAGGCTTGTTTATGATACAAGATACAACTGTGCTGCTGTTATCTTTTTACAGCTACACAAATGTGAGGAAGAAAGGTTAGGAGCAAGAAAAAATACTTTTTAATTGCACATTACATCAACACATAAAATAAATACAACTGTTATCTTTTTACAGCTACACTTGTATTACCTTGTGGCTAGTTTACAGTAAAAGCCCATAGCTAACCGACAGCCGCAACAATTTTTTTTCTACTTTCACAAATATTCACGCGTTAACTTTTTTTTAATATTCACGCGTTAACTTTGCTTTAACTTAAACTTGTTGCTACATTAACTTAACTTTGTTTACCATGGAATTGTAATCGACATGAACTAAAGAAAGTATCAAAACCATTTTAAGGTGTACTAGAACAGAACTATTCCTAAAATAATTTTATTACCTTTGAGTAATGAAGAGCAAGACAGATTTTTCACAGCTGTAATGTGCCTAGATATTTAAAGTATGATTTCTATGTTTACCTCGACGGCGTCGCAGCAGTCGTAGCTCGCCACCTCCCAATCTTGACGACTTTTCTCGAGTTGGATGAGTGAGTTGTAATAATCGAGGTCGGCTCGTTGCATAGAGTCCTCACTTTTCTGCTGTTTCATCAACAACTGAAAGTAAATGTTATGTTTTTTGTTTGAATGTTGAAACGTTCATCAACATGCATATTCTGATTTTTTACCTTTTTCAAAGTGCAACTGAAACATACATATACACAGTGTGTGTTCTGTCATCAAGCCCTTCTAAAGTCAGACTGACCAACGATAACGGCACAAATATTATAGAACCCTGGGAGCCTTCATGGGGGCTAAGACTAACTAAAATCAGTTGACTTGATCAGGATTAGTGCAAGTGATTTGACTTTTAAATGTAATATTTAAGTTTAAGCTGGCCAAAAATTTAAATTGTAATTCAAACTTGTTCAAACTTCCAAACAGGAATTAACTACATTTATAAAAAAAAATTGAAATTAAATGTGTATTTAGACTGAAAATAATTTGCATTTTTATCTAAATATTTTGATATTTTAACTTGTTATGCTATGATTTCTATGATAAGCCTAGCTCAAATTAGACGGCTATATTTAAACTTTGCAATAAAAAAGCACACTTAATACTTTACTTTATATTAGGACATAAACCCTGAAGGTTTGAAATAACTTGGACTTTGCACTAATAAAATAGTTCTGGTTTTGCATTGATTAAAAGTATTTAAGGAATTTTTACAGTTTTGTAAATAAATAATTTTTAAATAACTCAAGTCACAGTTAAGTTAATTTCTAAAATCACTTGCAGCAAGTCCAAGTCTAGTCAAGTCATAATTAAAGCAAGTCAACTTCAAATTAAGTCCTTATAATAAAATTGTTCATCGTGCAAGAATGACTAGGATAAATAACCCAATTTTAAAAAAATGCTAAATAAAAACAAATGATTCATTTTAACCAGAGTTGCTTGTTCAAAGGACTAAAAAAGTCAGGTCAACTTATTTAAAAATAGTTACTTAATTACAATTTTTAAGTCCTTCCTACACTGTCTTTTTGCGATTGAAGACAGTTTAATAGTGTTTCATGCACCCCACGTCTATTTTGTCATATTTGTTTATAATAATAATTATAGAATATCCCCTGATTGCAAACTAATTACATTCCAAATATGGAGTTGAGTATATTCAATGCTCAGAATTACTAAAGGTAGGAAAACAATTAATTCTTTCTATCAATGCAATAAGTCAAATACAAGCAAAAATCGCCAAGTGAAGCAACAACTTTGATTGCATGAAGAAATGCCAGGAATGTCTGCAATCAGCTTAACTTAACTAATACCTTCTGTTGGTCGCGCTCAGTTTTTGGTCGCGGTCCATTAATTTGGTCGATTAGCGTTTCATTTTCCCTTGTACAAGTATGCAGCCGCCTCTTTATCTAGAAAGAAAAATTTGCTGCATGTTTGTCTAAACTTTATGTCAACTGTGTGTGATTCCCAAGTGTGCCGCCTTGACACTTTGGCAATTTTAGAAATTAACTATTTGTACAATAATAAAGTATGCCAGACTTTATTGAACAATGCTATTTATTACATAGCTAATAAGGAAGATTACAAGTTTTAGCTGTATTGACACTATGTAAAAGTGCTTCGCAAATTTACATTATTTATTAAAGCATCACAAGCCGTAATTGTTTGGGAACCAGTGTATGACAAACTGGCAGATATTTGTAACTGGTTTCCACTGCATCACATGCCACAACACAGAACTTTGGGCAATTCAAATAGATACAATGTACACTCTGTGGTTACTACATTGATCAATGGGAACTAAATACAACCAAGCTTAACAAAGCTTTCTAGTGTTTAGGTGTTCAGATATAATCCTAGGGAATTAGATCTGGAATAAGATTGCTTTCCTTACTGGGTACCTCGCTATATTGAAGTACATGGATAAATTATCTAAGGGTTACAAGATTAGTTTTGTAAAAAGGTAAATTTTTTTATACTGACATTTTTTTGTATAATGGCGGTGGAACAAAAATCTAGCATGGCATTTAAGACAAATATTTTGTTTATAATTGTTTTGTTTTTTTTTAACTTTTTTATATGAAAACTTGAAAACTTATAATTAATTACTAAGCTTTACTTTGAAATAGTACACTAAGGCAATTGATATTAAAGGTTTTTGTAATAAATCATCCCCAATTACTTTTTTCTTCCAGGCTAAAATATGGGTAGAATGTAGAGACAGACTAATAATTAATAATTTGGTACAATATATTATTTACTGTGAAAATATTATGTAGAGTTACCTTAAAATAATAAAAAATCCTATTTTTTTAACTTCCAAATTTTTACCTTGATTTTTCTGACTGATTTAACACAGTGTTTTGGTTTACTGTGTTTAACATCAAGTTAATATGTAAAATAAGAGTTGTATAATTGAATAGGTAGATAAACTGAATGTAATTTAAATAAAAAATCTGTTATTGAGAAAAGGATATCGGTCAATCATTAGTAGTATGGTCTACTACTTTATAATGATTTTCACAAACTGTAAATAATTCAGGAGTAAGTTTAATTATAACTACAATTCAAACTGGCAGAGGTTTTGTGATCATTACAAAGATGTGAGTCGCGTAACTCGATATAGATCGACCTACTTTGGTGTGTTCGGCGTTTCGATCGTTCCATAATTTTCCAGTCGTCTCTACGTTCTGTTCCATCTGCAAATAAAAGATGTGTTAGACAAGCTCTGACAAAATACTAAGCAAATATACCATCTTGCTTTCATTTCACATGACACAACTCTCTTATATACTGACCTTAATACTGACAATAAACATAGAATTTTACATCATGGATTTTGTCTTTAATTTATTTATAAAAATTATTTTTTTAACTAAGAATAAAACTTTTAAACAATACAATCTGTTGTTTTTATAAGATGGTAATGTTATTTCTGATATAAATTTAACATTTTTACCTTTAAATTGAAATAAATTACTAACATAAGCACAAATTGCTAAAAAATTAGAAATGATATTTCGAAAGAAAATTAGATTCAGTGTTATTTGAGACATGGAAAATACTAGCTCTAAAAAACCTTATTCCTGTGTGTCTAAAAAGGGTTTAAGAAGGTTGTTCATGTAAAAATAGGCATTTGTCAAGAAGATTTAAGGACTGTTCAAATCCCAGCAAATAAAAGGCATTGAGTTTTCCCAATTTAGTCCTACTTTGTGGTTTTACAACACAACTGGTTTTGTGGAGCAAGTAATAAACTAAAAGCTCTAAAGAACATTAAAAAAAACATTTTTTTTTCAGTTTCGGTTTTTACATTTTCAAGTTTAAAAATGAAAGCAAATCAATTGAAATCAACAATAAACAAAAAATATTTCAATTCAATATAGACACTTAAAGTAGAATTTTGTGTTAATCACAATAACTCTGACAATTTACCCTCCTTTTTGAAACAAGTAAACATTTATAGTTTTAAAAATGAAATAATAGGAAAAAATATTTTAATGGACAGCATGTAAAATGAAATAAAGAAACTTAAAATGTAATTTAAATCATAACATAATTAACCTCATTTTTTAAACTAGAAACTAATATGATGAGTAAAAAATAAAACAAAATAAAAAAATAAATTAATCTACAGGAGGGGAAACAAAATAAATAAACCTAATGTGCAGTATAAATCATAGAATTACCCTTCTTCTTGGCTTAAGTTGTCCTTCTGTGATCGTCGAAAGTGGTTTGACGCATTCCTCGATTAAATTTAAACCAAAATCTCTGCCAAGCAAAATCACACAAATAAAAATTTAAAAAGAAACTAAAATCAATGATTTTGAAAAATAAAACAAACTGAAAATAAACACAGCACAATACATAAACAACATAATGAAAACGATGAATAATAAAATATATCATGAAAATTGCCATTTTATCATAATAATATTTATTTTGATTAAATTTTGCTTTTTCGATACAATCTAAATTCTAAAAACTTTATATCAATCACAAAAATAAACATTTAAACAAGTATATAATGATTTACCATAAAAACATAAAAATAAATAAATATTTTCTATTAATCACAAAAATAAACTACTAAATAGTAGATTTGTTATAAAAATATAAATAAGCAAATAAGGTTAAACCTGTGCGCTTCCGATTCTTTTTCCGTCTCAACTCCGACCGTCTTCCACGCTTGACTGAGCGGGGAGCCGATCACGTTTGCAGCAGCCGCCGTAATTCGTTGGCCCAAGCGCCGAAGTGCTTTTGCATAATACTGCTCGAGCTGGGCTCTGCAAGCAACAAAACCACAAAATGTGAACCCAGTCAACATTCTGAGTGGATAATGCTACAAGAGCAATGTCTGACTGTTGGAATATTATGAATCTCTGCACTTTTTCCAGCAAAAATTAAACATAATCTACTTAACCCAAAGGCTTGATTAGGATTTCATATATACACATAAATAATGCATTCAGGAATCTTCTAAATGTAACTAAAATAAGAAAAACTTAATTTTGCAACATTGCACAGTGTTTATGGCCAATATCAAACTTTTTAGGTTTAGTATAGGCAAATTATATTAATAGGTTTCAGCCATAGACAGTAAAACCATACAGAGTTTACCTGAACTAATGACGTTCTGTAATTTAAATTATAATTATGAGAATGTTTTTCACTGGATGTGTTGGGCTCAGCAAGCAACAAAACCACAAAATGTAAACCCAGTTAACATTCTGAGTATATATGTTAGAATATCATCATGGATCATTGCACTTGAAAATGCCAACAAACGTTAAACATGAGCTACTGAACACAAAATGTTGGGTAGGATTTTGTATATACATATATAAGCATGATGCATTTGTGTAATAGGTTGAATGATTCGAAATTGCTTTATTTTAATATTTTGCAGTAGTATGTAATGTTTTAAAACTTGCTGCATGATTTGCAATACAAAACACTGTCATTTCACTAAAAAAATGTTCAATACAATCATTGTTTAACCGTGGCTTTTCGGCTGCTAAAGCCGAAAAGTGTAAGTGATATAATGCCTTTGACAATTTCAATTAATTTTTGGATAACATTTTTATTTTTTTAAATAAAGAAGAATAAATATTATTCTAAACCAAATATTGTTTATTAAAATAATAATTTATCAGGCACATTCAAATATTGTCAATGTAACTTGATCTTTGTGCGGTGTGAGAATGGTTTTGTGTCAACAATAGGAGACAATACAATGGCATTCCAGAATTAATCCACTTGTTTTGATAATGTGTTCATCCAAGCGGAAAGAAGGATTTTTCACTCACAGAGTAAATAGGACACGTGATAAAAACCCAAAGGTGGTACTTTAAGGTTTAAATTTTACTTGAAGGAAAAATATAAATAAAACACAGAAATTCAAAGAACAACTTTATTTTTAGTAAGATTGTTGATTATGCTTACATACTTTTAGTAAGTGTTTTAAACAAGTCATTTTGAAATATTTTAAGTCCAAGTCGAGTCTTTAAAAAAAAACAAGTTATGTCCCAGTCAAAGTCAAATTACTGATATTGAAATAAAACAAGCATTAAGTCAAATCAAAAATAAGAAAGTAACAACATGTGGCAATCTAACAGTTTAACATCCAAAAAATAAATAGCTCAATTTTATAACAAAAAATTGAAAAACAATTTTAAAAGAAAACACTAATTTTAATCCAAAAAGGTCAAGTGAAGTCTGTCATCCAAACGACTATATTTGGAAACAGTGACTTAAGTGCACTTAAGTTAGGCCATTGACTTTAGACATTACAACACCTCTCTTTCTTTGCCCATTCACTAGATAATTATAGCACATATTTAAGCAATGGTGGACACATTATGAAGTATTTAAAAAAATTTACAACAATTTGAGACAACTGTCTCCCATGTATAACACATCATGGAGTTGTTTTAAATCAACAAAAAATACAACATTATAAATATAAAGGTTAGGCGACATTAGCCAGTTCGCACCAATTTTAACCTTGACTTACGCCAACTATGATCTTAGAATAAAAACACACCTAGATGAAAATTCAAGTATTTTTTTTCTAAAGTTATTTTCAAAAATAAGAGAAAACATGAAACCTTTCAAAAATGTTGAATCGCTCTACATAAATATTAACCAGCATTTAATTTAAGTTCAAAAGGTTAGGTAAAATATAATTTACAAAAAACAGTTTCTTTACAAAATAAAATTACAAGTTCACCTTTCATTGAGAACATTAACAATTTCTCGTCCAAAATCTGTTCCTTGTCGAGCATATCTCTTCATATCTTCAAAACCAGCATTGCCCTAATGTATAGCAATAATTAAGAAAAGTTGTTTAAATGTATGTATATTAGTGATTGATGGGTTACACAGAGAGAAAATAAAACCTTTAAAATTGTGAGAAACAAGTTTTTTTTGTGAAAGAAATATTGAAATAATAGGAAGGCTGCTGGTAAAAAGTTGAGTGTGCTTTTTTTAAGTTGGTAAATTAACAAAAAAAGTTTACATTATGTTTTAGTAATCTGATTAGAAATACTGATATTTAGATGAGAAAATATGTGGGATATGATTGAGGCTGGTTCTCCAAAATATTAATGGTTGTTTACCAACCAGACAATTTTATAAAGCAGTTTAGCAACAAATCTGCATTCATGGAATTGTGAATATTAGATTAAGAGCTTAATTGTAACTGGGATTCAACATTTTCGGGAAACTATTTAATATTGAACTTCTTCAGTATAACTCAAATCGCAATGCTTTCTGCTGATTTTTAACCAAGTAGTTTATTACAAGTTAAACTTTAGAGTTACAAAAAACAATGGGATTTCATTAATGCAAAGTTTTCCACATTGAGAAATGAGGGTCCTTTTAGCCGGGTAAATAACCGCAGGAAGTGCCTATTGGCAATATGACCGGCTGGCTTGGGTACAGTACATACGCTTATCAGTGATTTAAAGTACATTGATGATTTAATAATATAAAAACAAAACAATAAATATAACTAACGTACCATGAAAGTGTGCCTGAAATGCGTCATTGTTAATATAATCCTTTTAGAGTCTCTTTAATGGCAAAAACATCACAGAAACGAAAGAAAACTTAAAAACTTGAAACTTTTTGCTCAAAATGAAGTTGATACATGTGAGAGAGTAAACAAAACGCACGAGAAGAAAGTAAACTATCCCACGCGGCAAGGTTATGCGTGGGCAGAAACTTTTTACGTTTGCGTGGTGAAAATTGGCGTAAATATTTTGGCAAACCAGCTTTTTATTTGTTTTTTTTTGCCTTTTAACTTGTTAAGTTTATTGTGTAGCAATCAGAAAGTTGTTTTAAGTTTTAGGCAATGTACCGCAGTCAGGTGGACAAATTTTGTAAGACAGTGGTTTAAAATTCTAAATTACTTTTCAATAACAAACAGTAACAAATAACTACAGAAAAGTTTTTATTCGGTGACGGAATCAAAAATTTGTCTGACACACACATGTATAAGGGTTGGTTTTCGGCGCTGGTCTAGAATCCTACCACAGTTCTAAAATCAACGCACAAAATTTGAGTTAGGTTGCGGGTTAGCGTTTGGGTGTGGGTGGGTCAAGTATTATTATATTCTTTATTTAATAATAATACTTGACCCACCTTTACCCAAACGCTAACCCGCACCCTAACCCAAAAGGTGTTTCGTTGTGGTAGGATTCTAGACCAGCGCCTGGTTTTCTGACAAGACCAAACCTTCTCTGTGGCTTCAGTTTATGTTAGGAAATGGTAACCGAAGAATCATCATAAATACTTGCCATAGATTCGAACTGGTAAATTAGGGACTGAGAATAACTTGACTTTACAAATTTGTTAATCTGCATTTTGTTATATACTTTTTGCTGCTGTAAGTCCAGGCTAAATAGTTCTCATAAACTTGGAACTACTAAATCTACCGCCATCTGGCGGATAAACCCACATACTGCCACAACAATCGCTAGAGTGCGCTGTAACTCCATCAAACTCTCGTACTGTATTGAAACCGAACTGCTGTCTTTTAATGTTGTTTCAGGAAGTTCCTTTCAAAAACAACTTTTTATTAACTTTGTGACAGAAGTGCACCGAAGCGGAACAAGGTCACGCATCGACGCGCTTCGGTTGCCCTGCTTTCCTGACGTTCCATTCATCTCTGATGTTCAAAACCTCGCGAAACAAAATCCCACCAACAAAGTCAAATATGAGAAACTGCGCGGTAATGATTTTGGCTTGTTGGCGACACAGTGGCCCTAGGTGACGTAATAATTACTTATATCATGTCATAATTGCAGGAAGGCACGACTTACAATTAAGAGGCTGATAACATTGCGGCCTTCTGATTGGCTAATTACCCGCTATTAAGTCACGTGACCAACAACAATTACCGCCGACTCGAATTTCATTAAACATTTGTTTGTTTCGTCACAGCAGTCAACCGTGATGTCACAATATCCCCACTCGTCATGCATCAGTGAACGCAGCCGAGTCGCGAGAAGCAACCTTTATGACGTCACATGCACCTGGATATTTTAATCGATTTTCCACTTTTGCCTCCCTTATATTTATCATTGTTACGTCACAGTAAAAGGTGTGACGAAACAATCAATCTGATAAAAGTGAAACGAATTCTCGATTAACCCGAAAGTTGGTCGCGGGATGCCTTTGTGACGTAGCCTTGGGGCATTGTGTCGTAACACTGCGTGAAGTTAATATCAAGTGGAGGTTCGAAATATTCGAAAAGCTTTTGTGAATCGAATGAAATGTAAACATCACGTTATTGCTAATCCATCGACTTCAAATTTAATAATTGCGTTTTAATGATTGACAGCAAATACTTTCCCCGAGCGGCGTCGTTTAAGTTTTAGCCTCTATTCGGTCACAAAGGCACATCAGGTTGTTGGGCGGGCAAGTTTGGATCTGCACAAAGTAATTACTTCCCTCAATAAAACCGATCGTAGCTTAAAACAACAAAGCTTTTATTAAATGCATAGGAACTAGACGCGAGGCGAAATACAAGGAAGCTTCAAACAAAAACTAAAAAGCACAAAACAAGTTGAACACAGTTGGTGGCGTTTTGCTGAATGTAAAACACATGGGGTTAAAGGTTGACTTTTAGTGACAGGTAAAATGCAATCCTGAAAAGCCCTTCCGGATATCAACTTTAAAACGTACATGGGTAAAGGGAACATTCAGAAACGCTTTATAAATGATATTATTGTGTGACGTAACGCAAATACCCACGTGTTGTAACGCCACAAGTTAAAAATACAGAAAGCATAAAATAGCTTTAAAACCAAGGAAACGTTATTTCCACGCGTCCCCACTGCAATACGCCCCCAACTATGTTCGTTCGCTCTAGAGCAGTGGTTCTCAACCTTTTAAATTTACCATGAAATACAACATAATGTATTTTAGTTGCCCCTATTTAAAACTGTAAATTTATGACTTTATAAAAGTTATACAAAACTAGAATGACCAATTTAATATTTGGAAGGCTAGATAGGACATTTTGCTTTTTAGCGTTCATATATATATAATTTTATATCACTGCACCTCCCAACACCCCACCCCCAAAAAAAAATCAATTACCCCGCTTTGGTAGTAATTACCCTTAATTAGATCAAGAACCACTCCTATAGAGTTTAATATTTTTCACAGGACGCTACAAAGTATAAAGTGAACTTAAAAAGGAGACCGGCTCCGCTAAAAAAAGCAACAAAGTTCAGACAAAAATCCCGGTTTCATGACGTAGTCGTGACGTCATTGTCGCTGACGTGTCGTCATCTAGATAGGGGTCGTCACGTGATGCGATTGTGGCGTTGTGATTGGTTGACGGAGTTGGGTTGGAGCTTAATCGGGGATTGCTGGAATTTAAAATGGAAAGGTTTAGAAAATGGCGGCTCGGGATTTAGGCGGGAAAACGAATTCTAATATTTAAATCAAAACATGTTGAAAACGAATAAAAAGTTATTTGAAACGTTTAAAATGATACATACTTCTGCATGGGCTTTGATATTCTTACTAAATCAAAAAAATATATATATTTTATTTAGAACAATTTATGTAAACGTTGGTTTATATCAAGGTGTCTATTAGAAACAATAATCATAAACCTATTGTTGTTATTTACAGTTGACTGGATTTGACACTTTTGTCTGTTTTTCACGAATTTTGAATTTTATGTCAAATAGAATTGAAAAGAAATTTTAAACAGGCGTTTTGATGTTTTGCGAAAATTGTAATTCTTGATTTATGACTCGAAGTTTTTATTTGCTGTTTTGAGCAGGTTATGCACTCTATGTAGTGTCATTATGTAATTGAACCTTGCTCAAATAGAAGTGAGTATTTGATTAAGCCTTATTAAAACTCGTGTTACAGCGAGGTAACCTTCATAATCAACAAAGCCCGGTTGTGATGGAAAAGCAGAAAGAAATGCAGCGAAGATTTATTAGGTTTAATAGCTTTCCTGACTGGCCGCGAAAAATGTGCGCTTTGGTTTCAAATTACGTCGCTTTTAAAGCTTTTATGGCTTCGCTGGAGGTAAGTCTACTGACAACCCAGCACGGCATTGCTCTGTATTATGACTATACGCAAAAATATATAACTTTGGTGAAATTGGGTTAGGGTTTTATTATTGTTGGATATATAGAAAATCGAATCAAACAAAGGTTGTATGCGACATTCTGTCAACTTTTTTCGACTTGTAAAATGCTGGTGTTCAACAGTTAAAAAGCCTACTGCCTTCAGCAAAAAAATAAACCAAGAACCTAATTGGTCGTTGGCACTTTAGTCTCTCGTTTGTAAAATTCTTTTTCCTTTAACGTTTTAATTTTATTCCTATAAGGTGATTTACTTTTCACACACTTTGAAACATTGATTTAGAACATTCGCAATGAATTATATTGGGGTTCTATTATTGTAAGATAAATAGATGTAAAACAATTCAATCGGACATAGAAATAGTGTGGTTATTAAACGTTTGCCAAATTTCCTTAATTTGGAGTTGTTCAAAATAAATATATTGACAAAGTAAGTTTACTGACAGCTTTTTAGGGAAAATAAATATAAAACAAAATTGAAACGACAATTTTACTTTCTAATTTAAAACTGTAAAAAGTTTTTACAGCATCGTAGAAACATTTAAATAAAAAAATTGGCCATAAAATTTAACAGGCGCCATTGCAAAACATTACTCTGGGCCAATTACAGGAAAAACCTTAAAACTGCGTATGTACAGCAACTAGCAAGTCTGTACACTGTAGTGTACGGGTTTGGCTTCGGCGCCTAAAATCACAATTAGGTGAAGGCGTCAATTATGGCGAGCACTGGTTTGTGGAAAGGAGGAAATTACAGCAGATACTGAGAGTGGGCGAGCACTTGAACTTACACTTGGAGATTTGACCATAGAAGCATATAATGTAGGCTGGGTGGGTTGTTTTGCTGCGATTTTACTGCGGTTCATCGCAATTAAGTAAGGGTTTGCATAATTCGATCATATTTAGTTCAAGCACTTTCGCGTAATTTTGACCGGAATTTGATTTTCAAGTACTTTGACCCAACTTTTAGGAATTTTACCTAAATGTGCTAGACAGGGAGTTTAACCTTTACTATCGATGTTTGGGTGTGACGCAAAATAAGGAATATTGTTCAAAGGGTGGAACCAAATTTGGCAATGGTTATTGTCTAGATTTGATTTGTGAGTTACTTTTGCATGAATATTGATTAATTATGTAATTGAGTTCTATACAAAGTTCTCTAAACCTCGTTTTTTGCGTTTCACTCCATTTCTTTTTAGTGAGCAAAGATCAAAAATGTTTTTAAAGAGAAATTTTGAAAATAAAATCGAATATCTTTATTTTAAAATGGCCGCAGTTTAACCAACTTAAAATTTACCGGAAACATTATGTTCTTCGCAAAATCAACCCACCTTTCGATCGTGACGTCCTCGTACCGTGACGTCATCACGTGTTTAGGTGTCGTCACGTCGCTAGGCTTGATCATGACGTCAAACTCTAGTGACGCGTCGGCCTCCCCGCATTCCATGTAAGTCCGCTCGCTCAAGTTGGTGCCGAAGCTGCCACTGGGGGGCGCTGGGGCGTACGTGTAACCCGGAATATAAGCTTCCGGGAAGTAAAAGTCGTCACGGTTCCCACGCGCTCCTGGGCTCCTCTTGTGGCCATGCTTGAGTGATCGCCGCTGACGTAATATGACGACTGCGATTATGCAAATGAAGACGACGAGTACTGTGATGCAACAAACGAGGATAATCCAGAGCGGGGGCCACGTGGTCTGTTGCGTCACGTGAGCGGGGGGACTGGACGGAGGAAGCTGATTGGTCGAGGCATACACACACTGGTTCATGTCGATGTCCGCGATCTTTTGCTCTGTGACGTAATAACAGACCAAGTATCGCGTCCCGGCGACTAATCGGTCGATCTCGATCTCAGCGTTTTCGGGATTGTTAAGCACTTGTGACGTCACATCCAGTAGACTGTACTGGTCCACGAGGTCGGTGACGTCACTGATGACGTCACGAGGGTCGAGGGAGCAGTTCTGGCAGGTGAGGGGTCCATACAAGAGACGCTTCTCTATGTAAGGGGGGTTCGATTCTTCGTGCTTCCACGTAACAACCACGCTTTGTGACGTCACACTGGTCAATTGTAGGCTTTGTTGACCGCACTTTAGCGCTTCGACGTCGATGCTGTTAAGTGTGACGTCACTAAACCTCGGTGGAGCTTGGCATGTGACGTCATGTTCGCTGCTAAGCACAGAGCTGGTGACAATGAGCCATTGTTTGAAATAATCGAGATGACAATCGCACACCCACGCGTTGCCATGGAAGCTGGCCGTTGCTAGGTGACGTAGGTTGGCGAATGACGCAGTTTGGACGCTACGTAACGAGTTCATCGACAGATCCAACGTCATCAGTTGATGCAACGAGCTCAAACTTCCAACCATGACGTCATTATCGTCTACGTCATCACTGCTGTAGATGTAGCGGATGTTGTTTCGTGACATCGTGAGTTCGTTGAGCGAGGGGGGAAGTTGGGGGGGTATTTCGGTGAGCTGGTTGACGTCAAGCGCTAGTGACGTCAGAGATGTGAGGGGCAGCATAGCGCCTCTAGCGATGAAGTCCTGGTTGATCTTGTTGTATGAAAGATCGAGGAGTGAGAGTTTGTTGAGATGGAGGAGGGACGACTTGGAGATGCTTTGGATGAGGTTCGAGTCTAGTCTGAGAACTCGCAAACTACTCGGAAGTCCTTCGGGTAGCGAGGTGAGTAGGTTGTCAGTGAGCACGAGTACTTGCAGGTTGTGAGTGTCGCTGAACGCAAGGCTTGAAAGACCAAGGTTTGTGATGTTATTTGAGTCCAAGTAGATCTCAGCGAGCGAAGTTAATCCCTGGAGTGAATTCTTCCCGATGAACCTGATCCTGTTGTTCCTGAGCGACACAAACTCGAGAGATGCTGGGAGACCTGCTGGTACAGCTGTCAGCTGGTTGCCGTACATGTTCAACTTCTCCAATCGCGTCAATTGTGACAGGTTCTCGTCGACAATAGGTCCGTTTATGACGTCATTATCCTGCATGTGCAGCACCCTGGTGTTGGGGGGTACACCGTAGGGGACAACTGGTAGTTGCTGCTCCTGGCAGTAGACCGTACGGTGTCGCTCGTCGCATCTGCATTTGCGCGGACAGTCCTGCAGCGATTGCGTCACTGCTAATGACGTCACGAGCAGCGTCAGCACAGATAGAGTCCCTACTTTTGTTAGCTTCATTTTTGTTTTTTTGTTGATCTGTTGAAATAAATAAGTGTTTTGACAACCTTTTTTTGTGGCGGCCTAAATACTAAGTGTAAGTTTAACAGCTTTGGCGACCTAATTATCCTATCGAACTTGTTTCAAGCTTAAAGTGAACAAATAAGTCCTAAGATAGCAGCAAATATGGGGCATGTCTTCATAATGCTTTCGCAATCCTCGTAAATTTTAGAGATATGTTGCTCAGAACCAATCTTAATAAATTGAACTATTTTAATTAATTAATTAATGTAGTCGGCGACCAAACAAATCAAACGGCCACCCAGTTATTGGTTGCGACCCATGGGTGAGAAACACTGGCATAAAGGCGCCACAAATCGCCAAGTTGCTCGGCGGGGTTTGGAGCACTAAAGTCCCGCGGAATCGATTTGTTTCCCTGAGGTGAAATTTGACACCGCTTAAAGATTCGGGAATTGTATCGAAGTGAAATCAAACGAAAGCGCTCGAAACTAACTGGTACTTTCTTTAAACGCTCATAATCCATAAAACTTTGATAAAGTTCATATGTTGCTAACAATACGACATCATTATTAGGTACAAGTTTCTAGCCACACATGTTTAGCTAAAATAAGTAAAAAACTATGTTTTAAGAGTTTCGAAATTTCACTTTTGAAAATTTAACTTATTCAATAAACATTACAACTTCTGAATATAAAAACCGAGTTGATAAAAAATACAACTAAGCGGAACCAAAAAAGAGCATTTCTGACCAAACCTTGAGTACCTGTTATTACATTAAACTACGATATTTTACTTAAACACTCTAACTCGCTTGTTTTAAGAAAATACTCAAATTAATAAATATGTGATTCTGAACAATAAACTGCCTAAATAACAATTATACCTGGAATCGCCATTTTGCCTCAACTGTCAAATCCAATCGATTTTCGATCGCGCGTCAATTTGTGACGTAAACAAACCGAACAATCAGCACAAACAACAAACCGCGCAAAACACAAGTTCTTAAAAGTGGATTTACGATCGCGCAAACAATCAAGACGCGAGAAGCAATAAAACTAAGCACCACCAGCCCACCAACCCACACACACATCAGCTTATGCGGCAGACAAATTGAGCGAAGTTGAGGCAGATATTTCACCGACGCGATCTTTTTTCCCTCTCAGCTCCACGCAGCGAATGCTTCTCGCGCAGTTACTTTAGCTAATCACGCATCTGCCAATCACTCAAAGCCTCTTACATCATTTCAATCTGCTCAACTTTTGTTTTTTTATGTCGCAGGTAACTTCAGTTGTTGGTGGTAAAGGCCAAACCGCGATTACTTCGTCGCTTTCTCGTATTTACGAACCGTTACCTTCTCAAACACTTTCTTCCTTGGTACTTACAACTGTCGCTACGAACCTTAACTTTCTGTTGACTGATCAAATATTCTCGCCGTGTTTGTAAGAACACGAGGAAATCCAACTACGGTCGCGCTTGATGCCCGAGGTGCTGGTTTTATTGCTAGTTGGGATAAAACGTAACAATTTAATTAAAACACAATATACATAAACAGGTTGAAGGTAAAAGTTAGTTATCGTTGAAAAAAAAATATCTCGTAACAAATATATGAACTTTTGTTTTATTTCCAAGGTGCTGGTTTTATTGCTGATAATATTTTAACGTGACGATCTAATTAAAACTTCTGCAACGCGTTAAACAAGTGTGAATGAAAACGTAGTTGGATTTTTAAACAAATATATCACAGTTCGTAAAAACACCTCGAGTAAACCTACTACGGAAAGTATATTCCACTTCAATGTATTGAAACCGAACAACTCTTTATAATTTTTGCACTAAACTAGATTGGTCAAGGTAAATTATCTAATGGACACAAAATGTAACAGTGACATTCCTGGCATAAGTAAAGTAATATAAATATCAACTTACAAAATACTTAGTTATAAATATACCCTTGAGAACACTAATATCAATTTTAACACAGGTTAGGTGCAGCTATGTAGTTTAGTGCATTATGCGTACAGGTAGGAGTCTACTTACCCCCATAAAAGGGTTTCAACCCCCCTTCTAAACCCCATTTACCCCTCCCTCGTGTAAACCACACCCCTGTCTATCCACACCGTGTGTTTTTAGTTAACACGGCTCTTATTTCCAGGGAGTAAATTCCAATCACTCTTAAACTTCAAAGCACAACCTCCCGGTAAAACAAACTACACGCGAACAACAACTTATGCTTAAAACAATCCCTTGTTAAACTGACGACTTCAAACAACCTGGAACAATCGTATGTTTGTGATTTTCCACAATGTCCACTAACTATTTGTTTATAACGTATCTGTAATTCATTGGATAAAGATTTATTCGAAATGTTTGAACAATGTTACAGATTTTGTTAAAAGTTTTTAAATTTGTTTTTTTGTGTTTTAATGATTTGTTGATGTACACATTTGCTAACAGATTTACTAAAAGGCTTTTTCGCGAATGAGACAATATTTATTCTGTTTCACCATTCTAATATACCACCAATATGTCAATTTGAGTTAAAACGTTCGCAGTTCAAATTAATTTGTATGGATGTTGGTATATATATTCCACACATACAACTTAAAATCATTTTGGTCTGAATTCTCAATTTATGTATATGCTGGTAAACGTTTACAATTACAGCCTTTAAAAGTTGCGAATTATGCCATATGACCCTTACACCACCAAGAACTTAGCACCAATGTGTTATCTGGTACGTTATATTATCGCACTTAACGGTGCTCTACAAATACAAACGTAAAAGCAGATCAAATGTAAAAACACAGGAAATATAAAATTTACAGGTTATTTAATATTTCTGCTCAGACACAATCTATTTGAAGCCATTACACAACGAACCATGTACGTAGGTTCAACATTAAATGCGTTGGCGACTAACTCAACCGATCACTATCCTACAATTATTCAAATTAAATATCACAGCCACACTTAATCCCTCAACAAACCAACATCGCGCTCCGGCACAATTTGCACTGTGACGTCACAATGAAGAATCGCCCTCCGAACACAGAGAGCGATCGGTTAATTATTGACGTAACAAAGCACTTCGTGCCAACTGAGCATATTGGCAGTTGTGACGGAACAATCGAAGTTTCTGCTGCAATGGCGCAAAAAAGAGCGACTGCCAAAGTTTTGGTGATCGGCAACCAAGGTAGGAAAGCGCGCGACGCGAATTGTGATGTCATAATAGGGATTAAATTTAAGCCGGACAGCGGGATTTCGACGAGTTGTCGGTTTGTAATTCTCCACTATAATTAAGAAACAATATAATTATCGCACAATCGTGATTAGTTGCACAAAACCGGGGCAAAAAGTTCCCAGATCGCGCAAGAAGCGCTACAATATCAGGTAACAGTAGGTTTTGTGACGTAACAATGTAACTGAGACTGGTAGGGCGGAAAAGCACCGGGTTTTAACAAATTAAAATTCTTCGTTTTGTGCAAATCGGCGAAAGTTGTTTATTTCAAAAATAGCTTGCATTTATTTGTCAAAGTTTCCAAATGTAACTATTTTCTAGATTTATAATTACGCTCAGTTACTTATACCGTTAATGCAAGTCAGTTTTGTCGTTATTTTTGTAATAATCAAGTTCACATTTGACCTGTTTGCTTTGCAGGTGTCGGAAAAACGTCACTAGTCAATCGTTACGTCACAAAGATGTTCGATCATCACGTGACTTCAACCATCGGCGTTTCGCATTTTCAAATCACACAGTGAGTTTCAATTCAAATCTCCGGGGGGTAATTTCGATCCTTGGGGGGGCAAAACTGGCCCCAGGGGGACATTTTGCTCAGGGGAGCGTCTAGTTTAGCTTGGAACGCTTATGATGTAATAATGAACTTCCATAAGCTCGCTGCCAACTCGAAGCGACGACAAGTTTCCAGCGAGAGACTTTATTGATTCAGTCCGTGTTAAAAGCTGCCGGCGCTTGATACAAGTTGTCACGGGGTCGCTACAAGTTGATAAACATCTGCTTCCGTGGGTTTTCATTTTAACTGAACAGTAATGAACCTATTTAATAAGAACTGCAAGTATATTCTCTTTACCGAATCAAATGAAACCCCTTTTAGAGTTTGTTATGACCCATGTGAACTTCATTATTGCAGGTTAAATGAAGTTTAATATCTCTCAGCCAACTTGGCTTTTAACTATTGATAGAAGCCACAAATAATCAATAAGCCATTTGGAAAATGTTTTTACGTGTTGGATAAAAGGTTTTCTGGAGGAGTCCACGTTGAACTTAAATACAGAGACAGTCTTTAAAAATACTAAGCATGACAAGTAGCAAGCTTTAGGAGTTTGCTATAAACTTTAGATTGCAAGATGGCCATGTCATGCTTTAATTAAAAAAATAATATTCAAAAAATAAAATTTAATAGGCAAGCAAGCTTTGTGACGTATCAAAGCGGCATTGTGGTAGTGCGGGGATTAAGTAAGCATTATCTCGGATCTAAATTTGTTGAAATCGGATCCCGCGCTTTCCTATTATTGCCGCAATAAAGACACTTATTAGATCACAATCTCAACTGTGACGACATAGACTTCCGATAAGTTAAACAAATACAATCCACTTGATATTAAAGCAATAAGGCTGATATAGATTGTACCTAAATACTCTAGACCTGAATGCACATTTTTTAGCATCATGCCATTATTAGTTATCGTGTTTCATGGTTAATTTGATAAACAGGTAATAATTCACATTTTTTTAATTTCTGGAAACCTTTTGGATTTAGTTTTTTGACGCAATGTGTGCTTTAATATGGCAGAAATGCTTTGAAATACTTTTTAACGTTATTGCGATAGATTGGTGATTTACACCAAATCTGAAAACCGAACGTAGATGATGTTTCACTTTTCTTGAAACCCGATGAAATTTCATGCGTTATTTGCGTCATGTATTTATAAGTAACACCATTTGGACACAAAAGGCATACTTGTCGAAATTACACATCTAGGCTAACTAGACACAAACCACAATTGACGGTAGAATACTTTCAACAAATGATAGATTACATTGCTACCTAAACTATTCTGAAACTTTTAGCTTTTTTAACGTTTTTTTGCTTTTATTATCGCTTAAATATTTTGAAACTGATGACGTCATGAGGTATTGCCAAAACGCTTGTAAACAGAGAAATGACGATTTTATCGAATATAGTGTTTTATTATTCTGAAAAAGTTTATTAAAATGCGAGTTTTACCCGTTAAAATCTGTTTGTCCTGCAAAATAGCTTCCTAGCCTCAAATAATCCTCAGTGATAAGGAAAATAAAACCTCTATTCTCTCAAACCTCAAGAATCTCTTTCTCAAGCCTCCAGGGGCAGCATTAGCTGGTTTTACTGAATTCTTCCGTTAAACTTTACTCGCTTGCAACCTGGCATCTCGAGCTGTGAAAACAAAGATGTCATGCTCGGTCTAGCTCCGGCGTCGCTCTGTGACGAAATAGTGCGCGATTGTGACGCAGTGACAGCGAGACAATGTTAGTTAGAACAAGCCTAATCCTTCTGTCCGGAGTGATTCAACTAAAGTTTACTTTCGCAAAACTTCCAAATGTAAATAGGATGTGATCTGGTGAAATCCAGAAGCGATGTTTTATTCGCTTAAGACAATTTTTTGTTTTAATGCCATAAAAATTATGTAACCGGAAAAAAATTTTTGGACACATTTTTTTCGGAAGTTTTTTATATTTGGATTCATTTTGGAACAATTTGACATCAATAAGTTTTAATCTAAAGTTCAATGTCACCACATAATATTACTCATTAAACTTAACAACCCTATGAACGCAACATAAATAATTCACGAATAGAAAATGTTTGAACTTTCTTATAAAAAAAATATTATTTTCGCAACATTCTGTAATATAAAGCTAGTTGGTTGAACTTGTTTGATATTCAAGCACAAAAAATTGATGTAAAACCCTACTTTTGTTATAAGGATATCAACAAGTTTTCATAGTCAAAGACATATACAAAGTAAAAAAAGGAACATAATGGTTGGCGGTTTTAGTTAGACGTACTAAGAATATCAAAGTCCACAAAGAAAAGATAATTAAAATCATATTATAACAGCATTGGGGCAGTTTAACTTGCGAAAGAGTTCTGTATTGTTATAAAACAATGGCTTCTCTAGAACCGGTCAAAAACCTTCTCTCTTTATTGACATAATTATTCACCGGGGAATCCCCTACCGTTGTGTGGGTTAATTGAGCCCCAGACTGATTGGGAACCCACCTTAATCCCACTTAATCCCCCCAAACCCAACACGTCGCCGTCAACAATGACTCGCGCTATGACGTAACACTCGGGAATGCGCGTTTGTTGGAACCGTATAAGCATAAATCGATAAAGATTATTGCGGATATTGTTACCAAACAATCGCTTATTATCTTTGGTAAAAGTTATGTACAAATGGCGGGATAGATTGTTTTTCGCTCTGAAAAAAAAATTTCCTTTTTTAAAGCTTCAAACTAAAAACGATTGCGATATTGAGCGATTCACATTTTGATTTTAAACGGTAAATATTTTATATGTTTTTTTATTAGAATTAGCCTTGTTTATAGACGACGCCATTTATGCCGAGAATTGTCAGCCATGGAGCCTATAAGGACATTAACCTTGACTCTAACTTTAGGCTGCAACCTGCGAGTTCCCATAAACAAGGTCCTTGTAAAAACAGTCGTTAGTCTCGCTTGTGCACCTGTTGTTTGAGATAATAAAGCTTGATAACACAAGTTCGCAATAGCGCACTAACGCACAGATTATTTGGTTTTGCTTGAATATGAATGACCAAGTCAGAATAAGACGAAAAATGACATTTTCTGAAAAATGCGTGTTTATTAAACAAAACTAAGCATTTTAGTAAAAGTAACTTTGCAATTGTTTAAGTATAAATGCTCTATTAACAATAGTCCATGTTGTCGGTTAACACACCATATATGTGTAAGAATGTTTTCTAATGCTTTTTATGAAATGCATAGTACATTTGAATCTTTATTAGCAAATATGTCCGTATACTTTCGTTTATAAGATTGGTGTTTTTCTTTTTCCAATTTTATGAGTGAACTGTCGAACTTTACAAAGGGTTTGGAACGATGATATATTATGTTGAAATATGACGTCACAATGGGAAAGCGCGATCTTTCTCCGATCCAAGTATTCCGCAAATACTTCAAACGCCCCCGAATATTTGCTCACATGTTGAATCGGCATAAACGCGTGAGCTGCAAGCACCATACTGTGACGTAACAACTGCACTTGTCCCATCAACAATGGATTCTCGAACGCGAAACCGAATCGCAGCTGGGTGGTCACGTGTTTGGTGTTCTGTTACGTCATAGATAGAATTTCATTTGGTTTTTAGCAAAAACCGCGACGTGAAATTCGATTTTTTTGTGAACTTTAAAGTTTCATGGCAGTGGTTTCCTAGCAATAGCTCGCCTAAGATTTAAATCTGCCAAAAAAACGAGCTTTTCTTTCCAGTTAAGTTCGTCCCAACATCGACTTAAATATCGCATCGCTGGATGAAATACCCAGCATTGTTCATAAGGTTCAATACCTAAATGTAGTTTTAAGGATTAATGTTGTTGTACCGGATATGTTAATTATTTACACATGCAATACGCGCGATAATTTGCGAAATCAATAGAGGTCTACAAATATTAAATGGAACTTATTCAGTAAATCACACATCAGTTTACCAGACAATTTATTTAAAAAATAAATAAATTTGGTTCGTACTTAAAATATTGGCAACCACTGTTTTATATTATCTGGTGTTTAAACTACGGCTTTTGAAATGTTTTTGTTGCTCATTTAGCTGAAAAATAACATCTAAATTAATACAGAGGTTATTGTTGCTTTTAAAGATACAGTATTGCTTTTAAAGATACAGTATTGCTTTTTATAACCCTGTATAAACCTGGTTTAAACACTGTGATTTAGCATTGTAGTGAACTACCACAAATAACCAAACTAGGACTAATTACAAACTGAATAGTTTTGCCACCCATGTGATGTTCATTTTTAAAATATCGAACCTTAAGGCAGATATGTCTAAAATATGTGTATTTTAATAATGTCTAAAATCTTGAAGAATTTTTTAATAATAACAAATAATTGTAATCTTATGAAGTATATATTTTTATTTTATAAAAAACTTTGCCATGTTTTTTTTTGTACTTTGATCTAATGAAGCACAGTTGTACAAAAGTTAAATTTCAACCGATACAATTTATTTTTCAACAGTTTTCGCCTGATAAATATTCAAGATATTAATAAATCTTCAAATTTCGTCCATTTTCTTAATATTTTGCCATTGTTAGGTGTGCGGCAATAAAGCATAGGTTTGCTTGCAGTTATCAATATTTCATGCGAGCCTCTCATTGCAGCAAGGTCAGACCGAACTTGGAACACGCTTCACAACAACATTCAAACAAACTGTTAATTATTAAAATCTGTTTCTTGCTAAAACCACAAAGTTTGACAATACGGGGAATCACCTAAATCAGTCGTTCCACAACTGTGTGCTGTAAAAGATTCTGTAGTTCGCCGCGATTTTTTGTTAATTTTTTGGGGATTTTACAAAACAAATTTATCGTTTTAAAAATAAAAATGCAAGCATGTGAGACTTTAATGTACACAATTCGTTGCACAACTGCTAATGTTATGTTTTTTAAATGATGACTTGCTTTGTGTTAATTTGTTTGCCTCAAGCTGAAACAGTTCACTGGCCTAAATGTACAATATAAAACCACCTGTTAAATCACATTTCAATGTTTTGTTTACTTTTGAAATTTAGTATATTTTTAAGTCAGGATGATTGCTACGTCATAAAATGTTCTTTATCCAGAGAGATCGGCGACCATGACGTCACTTTACAGATCTGGGATACCGCTGGTCAAGAAAGGTTCAGATCGCTGGTGGGTTTGTGATATAATAACAACTCGTATTCTTGTGACGTAATAATGTATAATCCTTATTAATACCTGATACGTTGCTGGTACATTTCTAAATATAAAATAAATATATGCATGAGGCGTAATGTTAAGTTTAAAAAACATATTGTGCCAGAATTGTTTTTTTTTAAACAAATAATTTGGTTCTATATACCTTTATTAATTGTCAATAAGGGGTGAGGCCAATAATACGTCAATAATCAAATTGTCAGAATCGCGAAAAAGAGTTGTGGAAAAACAAAAGATACCGACTGTGAAAAAAAGGCTGTGAATTTGCGGCCTATCAACGTTTTAAAAGTTGGGTAAAAATAGCAAGTGGGTGAAATTTAAGGGATCACTTCGATACCCCAAAAACCCCACAACAAAGCGAACCTAGCCCCTGGGTGAAACTGCCCGCCATGTATTGTGTGACGTAATAATGCACCGGCTCTCGCGCCGCGCAACCCGACACGGCCGACCTGCTGTGTGACGTAACAAGAGCCGCGCGCGGAAGGGTCGCGGCGCCGATTGTTTGTGGGAAAACTCGACGCGATTTGGTTCCACGTGCAACCCGAACCACGTGACACGCAAACGCCAGTCGAGCGTGACGAGCACTTTCCTCGTCGATTCGCGCCTTTTTTTCTTGTGTGAAGTTTCAACTCGTTTCCGCGATTCTGTTGATGCTATAAAATGTGAAATAGATTAAAGGAACTCGTTTCCTGGTAATTGTTAGGTATTTAAAATATTCTTCGCAATAGTTTGACATTTAAGCTGCATTTTTTTTACACCTTTGCTTAATGCTCGGTTTTTCTCATACCCTGGGGGTAATATTGATTTTCTTCGTAAAAAATATATTTTACGTTTTTGATGATTTAACGCGCACGTTATAACACCTTAAGAAAGTTCAACCATTACATCACTATCACATCATTAACATTACTATTACAACTAAACGGTTGCACACACTTCCAGTTCTTGTCACGACTCCGGAGCCCTAGTTGCATGTGCAATACCAACATAGAAAAATGTTTGGCACGCGAGTTTTTTTTTGACTTTTATCGCGATTTCGCGATTCAATTGTCTCGTCATAAAGGGAATACAATCAATTATTGAGCGTCGATTAATAATGAATGCTCGCGCGTCCCACAGATGCCCATGTATTATCGCAACTCGGCGGCCGCGCTACTCGTTTATGACGTCACAAGCAAGGACAGTTTCGTCGCGTTGAAAGAATGGGCTTCGGGTGAGAGCATTGTTACGTAGTATTTTAGGTAAACTTTGTAACCCGATAAATGGTTTTACGAATTTTTAATAAAAGTTTAACTAATTTTAATAATGTCAATAATTTTATAAATCGATTTTATTTTACCAATTTGATGATACATTCAAACTAAAATATTTTTAAATTTAATTTGTTTGAAAAATTGTAACATTTTTATTTAGGCTTTGATTCGCACAAGTTAAAAATATTTGGTTAAAAATGAAATCCAAACATTGTTTTGTTACTTTTCAGAATTGCAAAATAACGTCGAAGAAAACATCAGTAAGTTGAGCAACAATGGGTCGGTTCCACAAGGCTTGTTACGTCATAATGTTGTTTGTTGTAGTATTGTTCGTGGTTGGGAACAAGACGGACGTTCCAGTGGTTGAGAGGCAAGTTGAGAAGCAAGAAGCGAACGACTTCGCTGATTCGGTCGGAGCTCACTTCAGGGAAGTATCAGCTCTCTCAAGCCACGGTGAAAACTACGTCATTACTAGTGACGTAATAAATCAGGGTTTTGCAGAAATAATTATTTTTGCACATCTATAGCGTCAGAAATGAGCGTGGTCGGAAAACTAGTCAAATTTAACTTTTAATGGCCACATAAAATTATATCTATATATCTATATATACATATGTTAAATGTGCAATATATATAGCTAGTCAAAAATAATTTAAAACTAAATAAAATAGAGTTTCAAAGTTGAATTTAAAGCGATTTAAAATTTGCTATCTTTCAAAAAAGACATATTTGTTGGTTATTTCTAAATTCCAGGAAAGACAGAAAAGTATAAACACAAATTGTGTCCAACATAAATAAAAACAAATTGTGTCCAACATAAATTTCTCAACATGTTCCGTATTTATAAAAACCACAGCACAAGTAAAAGCGGAAAATATACCTCTTTACTCTGTAGCGTAAACACCAGGCTAAAGCGTAGGTTTATTACTTATTCATTTCAACACAAATGCCTAAAGCTGGTAGCCACGCATTTCACTGATACCACTTCGAGCTTCCGGCGCCCGATGCAAGGGCATTGTTGACGTAAAGAGCATTGTGACGTCAATAAAACAAAAATGTGGTTAATATTAAACAAATTTTTCCAAAAGACTACTTTTGTTATAAAGTGTTCCGAACACGATAAGAAACTGACAAATGGACTTTGCTTGAAACTTCACATTTCAGGTGTAAATGACGTTTTCCTGGATCTTTGCATAAAAGTTGTTCACATGCAGCAATTGTTACATCAGAAAGAAGAGGCGCAAGCCTCTATTGGACCATCCATGACGCAAGAAAGCAATCAGTGTTGTGGCACGTGACATTTTTTAACTTAATTGTGACGTCGCAATCACAATTCTAAAGAGTTTCATATACCTTTCAATAACGTAACAATGGCATTTGTGAGATAACAATCGAGACATTTTTGTTCGACTTCTATTCCAGTTGTCATAATGACGATTGTCAGAGATAATACTTGAATTGTGATTCATAATGCTTGTAATCTGTTAATGCAACCCTTCGCGGATTGCAAAATTTAAAATGGTGTCAATTGTGGATTACATTATGACGTAACATACGGAATACGCTATCATAACGATCGCTATTGTGTGCATCGTATGTTTAATTTCGTGGGTCGTAATTATTTACCACGTGAAGTGTTTTGTATTTATCGATTGATTTATGGGACTTTTTGGGTTAACAAACACTTTTATTACATCATTAACCTACATAATTAAGGTCGAGATGAAATCGATTGTGTCGTAACAAGTCTAAACTTTGTAGCACAGTTTAAAATGTCTTAACATAATGCTTAAAATAATTTTAAAAGTGTTATATATTTTTTATTTTTGATAAATTTGGCTGAAGCCATTGCAAGGAAACAGTGCAATATATTTTTATGGTTTGTTTATTTTTTTATTTCTGCTGTTTTAGCTTCACGACATTTAATTGTTGTTTTACGATGCATTAAATCCTTGACAAAGCTTGAAATGTCGGACACATAAGCATTAAGCAGTGCTTTGAAACCATAAAATGCAGTGCCTTTTATCGCGGCAACACGAATATTAAGCGGAAATACAACAGTGAAGCTTTGGCGATCCAGTGCCCTCTTATAAGCTTAATGTGAACACAACACAGTAAAAACATTAGCATTAACAAATTGTAATTAACTAAATATGAGCCATGACTTCGTATTTCTTCGGTAATTTGTCAAGTAGATGGAAAATTATTGCTCAGAACCGATCTCAATAAACCTAGTCATGTGAACTACACTTCAATCGGCGACTCAACCAAATCAAGCGGCCATAGTTTTAGGTGGCGGCCCATGGGTTGTAAAACACTGGTATAATGCTTCTCCCCTTACAACATTCCTGCACATAAATATGTTCCTGGGTGGTCGTTCCACCGAATTAAGGCGCCATGGTCAGTATCAAGTTAACCGCACCGTGGTGGTCTGGACATGGCAATTAATTCCGCATTCTAGTGGTCTGGATATGGAAATTAAGGTGAAAATCGGAAAATTACAATAAATCATGGTTTAAAATGCATTAGCCGCTTTATAGTCCTTATCTAACATATTTCATTCGGAAATATCACTTTTAAAAGGCGAAATAAAATCGTATTCCGACGTTGAATTACGAGGTGTAACGATTGCATTTCAAGGTCGCATCGATTTCCTTAATAGATGCTAGCGATTTAAAAGCTGGAGTGAATTCAAGGATCTTATCATTTTTCGTCCCAGCCTTAAGTTAAGCATCGCATAACATTTTGCGTAAACGTATATAACTAAGTGTGAAACACGTTTTACTTTTCCTACTAGATTGTTATTTGAATTGATTAAAAATCATGCTCACAGGGATTACATTATTCCCATCGTTTCATTTCAATCGTGGGAATTAATTGTTTGCGAATGTGATAAACGATGTTAAGCAAACATTAAATTACACTAAGCTTGTTGTTTTAAGGCTGGAGTTATAGCCTACAAGTGTTTTTCTCTGCATGAGATCCAATCTTTTATTGATTTTCAGGGTAATTGTGGGTTTTATTATTTATATAGCTTCCGAGTGATTGCTCTGAAATCAATGCAAGATTTAATCTCAAGCACAAAAACTATTAACATTCCCATCAGCTAACGGCCAAGCAATGTATTTTGTAATGCTTTCATTTATTTTGTTAGATAATTTGAACATGACAAAATAATATAAAGTTCGCTATATTCGTACATTGCACATAGGGATTATAAACGATGCCATTTTTAAAATGTTCTCTTCTAGATGACAAAAAATCAGTTTTTATTGCAATATAGTGAAATTAAATTTCGGTAAACGGTTTCTTATTTAAACAATCGTTTATCTTTTTAACAAAGTCTAAAATTCGTTATTTGTTTTTAAAGAATATGTCCTGAAAAAAAAAGCACAAAAACCGCAAGGGCATTGGTCTTAAAACTTGAATAAAACATGAACCGAAAGCAGAGACCGTACAGGCCACATGTTGTTTAAATATCTCAATAATGTCTTGTTGTTGTTGCATTAGCACGGTAGATTTGCAGGAAGCAACCACGCTCCTGTATAAACAAGCCAGCAACAATATTTGGTTAACCGCGATATTGTAAGCTAGCCCCGGGGCTAAATGCAAGATTCCTGTTGTCCTACTGTCCGTGGTCAACTAGTTGAGATAAAATACCGGCTCATTTGTCAAACAATAAGCACTGAGTTCTTGGATGTACCTCACTTTTACAAAATATAGTTTTTAAAAAACGTGAATTTGTGTGCCTTTAGTGAGATAATTTAAAGCGTTTTTTTCATTTACAGATAAAAAGACTTGAATTTCGCGGTGTTAACACCACTGCTTTAAAAAAGAACTTCGTGAAAATAATTTTGTCACACAAAAATGAAAAATGTTTGTTTTTTGTTTGGTGGTTCTTTATTTTCATACTAAAAGCATGATAGTTAACTTTTTAAAAAGATCGAAATGATATCAAGTAAGTTGGCTTGAAGCTGCTCAAATTACAAGCCCCGGACATTTGCTTTTAACTCCTCAAAACAAGGTTTTACCTTTAGGTTTGGTGGTTACTTAAAAGCATAACATGATCGATTCTTGGTTTTGAATCCAAACCTCATTCATGTTGTGGCCAGTTAATAAGGCCGTGCAAAAATGGCCGGCCCCTATTCACCAAAGAATCTTGCAAAAAAGCACAAAATAAGTTAAAAAGGGGCCGTGTAGACTTGCAACTGGCCACGTTAAATGAGCACAACAATCAACACGCTGTAGTTAACTATACACCTGTAAAGACATTTGAAAGATCTTAAATAACGGTTCCGGCCCACTTTAAACGGCCACATAAGGCGGCCTGTTGATGACCAGTGATGGGTGAAGGGTTGGCAAGCATGGCCGAATCGATTTCTACCACGCTATTCACGACCTTCAAGCTGTTCACCACATTCAGGCTACTCAAGCTATTCAGGGATTTATAGAGGCTTGGTTGTTTCTCCTGTGCATTCCATGCAACTACTGTATTCGGTTAAAATAGGTTATAACAAGCATTGCTGTCCTAACCACATTAATCCTGTGTCTATTGTTTTTTCCTAATCACTTCATGTGCATCTAGAATCGTTAGTTTTTAAAATCCACAACAGCACATGATTTATTCAAAATAATGTTTTTTTACTCAATTCTTTTTAAATGTTTTTTGCCTAATCACTTCATATGCTAACAAATCGTTTGTTTTTTAATCCGCACAACAGGATGTGATTTGTATCAAAAGAACGTTTTTTTACTCAAGTCCTGTTGGTGATTTGTTTTTAAACTGAACGCCCCGAAAGGACTTACATTACTTGATGTAAAGTCAGTTTAATGTGCAATGATGGTAAATGTGAAGCTATTTTAGATAATTCACAAAAATTATTGCCTTTGCGCTTTGGTATTCAGCGTGCAATTTCGTTAATAAGATTTATTTTCATTCAACAGCAACTTAATTACAAGTGATCTGCTTTTAAACTTTGTGCTCGAGAAATTTTATTATCAGTCGTAAAACGCAAGTATGTGTGGAGCCTACTCTTGTTTCAAACAATACGTCTTTACGCAGAGGTTTAAAAGCAGTTTATGTCAAAAATGTGGGTCGTTGTCCAACCTTAAAACACGCTAGTTTATATAATGGCGCCAATGTGGTCGACTTAATGTTGTTTATTTACTAATCCAAGAGCAATTAGTTCTACAATCGCCTACATTTCCTTCGTGGTTGAGGTTCAACTGAAAACGAATTAATCCGCGAATAACACGGATTACAAAGAAGCCTAAACAAGGACTTGGCAGCGAAGTTACTTGAAATGTGCTTCTCATCAAAGATTATTGCTCGATTCAAATTCTCGCTTCAAACCACAACAAAAAGTTTTAATTAAATCCTCTCGAGCACAAACTTAATCTTCTTACACGCGCCAACCGGTGTGAACACACCAACGCGGCTTCTCAGGAGTTTTAGAACGTCACCTTTGTGACATAATAATCCCATCGAGAGCGCGGTTCAATCGCGACAATTACCGGATTCGAGATTTCGCGAATACTCTCTTAACTGTTTCGTCATAATTACAACCGCGCGACATATGTCGATGGGATTGTGCGAAGCGATTGACGGACAAGCGCTTGTGAGGTGACAATTGATTGATTGTGACATCACAACCGGTATCTCGCGTTCGTCCCTGGCTAGCATCGCGCTTAATCCGTACCTCCTGGGTCTTGTAGGGCGCACGACAAGTTAATCCCCCCCGATAAACCCCCCAGACATTAGAACACGCCGTTTGTGACGACATAGTGGTGATAAGGACGATTCACTCGTACCGAGGGCATGTTGAGGGGTTAATTGCTGGTGCAGGCGGCTGAACCGTTGTGAGGGCTGGCTGAGGGCGGCAATTTGTCCAAACATGAAAACAACTTTTACTTTCCGCACTTTAATCGTGGCACGCACATAAATAAACACGCGCAGGGGACATGGAAATTGGCTCCTGTGACGAAATAATAGAGACGCGAAAATGGCGGCGCAATAAAAATAACACGCGATAAAAAAGATGAAACGATAACTTTGAATTTCACTTCAAACATTCGCTGAAATTTCACGTTTAGGCGAATATTTTAAACATTGGTATCGAAATAACACGTTTCTAATGGATTCAATTAAATAAAGTGCTTGGAAGTGAAATTCAAATCGTGGCAAGAAATAAAAACTTATAAAAAAGTAAAAAACTTTAAACGTAGACTCCGGTGTCATCGAGGTCGGTTAAGTTGGAACTATACCAAGACAAGCGCTCGTTGTCCGTTGTTACGTCATAATGCTGCCTGTGCAGCGAGTTCGTGAAAACGTCTGTATTGTTCGTTGACGTCACCGCGCTGTCGAGCGAAGGTGGTGACGTCACGAATTCTTGACCGCGCACGAGGATTGTGACGTCAAACTCGTTTCTTGCGTCGAGCGTCGTTGTGCTAATGGAACGTTTGACGTCACTGCCCTTGTATTGTTTGATGTGAACTTGGTGAATATTCTCCATCGATCTGCTAACAATGGACGCGCGCGAGAAGTGGGAACAATACCGTCTGTGACGTAACTTGTGCTTGTTTGTGTAAAACCTCCACAACGCGAGAAGCGTGGTTACTATGGCAACCCCGAACAACAGGGCGCTGATGCCGACAATGGCCCAGGTTGGGAGGGGTGACCTTGCCCCCCCAGAAACCGACATCAGCACAACCGGCTCCGTGCGCACTATGATGCAAGACTTTAGTGTGACGTCAACAATGCGCTGGTATGACGTACGCGCACATATGACGTAATCGGTGTCGGCCGCCAGCTCCTCGATCTCGAGTGATGACGCGATCATGACGTCACTCCTTGCTGCAATAAGCGCCAATGCCGATTGTGACGTATCAAGGGTGGAACAATTGCGGCATTCGAGAATTCCGTAGAAGATGAAGTAATCCAAGTAACTCGGGTCGGAAACTCGCGATCCTTCGAATGTGACGTGGACAGAGCTGCTTGTGACGTTTTCAACCACAATCGAAGAACTTTCTATGACGTCACACCGCAGTGCTTCGATGTCGATGCTCCGAATTGTGACGTCACGGAAGACTTGGGGGGTGGCGCATCTGACGTTGCTTTCGCTTGTGACGAGGGGGAGGGTGATTGTTAGCCATTGTTTGAGGTAAGTGAGGTAACAATCGCATCTCCAGGGGTTGTCATGCAACGATATCCGGACCAGCAGGGGCAGGGCGTCGAACACCCCTTCCTCAATGCTCTCAAGTTTGTTCGACGAGAGATCGAGAACGTGCAGACCCGGATTAAGTTCGCCGATTGCGACGTACTTTATCTCGTTTCGCGCCAATTCCAGCTGACGTAGGTTGCTAGGCAGGTTGCTAGGCACGTGACGTAACATGTTGCCGATAAGGTTGAGTGACTTCAGCTCGCTCAGCCAGAAAAAGTCGCCGCTGTTGACCTTTGATCCCAGGAGGTTCTCGGAAAGGTCAAGAGTCACCAAACCGCCTAAACTACGCGTGACGCCACTACCTATGACGTCAATTCGATTCTTCTTCATGAAAATGTGACGTAGGCTGGAGGGTAGGTTGGCCGGTAGTGACGTCATAAGGTTCCCATTCATCGATAAAGTGACCAACGAAGTGAGGTTCTGGAACGCGCGAAAAGACAATCCCTCGTTTGTGACGTAATTATTGTCGACAATGAGTTCTCGAAGGTTTCTCATTGTTTGTAGTGATTCGTGGGAGATGAACTTGATCTGGTTCGAGTTCAGGTCGATTTGTTCCAAACTCGAAGGAAGGTGCTTGGGGAATGACGTCAGCTTGTTTCTATGGAGATCGAGTCTACGTAACTGCGTGAGATGACGTAGGTTCTGCAATGTCAGAGGACTGTCGACGATCTTGTTGCCTTGGAGACGAAGTTCGATTGTGTCACGTGGTATTCCATGCGGAACGAACTGCAAATCGCGCTCGTGGCAATAAACAACCTTTCTTCTGACGTCACAACGACACCTTTGTGGACAACAATGGACGTATGACGTCACAAGCAAGAGCAGTAGTATTTGTGGTAAGCTATGCATTGTCGTCTGTAGATAAATCAAAAATATAAGATAAGATAAAATGTTCCTGTGAGCTAGTAAGTCGATGTCAATGCTAGGGTTTACCAACTGGTAAAGTTATTATAAGTCCTCCCTTTTCACTTTGCAGCTAAGTTCCTGTTTAACAGCCCAACTGTTGCAATATTTAAGTCTGACAACAACGTTTTTCTCTCGCCAAAATAATCGAACAACCGAAACAGTGATTTATGTTTTTCTAAACATAATAGAATACAAACTGAGAAAATCTTTATAATAATTCTCCACGTAACCTGTAAAAAAGAACGACAAATAATATTTATCAATTAAACGATGTTTTCCTCGTTAAAATATTAGTGGAAAAATGTTGAATACCAGGCATTCACCTTAAACTGACAATTCTACTTATATTTTACCACAAGGGTTAAAGCAATGGTTACAATGTAAAATCGCTTTCATAAGCCACAACAAACATCTCATGAACTGAACAAAACAGATCTAACCTGAACATGATTACCTGCAACTCATAAACCACTGAACAAGTGCGATCGCGTAAAAGCGTCACATCACAATATCGATTGTTGACGGACAAAGGTGTCAGAATCAACATGCACACGTGACCTGAGCCTGCTGGGAAATCAAACCCAACAAATCCTCGGATCGCGTTCTGCATCGACCTGCAGCGATAACGGATATAAAGCATTGTTCTCTAACAATGGAATAAACTCTCGACAAACATCGAAGTATCTTGCTAAGCTTGTGAGGTTAATACTCGACCATCTACCGCTGCTTCACTCAGCACTGGAGCTAGAATCGATGACAGGAGCTAAAAGCCTGAGACAATCCCCCCGCACTTTTCGCTTTTTTCTCGCGCGCGCGCTTTTCTCTGTGACGTATCACCTTTCCACAATGCAAACAATCGCACAAAAAATGGGACGAAAATTTCCCGACCGAGTAAAAGCCGACGCTCGACGTCTACTTTGTTACGTCACACTACACATTCACTCTTTATAAAATGCATTCGAGAATTGATTCCACTTAACTTCGCTGTCGTTTGTCTTAGTTTGTCAGGTAACAATGCATTTTGTTGCTTAAACGCTTTTTCTTGCTGACATCGCGCTACAGAGGACAAACATATCGCGGCCTTCTGTTCAAAGCTGCAGCGCGCGACGTCTAATTACGACGTCACAATGACAATGGAATCGAATCGATAAAAGCAATTGTCCATTGTCTCTCGGTGCAGGTGCCAGGAAGGTTGTGATGTAACAATCGAGTTGTTTCAAGTAACAGATTGTTGGGAAACAATGGATTTGGAGTCTAGACAATCACTTTTGAACATGAAAGAATTTGTAAGTTTGCGCAAGAACTTGAAACAAATTGCCGAAGGAAATATTATTACGTCATAAGTAGATGTGCAGTAATGCACTTAACACGTCATAATACCAACCATGAGTTGGAGAGGTTTGAAGTTTCTAAATAATCTTTTAATACCCCCCAAAAACCTCCCCCAACTTCAAATGTTGCTGTAATCCCCCAAACAGATTAAAAGAAGCGTCGATCAATAGGCTTTATGACGTCACAACGTATCTAAGGTGACGAACAGAATACAAATGGACGATCATCGATTAAATGTTGGGACGAACGAAAATAGCAGAGTTAAAATCTCATTGCGACCGGGAATATATCGAATGCTCTATAAGTAGACAAGCACCGATGCTAATAAAATGCCCTGAAGATATTTTGGTGTAACAAAGTTAAAAATATTAAAATAGTGATTCATTTTAAATAATAAATTATTGATTCTTTTTTAATGTTACGTCGGTATACCGCGTATTATTGCTCATATATTTATGAAATTGCAAACAGATGTGAAAAAACCATAGACATAATTTAGGACTGTTAAGTTTTAAATAAGTTTGAAAATGGAAACTTATTTGCAAGACTAATCAATAGGTTTAAATAAGACCCACCTTTCACGTAATATGGTTTGTGGTATTAAAATGGCATAACTAAAATTCTGCTAAACCAAAAACACTCACATGACACATAGTTGCCAGATTTATACTTTGTTTAAAACATATTTTATGTTTCTTAGCATAAAACTGGGGTCAGCAGACGTTTTCAAACCTAAAGTTTCTGTCTAATAACAGCATTGTGTGGTTGGCGGTTGTGTTTTGGTGCTTAACGCGAATTAGAAGTGTGAGACAAGTTGTGGAACGGGAAGATTTGCAGATCGGTCAAACTGCGAGACGGTGAAATGCCAGGGAGAGTAAATACGCAGAGAGTGACCAGCGGTCAGCCTTTCACTGCGCTCTGCATTCGAGTGTGTGTAAACATGAAAGTATAAATCTGTCGCGCATACAGCTGGGATGGGAGATGAAAGAGCGTTTGAATTGGCTAAATTTAGTTGCATTTAGAACGGTTTTAATGCGTACTGCAAATGGAATAGTTTTCGGTATTGTAAAGACATTAGGCGCCTTCTACATATATTTTTTAGCGTAAGTAATATAATGTATTTATAAAACGCTTAAGTTTTATAATAAGATCTAGTTTAAATACTTCTAATAATAATATTCCAACTATTTTGGAAATATGTAGCGAGTGCTTATACTCTTTACCAATGGCTGTCAATAAACGTTGAAATACGGGTTGAGCGGAATTGAAATACAAAGTATAACCAATGTCGTTTTTTAATATATATTCCCCTACAACCTTCCAGCCATCAATATTACAAATTTGTTCTCAAAACCCTAAAAAAATATACTTAAACCTCAATTTATTCTACGCCTAAATACGACCTTAAACCATTGTTCTAGCGAATAATTTACAAGGCATTCATTCTAAATACGCCTGCCTTGAAATTAACAAAAGACCAACAAAGTGCCTTTACTGAGCTATTCCTTCCTGCAGTTTGACTAATCCTAATTACCAACCCCAGCCTAAGTATTCCAACAACAAACTACCGCTACTTTCTCTCCACCAGCAAATAAACAGGTTGTTTAAGTGCAACCGGCTCACCCCCATCAGATGCTTCTAGATATTGTCACATCAGCTTTTCCAATTCACGGAATGGTCGAGCCAAGACCTCAAGGTCACATCAATAATTAACAAGAAATGTAAAAACAATCTTGCCACAATTCTCGCACCTCAAATGCCAACAATATTAAGTTGGTTAAACATTTTTGTTTGTTTATATTTGATTCTAAGCCTGTTCCAACACTGCTGGTTGTTATCTTTAACAGTATCGTAAAATACAAATAGCCACAAAGGTTTGAAAATGATCTAAAACAACTTTATTTAATATGAGCAGAATAATATAGTTTCGCAAAAATGACTTCATCATTTCTGCTGAAGTAGTATGCCGTTTTGGCGTAACTATAGTATTCTGCTATTTAAATAAAGTTGTTTTAGATCTTTCAAACATTTGTATTTCTTTTGAATCCAACAACCTTAACTTAACTTTATTATATTTATAAATACGTCTCTTATAATGTCCTTAGGCCCATATTTGCTAATGTGTCAGTTGTGTTAGTGGAGTTGCTTGAAAGATCACACACAGGTCACGCTAAACTTCACCTGCTTTGATCTTATTTCGCTTCCCTTAACCTCAACAACAAACAGCAAGTTCAGCTCGTCTCACCAAACTTGGCGCGAGGTTCTTCTCAAACAAAAGCTAATCCCGCTAAAAGTACAACAAATATCAGCTCACTCGGTTCACTACAACAAGCCCAAGATTGGAATCAACACTTTGCAATTAGCCGACCACAATTTGCTGCAACTTACACACAGCGCTATCTCACCTAAATCAATCTTTGCAAAGCTGTCAAGTCCACAGCAAGCAAAGTAATATCGAACTAAGCAGATTACCAGACCAACATCCATCATTCATTTGATAAAAACTGCAAGTTGGTAGTTTTGAGTTTCAGCAAGTGAAGCATATTCGCCGAATAGCGGTTGTACTTTCACCGCCGCATTTGAAGGCAAACTTGCACCAGCAACCTTCATTGCAAGGTCCGCGCAGTTGGCAATTTTATACGCGCATAAAATATTAATGCTGTTTGGGCGAAATATTTATTTTCTTTCTAAACACGGCGCTTTTATTTGGAAGCTGAATTGAAGCGTTTCAGAGAAATTGACAGTTGATGAAAGTTTGGGTGCAATGCACTTTAAACCTACTTGCATAAAAGTGAACAGCTTTTAAGGCAAACGCATTTAAACCACGGGTCGAAGTGAAGCAATGGGGCGATGTTTGAAACAGCGCTATCTTGGTTTGCGCCAAATGGTAAACGTAACTTAATATTATTTTTCCTAATAATTTGAATAAATATACTGAAACCATAATAATCGATTTTATCAGCAACCTTACTAAATACAACAAAAACGTTTACAATCCACAAAAATATCTAGTATAATAGTACACAAGGTAAAGTATAAGAGAGCAGGTTTCTAAACTTGGAAATTCAACCGAAGACACAGCTAGTTAAGGCCACTTGTTTTTTAACGCCATGACGTCATATCTTAACGATTTCATGCCGACACTGGCCCACGCGAAGTAAAAATATATATTCAAAGGTTAAATTTAAAAAGCATTGCACTAGAGTGGCTAAAGCAGGTTTGAACGCACAACAGGTTCATTTCACCCTTGGGAATTGGAAATTAATATTCCAGTATTAGTTTATCGAACAAATAGCGACACAGACAAGCTCAAATGGTCAGCTGTCACTTTGTATTAGAAGATTTCATTAGCGCGGGGCGGGTAGCGAGTGGTACGGAGCTCACACTGTTGGGAACTTTGCTCGCTTGGTGAGAAAGCTTCAGACATTTCAATCAAGCATGGCAAACGCCCACATAAGGTTGTCTGGAAACGAAAACTTCGACAAATTCCTCGCGACATTAGTTAAGCGTTCCTCGCTGGTTCGGGGAAGCACCTGAAAGCAAAGGGATTTGTTTAAACTTTAATTTTTTTGGTGTGTTAAGTTTTTTAATTGTATGTAAATGCTAAGTGGGAAGTTTTGCGGTGCGTGGTGCTACGTAAACAGTGGGTAGTGTGAAGGGCGCGCGTCCAAATTAGGTTGTGAAGGAATTAATGGCGAGTTTGTAGTTCATATGTTCGCGTAATTTAAGCTTTCTACGCACAGAAGAGAGTTATAAAGTAATGGTTGCCTATCTAAATACTTAAAAATTGCCAAAAATGCAATATTTTACCACTTTTTAAAACTAGATTGACCAAAAGCGGCGTTGTAAGTTCTCTAAAAGTTGCCGAAGTAAAACAAAACAAATCAACCTGGATTCATAGCGTATAAAAAACGATTGTAACGTTATTTTGACAAGTCGCCAATGAAATGAATGCTTTAAGAGAACGATCTTGTCTTATTTTGTGGCCATACATATTTTTTTATTTTTTAAATCTGATTTTGATTTAAGTGTATTTTCTTTAATTAGAAGTCATTGTCGTCATTTACATTAAGGGTAAGGCGATATTCTACACATTTACTTCGCCATATATGAAGTTCAGTGCAGATTTTTCGAGGGTGCTTTTAGCTTACGTCATTTAAATTACGTCAAAGTGTGTAATGTGTGGAAGGAACAAGTGGTTAGTGGGTGGTGCAAGTATGTAATGAGGCACACTTGTTCAGGTGTATATGTGTGTAAGCATGTAAGCGTGCGTGGAACATCCAGTAGCACTTCTACGTATGATTGACATCGCAGTTATTACACCCACTCACAAATATTACCTTCATTACAAACGGTAAACTCCAAGTTTCAATAAAAACCTCATGTTAAAAAGGGAATATTTTTCAGAATTATTGTGGCACACTTTCTACAAACCTTGCGATTTTGTAATAATCGTTTTTAATACAACAAAGGGCTACATTCCAGTACACAACATATGTTGCAATAAAAAGCCGTAGATTTCCTGCGTGTAAATAGAATTTTCTCCACCAGAAACATCCAACAGATAAAACCGCAAATTATTTCGTTTTCGCCAGAAGAGCGAATCATCGTTTGCTGATTATAGTTTTTTTACGTTTTTTAGTCAAAGGGCTAGTTAGGTCGTTCAAATTGCTGCAATCCATTGTTACGCAACAGAGAGTATTGTGGTTTAGCTTGCGCGTCTTGTTCGACTTCGTTTTAATGATGAGCATCTTCGCGGTGGCATCGAATCCGCGGATGAATATCGCGCAGACAGCCGCGGAAAAAATTGATTTGGTTTTAAAGGGCGAAAAATTCCGACAAGGTTATCGAAATATAATGGAAGATTTTAACCCTCTATGATGAAAGAACACACTTTATATTCAAACCTTATCTGGTGGCATTGTTTGAACGTTCTAAATAAAACAGTAGTCATTGTCACGTCATAGATGTGATTGTAGCAATTAATAGTAAGAATATATTTACTTAAACACAAGAAACAGTTTTGTGTAAATGTTTTGTTAAAATCAAAAGGGTTCGACAAATACATCGGACACGAATTGCTTTCTAAAAAGAAAACTCATATCATTTAAAAATAGTATTTTTATGGTCGACACACGTGTTTATATTTTGCTAAAATACGCGAAATATTGCACAACAGTTCATCAAATATTCATTCTAATGCGTTCCATCTTAAAATCATTTATCTAGGTTGGGCAGGATATTGATAAAATGTCATTATACGTGGGGCCTAGCGCAACTATGTAATAAACCTCAGGTAATGGGGGGTAATAGGGGTTAGATTGGCAGCCCCGGCCCCACAAAAGCCCCAAATCAGCACCTTTGTGGAACGAGGATCAACTTAATTCAATCTTACCCCTTTATGCGCAACGAAGCGTGGCGAGCGCTCATTGGTTGATTGAGCCGCAACGTCAGATCGCGTCACGCATGACCGCGCAATAAAATTACCTGAGAAATTGAAACTGAAAAAAAAATCGATTTCACGGCGCAGCGAATTCCTTTCATGGCAAAGTACTTGCGCGTTTAGAACTTTGCGGAAGGATTAAACCGACACACTGAATTGCTTCGCTCTTGATTGAATCAAACATCTGGAAAAATGTTATCTGTGACGAAACAATACCGGGTGTGACGGAACAACACCTTTTAGAAAAGGCCGACAATGGATGAAACCTGCTGTTGTTCAACAACCTAGGCTAAATTTGAATAAAGACACACGCCTTTTTACGTACACATAAATATTTTTTAGAAACGCTTCAATAATTCTAAATTCTAAACGACGATATTTTATGCAAATTATTGTTAGAAAACGTCATTTATTTGGTAATTTGCGCGGATATATTCCTAAAAAGCAGCAGTTTATATCAGAATGTGACCAAAAGATAAAATAATCAAGGCACCTGTATCACAAAAAGTTAGACAGAACTTATACGGTGATTTATTTTCTGTTAATTTGAAAAGCGAGCGAATCAGAATCCACGATAAGAAAGTCTGCTTAAACATTAGCCTAAGGTTCGTTGACTGGGTGGGCTAATGGATTGTAAACATGATTTGTGATGTAACAAACAACTTCTCGCGATTTAACAAGACATGAGCACACATCACGTGACTTGCAACATGATTATGACGCAATAATTGATTCGTTCCTTATCTCGTTCTAGAACCAGCAGCGTCTGATTCTCATTGGTCGGTTTCCTTTAAAACCTGCTTCAATATTTGTGGAACGTGACGTAACAATTAATCGCGATATTCTCGAATTGCAAGTTGCTGCCAGTCACGTCTGCTTGTCGCGCGCGTTTCATCGCGCTCCATTGTCTAAGCCATTGTTTACCGAAGCTCACTCCGCGACCCCTCTGTTACGTCACAGAGTCGAATATTTAAACGTGTTTTTTCGCCGGAAACCCGGAATATTGGATTGTTGTGTTCTACGGAATATTTAACCGACATAACGACGAAGAAAGTGTGAACGCGATTTAAAAAGAGTCATTCTAGAATCAATAACAAAGGGTGTTAATTGATTTTCGTGTTTTTATCATAAACTCATTTTAACCGTTATTGCCTTTGTTGTCTTTAAAAACAATAAAGGTGGTTCATAAGGTTTGGTTGTTTTACATTTAAAACAATAATGAAATGTAGCTTGTGTTAAATAATTTACTGCAATTTTATTTTTCGTGATTTAAGCCATTAGAAACAACAATTCATGAGTTTTTAAAATATATTTTTTAGTTTTTTATAATGTTATATCTCAGATTTAAAAAACAATTTTATGAGCATGTCTTCCTAAGATGAACAATTTTATTTAAACTTTACTTGATTAAAATTCAATACTTCCATAAGCCCTTTGACAAATCAACCCCAGTTGTAAAGAAATCTCGAAAGCTGACCCCAAAAAGCTGAAAGTTGAGGATGTGGGTTCTTTAGTTCAACTTTCCCAGCAGTTTAAATTGGAATTCTAGCTTCCAGGTTTTGTGAGCTTCTTGATTTCTGTGGGATCCGACCTGCTGTTATTTCAAGCAGCCCTGGGACTGTGGAAGTCATTGTTGGAAGGTTTGCTGATGTTCCGCCAAAATCAACCATCGCTGGTGGACGGAAGAGTTGGTTTAGTCGATTGTGAACAGAACACAGGAAGCGAATTTTCGACGGGATCCTGGGTTGTAGAGCCACAACGAAATTCAATTTAATAAAATATATTCGAATTCGTAGTAAGAATATAAAAGCGCATATAGAAGTAGTTTGCTTTTTCAACGTTTGCAATATCTCTTAAGTCATTTTTAACATATGTTACCTACTTCTGTATGGGCTTTCACATTCTTACAGCGTCCAACTACAATCTCCAGCCATTGCACCAAAGTATATTCTAATTCTATTTGTGCTATTTTTTGCGCAAACTTAAAAAAGTATAATTAAAATAAATATTTATTTTCTTGAAGCTCAATCAGAAGTATTTTATTTGTGTCATATTTTTTTTTGTAATATAACTTTGTGCTTTAAATAAAATATTTCAAAAAGTAAAGTTCGTTATTATTAAGGTCAAAGTAATAAACGACGAGGAACAACTCTCCAACCTTTATGAAAAGGTTCATGACAGTGACATAAATCGATCGAGAAGAAATCGAATTTATTTTGCTCCAATTTCCCCCGAAACCGAACTTTTCTGACCTTTTAGTAAACTCACTTCAGGCAATAAAAACTTAAACTCAATTTCACATTCCAATGCATTTATTACCACCCAGTTGTTAACCGGCATATGCATAGTCGGTTAACGACGACATAAGTATTCCACCATGGTTTATGACATCATAACGAGATGTGCCATTGTGGCGTAATAATTAATTGTGACGAATCCGATTACGCATCGAACGAAACATGCTCCGCAGCATCATCTAGCGGAAAATAAATGGCAACCAACTGTGGTTAAATTAGAAGGTAGCTGGAAAGAGGTAAATTAAAAGTCATATCTTTTGAACTTACGTTTAAAAGTTATATCGATGTTGTTGAAAAAGTTAAAAGGGTACATTTATTGGATTTTGTTTAAAGCTATTAATAGTCTAATTTTCGAAGGAGAGCGGTAGAAATTGTCATGAACTGTAAGTCGTGCAAATTAAAAGCCCTGTTAAAAAGTTTGCTTGTAAAATAAAATTGCTTTTTGTGAAACATTAGTTTTAATGAAAATTGCAATTAGGTAAGTTCAAATGGTAAGATGGAAAAATGGTTTCTTAAACAAACATGAATAGTTTATTTAAATCCTAATGTCGTAAAATATTATTGGAAAGCAGCTTCCAAAATAGGCTTTAACACGCAAGTTCCTAATTCGCCTTATTTGGGCAGCAAATGTATTACTAGATGTCGCACGAGAGCAGGTTTCCACTCAGTTAAAAACTTCACGGAAAGAGATAACTCGCTCTATAATCATTCCGACTTGCGGTCACGGTTGACTTAATTGGCACTACTATTCGGGCGTGACGTCACGGCTTGTTGAATGTGACGTCAACCGCGCGTTGGCCTTTATGACGAAATAGACTGGTTTGTTCTAATTGCCACATTATATCACGAATGGTGCAAGGTTTAAGGGCGTTCACACGAGGTCACGCTTTAGTGGCTTTGCGCCATTCTTCAAGGTCGAATTATAATGTCAAGGTCAAAGTGGGAACCACGTGTTGAGCGGATTTGACTTTGCGCTTGGGATTGTAAAGCGGGTGGCGCGAAAACTTAGGGGTGGTGTTCCGGGATAAATAAAGGTTGCTGAGCCCCCCTAAGTTTAAAGGAAAAAATGCTAAACATTTGCGTCATTAACGCTAATATACTTTACAATAAATGCAATGTTATCATTAACACACTTCTTTAAGTTGCCGAAACACAACCTTGGATATTCAGATAACGGTGGAATAAAGTGGTAGTAGGGTAAGGTTTACACAGGGACTTCGGGTTTTAAGAGTAACGATTCGCCCCTGTTTAAGGTTATGAGGGATTGGTGCTTTAATAGGGCGGAACACGGCCTTTGTGGCAAACATAACATCAGTTTGTTAAACTTTACTCAGAATAATCCGTACATCATTCATTAAACACTCAGTTTGATTGAAACTAAGTAAGAGTCCAACCCATAACCAGTTGTCAAACTCCTGTTTACCCAAGAACTGACAGATTATAATTAAAGTTTAAATTGAATATTTTGTTTGGCATTTAATGGCGATATTTGCAGCGAAACGTCGAACATTAAATCTTTCTCCCAACTAATTTAGGTCGTAAATTTGATGCATTGCGCCATCTGACGTCTTAGCGGTTTACACAGTACGCAAGTAGAAGTCTGAATTAAGTTTTATAACTGGGCGAAGGTTGGGAATGTTGTGGGAGGCAGCAAATAGCACTATTTTAAGAATTTTTGCATTTTGTTTAAAATGGGGAAATTCCTTTACATTGGGTTTGAAAAACAACTAACAATTTAACTACAAGGAAGCTTTTGTTTTAACGTAGGACAAAACTATTGGTTTGTAAAAGTCGTAAACGGTGTAATGCACATAAAGAGAACAATGAGAAGCCAACCTATCACTTTAAAATACACGTATCTTTATCCGTGATCTGGCAATCCCTAATTCGTACTGACCAACGATGACAGAACACATATCGTTTACATAAAGCGATTAAAAATCTATACAACGTCGTTTAAAATAACGATCGAAGTGATAAAATAATTGTTTGTTTTTGTAAATATCATTTCACACAAACTTCCAGCAACTTTTAGCAGCTTCCACGCAATTGTGACGCAATAATCGGCCATAGTTTACTCACAACAGGCGATTAACAGCAAATCGGTTTACTCCAAATCGAAGCAGCCCGCCCCTCCGTGTTAGGGTCGCGCTTTTGCATTGTGACGTCACACGCCGCCATTGTCGGCCGCGGTTTGGCAACAAACAGAGTCGCGCGCGCTTTTGGTGGAACGTTGGGGAGCGGGGGGTGTTCGGTTGCGCCGTAAATGGGGTTCGGGGGGTCGGGTTACTTGTGGGCCGACGCGATGGACAAAGGAGTCTGGAAGCGAACAACAATGAGAAGCTTCTATGTGAGAAAAAGTTAAGAAATGTGGTTTGTGGTTCGGACTGGGAAACTGTCATCTCTCCATCCATTTTTTGTGATTTGTTGGGTTGTCATTCTTACAATGACTCTTCCATGGTTTAGAAATTTTTTAACATCCATAGAATTTTTTTCAAGTATTCGCCGAAAAATTGTTTGTGGTTTAGTCTTGAAAAAAATACAACTTCTTATTGCAGCTTGTGCATTATTTTACTTGTTTCAGTAGAAATTTAGGTAAAGGAATCCATTGATACATTTTACAGAAAACACTTTTATATCATTTAACCTCCACAAAATTATTCGTCTTTAAACCTGCCCATGCTTAAGTATTGTGTTTGTAAAAGGGGGAGGTTAAGTTACTTTTTGAAACCCGTGTTTGAGCGCGTTTGACGAACTAGTGTCTGCATTTACTATAAAAAAAATCATGTTCAGTGCTGCTGGGTGTTTTCTGTCTTGAAAAGATGTTTTGGTGAACACACATGCTAATAAAACTTTCAAACAAAAGCTTAAAAATGTTGAACTGCCACAAAAATTATGTTTATATCACAGAAATAATTGCATGAGACAAACTGAATATTTTAACAACACATTTCTCCATTTTAAGCAACTTCATGTTAATATTTGGTTGTATCTCGGTAGTTGATCAAATAAAAAAGTGTCAGAGTATTTTATGACAATATACTTTAGACTTTTTTGTCTCAGTCAAAATCAGTCGCTATAGGTTCTAGTTTATAAAAGAGAAATATATTTCGCCAATCACGGCATCATCCGTCTCTGAAATACGAATACAAAATAATGTAAACACGTAAATCAGGTGGTAGAAATTAAAAGTTCCTTTTTTACACATTCAGTTTGCATATTTTATGACATTTACGTTATTACCTAATGTAGGCGCAAAAACTATATGATATAAGCAAGCATTTACAGCTTTCTAGCATTAACCAAGTTGCACAAGTGTTTATGGGATGGAAGTAGCTGCTTCAGTAGTTTTTGAGCTTCGTGGCGACTCGGGTTAGGTTTCAGAAACCTAATGACTTGGGAATTAAGCGAACAAGATAATTATGAAAAGGCTACTGCCGGGTTTGTGGTTTCTAATGTAAAGTTCGAACAAGCACACAACTACATATTTAAAAAAAATAATTTAAATCACGTAAGTGAAGAATCTAAATTAATGCACAGCCCCGTATTAAGAAACTATATATGAAAAAAACTAATCATGGTAATATTATTTGTGACTATTTTGCCAATTTTTTACTTATATAATAGTCGGCTTTTAGGCATCTAGAGTGTGGAAAAAATACGCACATAAAGGGAATTTAAAAAAAAAATAGAATAATCGAGGTGTTGCAATTTTATTATTTGGCTATTTTCGTAGTAATTTCAAGCAATTTTACAAAATCTACATTTAAGATTAGGTCAAACTACTAAAAAATGGAGTTTAATGTTTTTGGATAATATGTATGCAGGAAAGCGTTTGTTTCTTTAATGAAAGCAACTTAACGTGAGATTATTTACCAAAAGCAATTTGCTTCACTTCGAATCCGCTCAGATCCGAATTTCCAGCGAAACTATTAAGTCGTAAATTGGGCCACCCAAAAACAACCGCCATCTCATAAAAAACAGCAGCAGCAGCAGAAGGTAAAGCAGCAGCAGATATCAGCACAAAAGCTGCGTTCAAACCGCCACGAAAATACCAGAGCCCTCGTTAAATGGATCCAGTGTAAAGTTACCGACATGTGATAGCTCTAAGCCACAGTCGCCCAACCCTGCGAACCTAGTAAGCTTATGATCGATTGTGACGTTTACTGTGGCGCTTATGACGTGAAAATGACGGGATGCAGATGTTTGGGTTTAAAATGTGCGAGAAATATAAGAGCTTGACTCCATAAGGAGATTATCCGCTTTTAAACGGTTTTACATGAACGTGAATTGTTTAAAGTTGTTTACGGGGGAAAACATCACGTTGCATTGCTTTTTAAGACTTATTAAAAACTAAACGAGTTTTGCAGAAGAATAAACTGCACAATTGCACGTCATACGCTAATACTTCTAAAAGCAAAAATACTGTAAAGATAGCATTGCAAAAAAATCACTGTTTGGCTTTAATTTGAATAAAAACCAGCCAAATTATGTTCCTACAACATTAATAAAACACTTTCAACCTATATTTAGTTTAATCGAACCAATTGACCCAAATTTTCCAAAGACCATTTTGGACAATGATGGAGAACGGCATGGCAATCGGATCAGCAAAAAACACCGAACAGTAAAGTTTACAATTCCGGGAGTATTTGCAAACTACAGCTTGGCACGGGTTTGTTTTTTTGTGACCCTTTACCAATAAAACATAACATTGGCACATTTGGAAAACATGCGGACCGTATGTCACCAACCCTGAGTTGGTCCCTACAAATATGGAAGTGACTGAGAAAACTAAATAAAGACTTGAATACCCTCGGTATCACATGAGCAGCACGTTTACAAGCAACGAACTTTATTGAACAAGGTTTCCGCATGTTTGTGTGGTTTCGTAGATGGGAGATGAAATATTTTCACAAGTCCAAAATTATTGGAGGTCGTTATACGAGTGTTTGACATCACAAGTTTAAACTGATTGCTATTTGTTTGTAAATTATTCAAATGACGTTATTTGTAAATGTAAGAAAGTTTTAAAAAAAGACATAGTTTGAAAAGGGGAAGGTTGTAGGGTTTATGTTTAGTTTTTAAGTTGTGTATATGTGTTAGGTCAAATATTATATAGTTGTTTGAAAAAGCAGCATTTTACGCAATTTTGTTGGTTTCAAAGTATTCCATAATACTTGTTTGCGTATGATAAATAATTTTGTCTTGTATTTGCTTAAAAATATTGCGCTAGTATTGCTGGTATGTGTTCCATGCTTATAGATAAGGAAGATTACAGGCATTAGAGGGTTTATAATGAAATAGTAAAACGCCAACGGTATTCATCCCTTTAGTAAATTGACCACAAGGATTCGAATAGTTTATTTGGCCACCAACCGGATAGATTAAGTATCCCAGGGGTTGGAAGTAAACACGCAATCCACAAAAGCTTCTTATTGTGTGAGTTGTACAGGTGCAAGCGATATATTGAAGGGGGCGGGAACTTTGCTAGATTAGCATTATCCCAAGAAACCTGAATCCACATCAAACGCAACCCAACAAGTGACTGATCAGAGAATCCCTGTGCGACTCAACACGTAACAATCACCAACAATCCACCATCAATGGCCCTTCTGACGCAACAATGGCGCCTCGACGTTTACAAAACTAATCACAGAAGTTTACAAAACAAGCCGCTACGCTCACACCGGTTCATGCCGTCGGAAGGAACCGAATGTCACGCTTCGCTGCTTCGGCATGTTTGTGACGTCACACTGGTCTGTTGCTTGCGCAATGAGGCATGACACAGGGCCTTGTAAGTCGGTAATTTTTAATGACTTTACGATTTTTTTGACGAAAGTTAATTAATTTTCCCAAAACACGACCTGACTCATTTTAACTCATTTCATCGCTTGTGACGTAACAAGCGTAGGCGATGAAAGCATTATTACGACACAAGCATAATGTTCCAGACACAAATTGGGCGACTTTCTCTTCATAGATGCGATCGCGCGATTCCGCGATTTGTTGGAACAAGGATTAAGCGAAACAACCGACGAGTGTGACGTAATAATGGTCGAGATTTCGAGTTGCATTGTCTGCATAATTGATATGCAAACTCACAATGAATCAGGGTCCGAGGAGAGCGCGCGAAGCCCGGGTTTAGCGTTTGTCAGTTGAGCGTGGAAAGACGAACTTTGCCGAGAGCGCGGTGTTACGTCACAAAGCAGAAGCGCCGAGAACAAAGGAACCGCGTCGTGAACAATCAAAGCACGTTTAACGCGGAAAGTGGGATCCAATTAAGAGGCTGGGAATGCTGGGGTTCGTTTGGTACTTTCCAGGGGGTAAAAAGAAGGGTTCTTGGGGTCAACAACCCTGACCTCGCCAAAACAAAGGAAAGTGGTCGCTGTTTTTTTGTTTAATTCCTATTTTTGACATTTTTTTTAAATTAAAAGCGTAAAGCATTTGATAGACCTAATTTATTGCGCCGCGAAAATAACACATAGCTGCTTTTAAAACAACTGTGATGGTCTACTAATGATGTGTAAGTTGTAATCGTTGGTCAAAAAGCAGCTTTCACAGTTGTAAACATATGTGTGTGTCTATTAGTTCCTTTGACTTCTATTCTTAAATACTTCGCCGAATCTTGTTGCTCATTTTTAGGAAAAGCGTAAAGCGTTCGAATCAAGCATGGTATTTAGTTTGGAGAGTCAACATTAAAACATGCGAGGCTTAAGTGCTTTGTTTTGTTTGAACTGAAGATACCCCACAGTTGCACTTATGACTTATTGTTGACAACTTATCACCGGACTCTTGTTAATTACAGTTTGTTTGCTCGACTTCAAACCTCCATAACTAGCATCTGCTCAGATGTGAGCGCCTTAGGTTCCTTGAGGGTCGCCACAAAAAGCGTTTGTTCGATATTTATGAGCAATATTCCACAAATATTTGCTGCGGAAACCACGAGGCACCTCTCCCAGTGTCGCGCGTTTGCTTTGTGACGTTTACAAAGCAGAGTATTGTGACGCGACATACTGCCAATATGTGGGACGGGAGCTGCTTAAGCAAACAAGTTGGATTGAAGGGGTAAGTAGGGTTGGGGTAAGTAGGGGTAACATGGGTGGGTGAGGGGATTAGGGGTTGGTAGTATTCGTGGTGTCTTGGTGGTCTCTTATACAAAATTATCAGTTTATTCATGGCTTGGAATGGTTTAGTAAACTTTTCCGAAGAGATTCAATGTGCTTTTATTAGGTTTTTAATGTGCTTTAATATGTTATCGTTGATCAATGTGAGGGCTAGATCTCAGTTATTGCGTTAAACACATATTTGTCAATCGTCTGACTTAATGGACACGTTAAATATCTTTGAAACGCGCTTATTTTAGAAAGACTTTTCGGAAGGTTTTATACTATAAATGGGTAAGCGATTTACCGTTGGTCGTATAAGGTTAACCAAATTACTGCTGTTACGGCTTTCTATAGTAATTTTAGGAAACAATCACGCCCCTAGTTAAAGCCGCAAGTGAGTCCTAATTCGTTTTTAAAATTTAACAAATTAATAATAAAAGTTAGAATCCGCAGTCAGCATAATTAGCAATCGATAAAAGGGTTTTAATGTCAAATAAAGACGCTCCAACTGCAAATATATAAAGTTAATAGTTAGTCTTATTTACTTGTGCCTTCCTTTTAAATATTCTATAATGCTTTAGCATAATTTGCGTCCAAATCAGTTTTCAAAACTTGATTTGTTATTCATGCTTATTTTGACGAAATTAACAGTGGACAATTTTTATTTATTTTAGAAATAAGCTCAGCGAGTGAGTTAAGTGATATTTTAGCTACTGATACGACAAATGTGATTTTAAGTGGGTTCCCGATAAAAATGGTGAATTGGGCAACATCATACTTTCCATGAAGGTCAAGGTTCGTATTTCACGATGATAAGGTTGAGTTTTTGGTGAATAATCGTGTTGTGAGGGTGTGTGGAGGCCAGATGGGTAAGGTTACACCAGATCAGCCTAAGGCGCCTATATTAGGATGATTTGTCAACGCTGGGTGAAAGTATGACGAGGTTGTAGTCTGACTAAACATGAATGTTCAACAGTAAACTAATGACCTAGTAATTTAAACTGGCGGTATGCAAAGTTGTTTTAATTTATTTGTCAGAAATTGTCTTTAAGTTGAAATTAAGTGAAATCTTTAAATAAATAAAAATTTAGCTGTTAAAAAAATGGATTTTTTTTAAGATTTTTTGTTTATTTTAGGATATTATTCGTGGTATTTAATTGTTTTCCAACAAACAGTCTAAATATTCAACTGATTCAAAGCTAAGAATCCATTTAATTTTACATTTTATTTTCTGCGGGATATTCCTTACATACATATTGTTTCACTTCCCTAAGAATACTACACAAAATTGCTAGATTATTGAAATAAAGATATTTAAATAAAAATTGGTTTTAACAAAAAGGCAATACTAGAAATCAACAAAGATGGCATTATAAAGCACATTTTTGGCAAATTTGCCCATTTTTTCGTCCATATTTTTACCCACTTTTCCCCAAATACCCCGCCAGTCCCCGACAGTTTGAAGTGAGGTGAGTATTTGTTGGAGGCGAGACATGAATAAGTCAGCGCCAGAATCGGAGGTTGCTGTCAAGTGGATTACAAACACGTTAATCAACCTTCGACAAAAAAAGATTGGAGTTCACACAATGTTTGAGGCGCTTAATATATTTGCACTCTGTCTAACACGGAGTTCAATTGAAAGCAACTGCTTTGGTATGAACTGTTAGCTAAACTTGTCATATACCAATGGTTTTAAACATTTTTTTAGATTGTAAAATTTATTTGTATTATATTGCAATTAAGGTTTACTTGTCCTAAATTTTAATAAGGTCTGGCTCTTGTGGCCGATAAATTCGCTGATTTTTTGTGGAAGCACATAGTATTATAAAGGGCAGTTGAAAATTTAGAAAACGATCTAGGTAACTAATTTACTTTAAAATAACACTAATGTTTCCCAAACCAACATATAGTGCCGACTGTTTTTAAAACGTGACTTTAAGGCAAAATCGTAGCGCGTGCAAATATTTCCCACATTTTTGTGAAAAGCGCAATTTGTTTCACACGTTCAATCAAATTAAAGTCAACATCGTCAGAAACTTGGTTTTGTCGAAACGAGTTGAACTTGTCGCTTTAGAAGTCGCTCAGATCGCCGTGTTTAAAATATCGACGCTTTCTAACAATGGATGCTCTTCTAAAACCAAGCAGCTTATTTAACTGTGATGTCATAATCCCTGCACAATTGTTGGCGCGATTCTTGTTCGAAAATATTCTTGTATTGCGCGCGATCTGGATTATGTCGACATCGCCCCATTGTGCGTAAACAATGGCATATTTGTGGCACGCCCCTCAACTTTCGATTGTCAATCAATTGTTGTGCATAATCGAAGCGTTTCACGCCTTTGTGGCGTGACAAATCACTTACAGCGGAGCTGAAATCGCGATGAAATTGATCCGGACGAAAAAGCGTTTGTCACATGGAAGGTCGCAATAAAAATGTTCAATATAAGGTAAACGAAATCTCCGGTAAACCGTTGAATAAAGCAATTTCGAAAATGAAACTTGTTTCGTTGCCAAGGTTTTATTTTTAATTTTTGAGTAAATTTTTTTTTTAAGTTGCGTATACGAAATTTCTTGGCGCAGAATTTTTAGAATAGAATTCAAGTATATTACCAGAACTTTTACGAAACATAACAACATATGGACATAGAAGCGACTACATTCCCCGATATCTTGCTATACATTGTGTAGTGATGGAATTACCACCACCAGACATCATTAATAGATAGCAATTGATATTCTGGTGTAAACAAAGTTAATTTTTCTGAATTACACAAATAAATTATTTTCAAACAAATGTAAGTAGTTGTGATCATTTACGTTAGAATGTGATGGAGGGCTAATGCAATAGACTCAGGTATTTTTGCTTCTAAAGGTAATTAAGGGGTGACACTTCAGTTGCAACAGGTAGTTGTGATTAACCACATATCACTTACTTAAAAATGATAGAATATTGTTTACCGCCGTAGGTAAGTTGCCTGCGAAGGCAGTTCAAACCTAAAACGCAAAATTGTTCGATTAAGCTGGTATCTGCTGACGAAACGTCGGTTTATAATTTCGTTTGCACCAGAAGAACCATTTCTATTATTATGTTGTAATATTGATGAAGCCCAAGGTGGTTGATTAATGTATTCATCCACAAAATCGAACATTCGACCTAAATGCATGATTGCATCGACATTAATGCGTTTATCGATTCGCAAGATTCCAAGAAGCGCATCAAACAATCACCAATACATTTGGGAATAATTCCTAAGACGCCATATATTTTAATCAGGAAGCTTTATGACCTCATAATGCATCGCTATCACGTGCTTTTGATCTTGTTAATACGGAAACGACCCATAAGTGAAATTAAGCCTTGAACATCCAACAGCAGAAGCAAATTTGTTGGGAAATAAATCGCGCTTTTGAGCCGGAAAGTCGCATTAATTCGCCGCGATACAAATCCAATAATTCGCGGCTGAAATTCTCGCGTCAAACTGTTTGTTTAAACTCAATCCACGCCGCTGTGACGTCACAATGCCGTAGCTGTTACATCACAATGGCGGCACGTGCAAGAGATAATTGTTATCACTTGGAGAAATCGGTCCCTGCATTATTGCGTCACAACACCAGAGACATCTGCAAGTGATTATTACGTCACACTTAATCGAACCGCTTCCCATTGTTCAACGGGGAGTGGTTATATCCAATGAGCGCTGCGTGAACCCTCGTCGTATTTCACGCTTGAGTGAACAAATCCCGGTATCCAATAAGCGGGCCGATCGAAAAATGGGCATTATTGCAGTTGAGGCAATTGTTGTGACGTCACAATAGGTTGGGCGCCAAACTACATGAAATATGTTCCTTGCAAAGTTGCTGAACATATGCATTTATAAAGCTGTTGATAAACGGACAAGTTTCCTGGTATAGGAAACAAAAAATCGGCCTTTTAAAATTGACAATGATTATTTAATTTGGTGCAACACACAACTAACAAAGTTTGTGCTTTGTATAAATTGAATTACATTTGTTTGAAAGTAACAACTTAAAAACGTTCAGTGCAAACTTATTGAACAGTTGCAATTTCATTTGAGCAAAAATAAGTTTTTGGCTTTAATAAAGTTTTAGCAAAAGTTCGTGCTTTGATTTTTGTAGAACGCATTTCTGCAGAGCGTTTTTTATTTTTTGCGAAAAAAACTACAATTCCGAGCAAAATACATATGACGTCACAAATAGGATGGCAACTGAGTTCGCAAAGCATTTGTGACGTCACAGTATGATGTATTATCCGTGTGGCAGGCGTCTGACAATATTAAGACGAGCGTAAAATTGTGCGAGCAATTAGGCCTCTGCCTTAAACGCCGCGTTTTTTCACGCGATGTTTGCACAGAGTCGGCAAAATGGCGGCGCGGGGGAAAAAAGGAGCTATTATGGCGATAACAATCGCGCGGTGTGACGATACAGAGAAGGGTGAAGTGGGCCAGTCGACTTCAGCTGCCTCGACAGTTGCTGGTCGCGAGAAGCCCATTCATTACATCACAAAGGGTGGACAGAAGAAAGTTTTATAATTAGAAAATGTGATGTTGTAGAGATTAGATATTTAGTGGAGATTCCAGTTTAAATTCTTTATTTCAAACGCGTTTAGTTTTGTGATTTGTTGAGTCGGAATCTTCAAAGTTGAAGTGACTTTTCGAATCATCACTTTCTCTCGATTGTAAAGAGTTTTTTATCGATCGAAGTGAACGAGCGTCTCGATTGTGGCGCAATACTTTGTTCGCTCGATGTTAATGGAACTTGTCAGGGTCATGAACAGACAGTCGGTAAAATAATTGCACAAATATATGAAGTCTGCCTTAGCTGGTCATCAGGAAAAGTTAGTAAATCACGTAAAAGTCGTTCTGGAGTGTTTTACTGCGTTTAAAAGTTTATATAAGTTTTGAAATTACGGATTTATTTGTAAAATCCTAGTTTGCTTAAAGTTTGTTAGAATTACGCAAAACGGAACGCACAGTAATACCGTGCTTGTGTGATGCGTAAAATCACCTTGGTCGTTTTATGGTCCTAAATATAAATTCAATTCAAAACAACGAAGATATTTGTAAAAGTTTGTAGGAATTAGGGGTTTGTTTGGTTCACAACGGTTCATCCCGCGGTGAATAATCGTCTGAAAATGTTGGGTCACTTTGTGGGAGGTTGAGGTTATTACAACTTGCTGACAAACCTTAACTAGACATGGGAGAAGTGACCAGCGGTGAAAACATGTTGCTTGGAAACCACCGTTGTACGCGCTTTAACATGTTAAATACCATCCGTTGTCTTGTGTTTAAATGATAAATTGCTGGTGACATTTACGCGGTGGTGCGTAATTTTTTCATTTAAATTCGGTGTTTTAAAAGGTTATTTTATAGATGCGCCTTTCAGAATTTATTTAATAACCCAAGCCTATAGACGCGAACACAGGAAACGAAAAACGTGTTTTAATGTGAGAATATTTATTTATCGTGGTTGTTATTAGTAAACTAGTGAATCTATTGAGCTGTTTTTAATGCGGCTGTCGATAAGACAAAACAGGAAGAAGCTAAAAAATAAAAATGGCGTAACGTTTAAGCTTTTATAAAATACCTTGCAATTACCGCATGAACCAAAGCATTTAGCACATTTAAGAAAGAACGGCGTTTTTTATGATTTATAGTTTCGCTACTGCACCTAGGTCTAGTTATCCAAACAATCCACCAGTTCCAAATGCTTCAATCTCACACGCTATAGGCCAAACGGCAGCTACTGTTGGTTATGGTTGGGCCGGGAATGGTCGTTAAATTTTAAGAGGTTTATTTTGTCTCTCGCTAAAACAGCAAAGCTCTGTTCAGTTTCTGTGCGTGCTTTGAATTAGGGCTCACTGTGAGCAGACAATGGGCTTTGTTTTGGTAATAATGCCAAGTCGAACGCAATATAATGAAGTTGAGAGAATATGGTCGATCATAAATAATGTCTTGGAATTAAACAGTTTGACTCTTTGCAAAACTTAGTCAAATTGTGACGGAAATGCAAAAGTTCTCTTATTTGTCGTGTGTTCATGTATAACTTATTTCCTTTTAAACAAAACTTGTTAAACAGTTAATTCAAAAGTTATTAAGCATGTCACGAAAATTACTTAATTCCATTCAAAATAACCTTTCGACTTTACTTGTTTTGTGAAAAGTTAAATCGTCGCCTTGCTTTTAGTAAAAACGACCTATTTTCAAAACCTGGGAAACCAGGACAAGGCGGCAAAACTGTAGTTTAAAAGCAGCAAAAGCAGTCAAGCTTATGAATACAGCAACAGAGCTTGCGTTTTAACGTATGCTGGGGTATGGGACTATTAGCTTCGTGTAGACCGGGGTTTGTAGTTGGTAAAAACAAGCCAATGGCTCGTAATATCTTCTTTACTAGAAGTGGCCTCGTGCGAAATATTTAGTTCCGCTTAAATTAGAAGTTACTGGATTCTGGTAAAAGAGACACGGCTCTTTTAGTGGAAAGATTGCTTTTAATTAGACTGATTGGAATGTGGTTAATGTAATAGTTAGGCGAGGACTGATAATAAGGTTTCTTGACCGTATAAGCGTTTAATTGGGAACTAATTTTTAAAGAACTTGTCTTAGGCACAGTAGCACTAGTAAGTACCTTATTGCATGCAGCATCTTGTTTTTGAAGGTGGCCCCTAATTTGGAGTTTAAAAAATAAAAAAGCGTTTATATTTGTAATTTGATTAAATTGCCGCCTTGGATTTAAATGAAAAGAAAAAAAAGTTCATCAAAAACTCGCTAAAACAAGAATGTTCGATGTTGAATGTGACGTCATAAAGTGATTTCGCTATTAGCGCGATCTTATTTGGACTCGAGTCCAGTCAAAACATCATCGTGACTAAACCAGTCTCTTGATCGAATTTGTGAAGAAACTCGTTCAAGCGTTAAGTTGCTCTTATCTCCGTGCAGTTTGTACGCAAACTTACTCATAAAAACGTCAGGCTAGAAAGTTACTCACTCTCGTAAATTACTTTGTAGGTCGCTCACTCAAAACCAACAAATAAGCGTGGATTGGCGACGAATTACAACTTTGTGTAAAGACTGTTAAATTTAGGTTAAGCACATATAATGACGTATTGTATGAAAGTCCTGAGTAGAACGACGTATTAATTTGCAAAACTACTTTCTGACCATAAAAGAGTAAGGTTTTAGATTTTTCAAAGTCTTCTGTTTGTACTATAAAGTAGAGCAATGATTGTCAACTGGTGTTTGTTTCGTGAAAGATTGCCTGAAGTTTTGCAAAAAATATATATTTTGACAATTGTTCCATGAAACCCCAGATGAAACCACTATAGTTTAACACAATGGGTGTAATTAGCTTTTATTTTATAAAGCAAGACATCAGTTTAAATCTTACATATCGTGTTTTTATTAATTGTTGTATAGTAATAATAAGATTTCGTTCAGTAATAATAGGATTGTAATTGCGTGGGCCTATTGCTACTAAGTACATTACAGCCGAATTTCAATTTGGTGCCAATCCAAGCAGACTCCGATATCGCACTATGAGAAACTAAAAGTAAATAAATTGTTGTTGTGTTGTTCATTTTAATGCATTAAAATAAACTTTCGTTTGGTGTTTCTTACAATATTAAAGTCTCAAAAATGTTTGAAAAACCTTATAGTTAGTAAACAACTGGGATGTGTTGCAATAATGTCACACAGAATCCCATAGCGCCCTAGTTTCAAGTTGTGAATCGTGTTAAAACCACAAGATGCTAAAGCACACATGCGCTCGTTGTAAGATCACACCTTGTTCGGTTCATTGAACAAGCTGAGGTTTCCACAGTTGAGAGCAGCTCGGCAAATTACAACCTCACACTGCGGAAGTGGGACTTATTATTGAATAAAGTCCATGAAGTTAATGTAAAATTTACGGGTGCTTTTTAACGGGAAATTCGGGAAATAAACACAGTTGTCGCAATACACCTTATGGCTTTAGGAAGGGTGTATGTTTTATATTAGGATATATATTTAGTGATATTAGGCGGCAATGAATTATAGACCATTCGTTTTAAAATTTGATTTAATTTTTTTGGGCTAAAATACGGTGATTTGCTGAATAGCTCTGACAAATACAGCAATATAAAAATAAACTCTTTCACCTTTTGCAAATGACAATAATTCTAAAAAGGGCATCTTTGGTCTGTTCAACTTTTTAATTTACGAGACGCATGAGAAGATTCATTAGTTTAAAAGACAGAAGAGCGGTTCAATAACTGCTGACATGCTCGTACATTGCTTGCCTCTCAACGTTGCGTGGTTTTATAGATCGGTGTCAAAAACACGTGGATATTAATCGATAAGCACAGCAGCTTCTAATAGTCGCTCCGTGCTTCTCGCCTGGGAATCTCAATCAAGGCTTTAAGCTTCCAGTCTTGTCTGCGATTTGCGGCTGAGAAAGTGCTATTAGTCAATTTAGTTTAGCTGAGATGTGCGCTTTATATTATTGCGGTTGGTTATATTGATGTTTTATAAATCGGACCGTGCTTTTAAAGTTGTTAATTGTTCATGTATTGCTTTCCGCACAAAGGCAAGTTCTGGTTAGGATAGTTGGTTTTAAAAATTAAAGTGACTCTTGGTAGAAGTTGTGATGCAATTAGCACTTTTTAATATTCCGGTTGTTTATTAGGTTGGTTGTATGTGTAGGATCTTTAAACTGTTGTTTATAGTTGAAATTAGCCTCTGTTTTTTCGGAGTATTTTGTGATGTAAAGCGCCTCGAGTGGAGTTGTGGTTTAAAAACTAGGTTGCTGTTGAAATTGTAAAGTTGTGTGCTTTGCTAGTTGCTTCAACCTAAACTGATTTTGTAGTTGGCTGATAACGATATTGCAGGTAGAATTTAAAAGTTAGTATCTGACACTTGAAAGATAAAAAAGATAGTGCTTTAACTTAACTTAATCATGTAAATACGTTATATATTTGGCTCCTGGATGTTTGCCCAAAATATACAACTCTTTATTTTAGCTAGGTATGAGTTTCACAACAGAATCTTGCCCTCCAACAGAACACTTAATACCGACGATAAAAGTTCTAAAATTTATTGATAGCTTGGGAAGCGCACCTGTTCGAAGCGGTGCTCAAGCTATGACTCTTTGATTTATTGAGAAAAAACACTTTAATTTTTAAAAACTTTAAAGGTGCAACACATTCCGCATATGTTATGGAGTTGAACAAAGTGGTGTTTTCAAAACATGTTTTTAAGTGACATCTGTGGTTTCCTTTTACTTTCGCAAGTTCTCTTTCATTTCAAACGTACAGGAAAGAAGGTGTTAGATATGTTTTGACACGGTTCACTGAATTGTCTTTGTCGGATTTATGTTGAAAGCATCTGAAGTTTAAAACGAAACCAGTTTCATCCGCTTACTGGATGAGACTTAGTTAAGAATTTATCCTGAATATATGTTGTAATGTTGTGACGCTAAAAACGCAAATTTCAAGACAAATGAATATATATTTGCTCTTATGGAATATCTGATCAGCTGATGCATACTTGGTCGCTTTATTTTTATTTCAGTTTTAATATAAGTTTCAAAATCACGATTAGAAAGGCCAGAGGAAAAGAAAATATGAATTAAATTTGTAAGAACATAACAAATTTGTCCTTTAGTGGAAAACCAATATTTATTTTCTTTAACTATTTACTCTCTCCTTTATAGAAATTATTTATCACAACAAACAATAAAAACAAACACCTATTGTTGCCATGACGCGACAATTGCTTCTGTTCGTCGCCGTCGCGCTCGCATCGATTATGACGTCACAGGGGTGCCCGCGAGAGTGCCGCTGCATCCCGGGGAGGGTTTACTGCCAGGAGAAGAACCTCACGACCCTGCCGCTTTGGATACCGAGCGACACGAGGGTGCTTGTACTGTACGGGAACAAGATTTCCAACTCGCCTTCTCTCGAGCGCGGATTGGCCAAGCTCGTCACGCTTGAGCGGCTCGAGCTGCACGACAACCTCCTGACGTCATTCCCCAAAAACCTGCCCAACACTCTGACGTACATATCGCTTAGCAACAACAACCTCAAGTACGTTGGCAAGGACGCGCTCCGTGGGTTGGATCGGCTCCAAGCACTCCACGTGGAGGACAATAACCTCTCAGATGAGGGGATTTCCCAGACGTCATTCGAGCTGGCGAGTGACCTTGAGCACCTTGACCTTTCCAACAATCGCCTGACGTCACTGCCGCGTCGTATCCCTGGCAACCTGAAGAGTTTGAGGTTGGAGCACAACATGATCAGCAACATCCCTGATGATTCGTTCCCTGAGGATTCCGACCTCGTTACTCTCGATCTAAGCTTCAACCAACTCAAGGTTGGATCGATCCACGGGATGTTGCGTCTCCGCAAGCTCCGGACCCTCGATGTGAGCCACAACCTCCTCGAGAACATCCCTCCTCACCTCCCCACCAACATCACCGACCTACTGCTCTCAAACAACAGGATCCAGTTCATATTCGCTCAGAGCAGCTTGCTGGGGGATTCCCCGCACGGCTCCCTGAGGGGCTTCCCCGACCTGCTGACCCTTGACCTCTCATCCAACTTGTTGAGGAGTGTCGAGAGGAATTCCTTCTCCAACATCCCAAGGACCTCCTCAGTCTCCATCCACGACAATCCATGGAGATGCGATTGCAACCTCATCTACCTCAAGTCCTGGTTCACCATGGCAACCGTCGCTAACGGTAACAACGTCAGATGCGCGTCACCGCCCGCCTTCAGTGACGTCACACTCTACAACATCGACGTCGAAGCGCTTCAGTGCACACACTCCGCTTACAAGTTCGAAACGCGTGACGTCACAACCAATGATGTCACAATCGTGTATGACGCAAGCACCGCGTCAGAGCCTCCCTACGTCACATTCTCCGTCATGTTCGGCGAGATGTCGTGTCAGAGCTGTGACGTCACAAGCAAGAGCGGCCTCTCTACCGCCTCCATGTGGATGGTCGATTACACGATCCTCCCGCTGCCACCAGGTGTCGCCACGCACATAGGGCGACTCGCGCCGGAAACGAGATACGCAATTTGCATTGTGACGTCATACCAGCATCCCGACAAGATCGGCATCGAGCAGTGCGATGACGTCACCACGCTGTCGGTCGTCACGACCACGTCAGACTCGCAAGTAGTGACGTCATCGCTCCCGTTGTGGGTTTACGTGATGGGCGGGGTTCTAGCGCTCCTAGTGGTGGCGGGTGTGGTTCTTGTCGTTGTTTGGAGAATCCAAGTGAAGAAGTCACGCTCCACTAGTTACACGCATGCGCAGTCCATTCCACAGCACTATCTGCCCTCGTTCATGCATGACAACGCAAACAAGGAGTTTGACGTCACACTCATGGTGCGTCATCAACCAAATGACGTCATACAGGCGAGCGACAGTTGCTATAGCGACAGCCACGACGAAACGACATCGACTGTTCACACCGGGACCGGGACTATGACGTCACGAACGAGTCATCACATCTACGAACATCTGACGTCACCGGCAGAACAATTTTTATCCCCTGACATCACAAACGTGCCGTTAAGTTCTTCTGGGATGATGGTTTAGTTCAAATATATTTTTATTGTTGCGTTATTTAAACATGGCTGTCTGTACTTTCTTTGCACAGAGAATATTTTTGTGTTTTTCTTATTTTTAAAAGTATAACTTAAGGCTATTGGTGAAGTTATCATGTAGAGGGCGTTTATTTAAAAAACACAGCTATGAGTGTTTTTAAATTCTCTCTGTTTTATACGTTTTTAAATGTTTTGGGCAAAACTGAGTCATTTTCTAAGCACGCTATCAAACCAAGAATTTTGTCAAATTTTGCAAATTTAAATTAGCAAATATTATTCTTCCTGCAGACGAAATATCGTTACTTTGTGCTTACAACTTGTTACCTAATCCTGCATGGAAGTATTTATTTGCCAGTTTTAGTACAGACACCCATGCCTTATCCTTTTTATTATTGTTCGCTTTGTAACACTTTGTTTCGTATGAATGGCATTGTTTCACTGCGCGCGCGCTGGCTGGACCAGCTGCTTCTTCAATACATTTTTATTATTAAAAGAGTTGATTTGTTTTGTGGAAATAAGGATGAATCAGAAATAAAACTTGTGGCGAAAAACAAGCACTAAAACACTATATGACTCAGTAAATTACATTTGGTGAATTTTAAGGTGAATAGCAAAAAAAGAAAAAGTTCCAATAATGGAATGCGTGTAGATAATATTCAAAATTTATAAATATAATAAAATATGTAGCTAATCAAAGGGAAATATTACGGGTCTACAGATTTCGAATATACTTTTGTCCTAAACACAGTTAATCGACCAAAAAGAACATAAACGACAACGTATTTGTTGCACGCCAAAATACAAGGAAATCTAGTAAATTTAGCAGAATTATTGGTTGAACAAGCGATTGCAAACTTGAGTCAAATATATAAATGTTTGACATCAGGTGTTTGAAACCAGTATTAAGTAAATTTAGTGAGCCGCAAACTTAGCAAACTGTTATTTCTTTTACCAACGTTAATGACCCTATAGCGCAACCTAACGACCAACTAATTTCACACCCATGACCGATTTTTCGAGTCTCTATTTGGAAATACCTTTTTTAAATTGTAAAGATATGGAATAATTAGGTGTATTTGATGTTTGTAAAATTCACCATGTTCTCGCTCTTAAGCTTTGCCACAATATTAGCCTATAAGCTTGAAAAATTCCAAAAAATAAATTCGCAATGTATATTGGGGAATATTTTTCGTAAGGGAAACCAAGTATTCCAGCTCTAATGTAAAATAATTTTCTTGTTTATAGCTATTTAATTTACATATAGTAACTAGTGTTTGTAATTTATTTCGATTCTTTTATTCATTTTAACCTTGTTGTATAGCGACAACTAGTGGTCGTTCACCACCAAAAACTTCCCCGAGTTGCTTTGTTTGTTCTTTGTAAACAATCAAGTGTTAACTGCTTTATTGGGGTCATTTAATCAAGTAATTAAATCACATTTAAGCTTTTAATCTATACAGAACATCTTTAGTTATAAATGGTGTTTATTTCTTCGCTGTGTGTAAATTTATATTTAGGTTTTTCAAACGTTTACATAAATCGTTTGTAAACTGATTAAGATCTACTTAAATTGATAAGGCCCGTTTAGAAGTTACATTTTAAGTTTGTTCTAGGCTTAAACTTATTGTTGAATATTTTTAGTCAATCTTGCACCTTTTAGTTGTTTTAGAGCTTTTAAACATTTAATAAAGATGCGAATTTTATCAATTTTAGGTGTTTTTTTAGGATGATTTACTAAACACATTAAAATGTCAAGTGGGGGCGGTAAAACTTATGATTACCTTTTCAAGTTGTTACTTATCGGGGATAGTGGGGTTGGGAAAACATGTGTGCTCTTTAGATTCTCTGAGGATAATTTCAACTCAACATTTATTTCCACAATAGGTAAGTGTATTACTTTTCATTTTAAATACCGCTAGTTAAAAAAATGTTTGGTTTAAGAATATTAAACACTTTGATGCTGGTCTTAATTCCTACCACATTTTCGTGCTAAGATTTTATATTGTTGACACTATTTGGGTTCGGGTGGGTCAAGTATTAATCCCTAAATTTATTTCTTCCTTACAATTTCAATATTAACAACTTGTTGCATTAATGTAAAATAAAGTGGTAGGATTCTAGAGCAGTGCCAAATTTTCTGCCACTATTGAATGTTAATAAAGTTGTGTTGTATTTTTAGGAATCGATTTTAAAATTCGAACCATTGATTTGGACGGAAAGAAAGTTAAACTTCAAATATGGTAAGACAAAACTCACAAGTTACAAATTTGTTTTTGCCTTTATAAACATTGCCATAACGATTAATTATTTCAGGGACACAGCTGGACAAGAAAGGTTTCGAACAATAACAACTGCTTATTATAGAGGAGCAATGGGCATTATGCTTGTGTATGACATCACAAATGAAAAGTCATTTGAAAATATTAAAAACTGGATCAGGAATATTGAAGAGGTATATAATAAAATACAGAAGTTTATACAAACCCATATGTACTTTTTAAGTGGTTTTAATTCAAAAAAATTAATTGAATGCTGTATTCTGTGTTCTGTCTTAACTTGAGCACAAAGTGTGGAATTATATTCCCTTAAACATTATTTATGTATTCCCACTTTCAGCATGCTTCATCAGAAGTTGAAAAGATGATTTTGGGAAATAAATGTGACATTGTTGAAAAGAGATCAGTTTCTAAGGAAAGGGGGGAGAGGGTAGGTTGTTTGTTACACAACAATTGGTCATTGTTGCTTCAAACTAAATTGTTTTTGTTGCCACAGCTTGCAATCGAATATGGAATTAAATTCATGGAAACAAGTGCAAAGACGTCAGCAAATGTGGAGGAGGTAAATTAATTTAATTATCCTGGGAATAAATATCACATAATCCAGTGTTTCACAACCTTTTTCAGTCCGCTCCCCACAATAAGATACCAACCCATGTTTAGCAATAATTTAAAATGCAACTAATTGAAAATAATATGAACAGTTACATAAAACCTGCATCTTTACTACTGGTACGTACTGATCTAATAGAAAACCGTAACATTTTGAAATGCTAAGCGACCTACTGGTTATAGAAGTTGGTAGCAATTTTGGAATGTTTCGAATAAATATTTAATCATTTTCATAAAAAAATTTAAATAGAAATCACCATATGTTCAAATTACACTACTTTTAAAAAAAAATCTGTAGCAACTATCATTCAAATTATATTTTTGATATGCCAGGCGTTTTATACAATGGCCAAAGACATCAAGTCGAAAATGGATAGTAGGACGACTACTACAAATCAAACGACGACCGTAACTATAAAGCCAGGAGGAGATAAAAAAGGTGGAAACTTTTTCGACCGATTCTGTACTCTGTTGTGATGTCATATTTCCATCAATTAGTCCAAAAGGAAGTAACCGTCCATCTAAACATGCTTCCTTCATTGTTATTATGCTGTTATGCAAATAGCCAAACTATGGCTAATTAGAGATTTTCAACAAAGGCAGTTTGTGGTAAAAACTTAAATGGTATTATTTACGATTAGACCTTAATGTTAAATTGTTGTGAATAATAAGCAAACTTAATTTAGTTTTAAAGTTTATTTATATATTGTTGTTTACAACTCTCCGGTTCATAACAAAACATGCAGTTTTGTGCAAAAAATATTGTTTTTTTAATTCAAGAAATGCTACTACATAATACGTTGGCACATTTTATCTAAATAGACATTACAAATCCAAATAATAAACAATGCTGAATTATGAAACTGTTGCAATTTTAAGTCTATATTGTTCTTGTGCCTTGTAAAATGCAGTAGCATTATAATGGATGCTATCTACAAAGTTTCATATATATTGTTATATTACGCAACAATATCTTCTCATAACTGTGCATTGTTTTGTCATAGTATCAAGTTGTTGTGTATTATTTTCCTGCCTTTTTTGCCTTCATTTATTTTATTAATAAGCGCACGATTATATTACTAACATTTGCTCAATGCTTGGTCGTATTACCCAAAGCTAAAATGCAGTGCTTATTATTCGCACAAGGTGTGCCTTGATCATAAATTAGTTTACCTTGAAGTAACAAAAATATATCCAAGCACCATTTTAGGTAATATATTGTTATAAAAAGAAAAAAATACACTATATGTGGTGCATGATGTTGATGTTATGCGGTACCGCCATAGTATACATCTATTTATCAGTGTTTCAAATAGCTATTTTAAAACCTATAGCAGTTGTTAACTTGCTTATTACAATACTTTAGCTTTATCAATTTAAATTTATGTTAAATTACACTTAAACATATTGGCAACATTAAACATCTGATAACCTATTTACCTTCACTTTTTCCCAAACATAAACCTAGCAGTCTAATAGTGCCTATTGAATTACACTTTGCTGACTTGTATAAACAATTTACTCATTTAAATCACCTTCCTTTTTTTGTACCAAAGCAGCAAATAATAATCTCTTTAAATATAAAACTTGTTGTTTCTAAACATGTTTGTTCAAATCTTCGCTTGTAAAATGAAACGGACTCGCATTGCTTACGTCACTACCACTTTGTGATGTCATAAGCATATCGTTCATTAAATCGAGCATAGCTTGGTCTTCGCTTGTGTTTTTTGCAACGACGGAAAGGTTTTGTAACGCTTCACCGAGCGTAGGTTGTGACACTGAGGTTGAAGGTCGATTAAAAAGTGAAGTTGAAAGGTCAGATTTTTCAACGCTTTGTTGTTCAACTGGGGGTTTCCCTAAATAACCCTCCTTACCCCAAACTTTTTGGGTCTGGTTTTTTTGAGTGACCTCCGTTTGCAAAAAGCTTTTCGTCATAACATTTTCTTCACTTCTAGGAATGTTCGACGCTAGAAACGACGCGGTTGAGCGAATTTGCTTCGGCATTTTATCGACCGTCAGTTTTATGTCTTTCGGTTTGGTTTCACCAACAATCGTTTTTTTGATTTGAGGAAAAATAATGTCTTTGTATTTTTCTTTTGATTCCTCGACAAATTCTTGAAGAAATGTTAAGTCGTCGTCAAACTATGCACAATTAAAAACAGCAATGAAATAATTTTAAAGGGAGGATAAAAGATAAGTTTACCTAGAATCCAAAGTTAGACCTGTCAACAACTATATAATAGGAAATAGTACAAACTGTTATAAATCATAATTAGACAAAGCAATTTTAAAACTTTGTTAAACGGTTGGTCCACCAATTTTATATAATAAATGATATTTTAGGATTAATTAACTAGTTGTAAAAATTGATTAAGCCAATATGACTTTGTCAATTTACCTCAAATTCTTGAAATTTCTTTAAAGCTTCTTTTAGTATTGCAAGGTTACCTAACAGCAACTGAAGCTCTTTTAAACGCTACAAAAAATGTAAATCTTGATTTGAATTACATGCATTGAACTGCAAACTCTATGGGGAAGTACTTCTTGATGTAAATAATAACACAACAATATAATATATTAATGTAAACAGACTAGTTTTTTAGAACATTAAATAAATCATACCCAAAAAGCTAATCCTAAAGTATATTTAATTGTCTATTGTACGGTTTGAATAGTCTATAGATCAAAGTTACCTGATAAACTACAGTTGACGACAACACTAAAGATCCGACCACAGATGTTATTTCATCAAACAGATTTTCCGGGACAATTTCGAAATACGCACAAAGCTTAGTCACTCCAAGAATCATATTAAGAACATTCTCCTCAAAATCTGAATTCTGGTAGAAACATAAGTAACTAGATTAAAAAATATAAAAATATGGTTTAAAAAAGAGTATTTTAGTTAAAAAATATACCGTATATATTTATTTGACATGGCTACACACCAGACCTAACTTTGGTTAATAGAAAGGTAACAAATTTATAAACATATATAATTTTTCCTAAAAACGAACTTTTTCCAACCTTCTGCAGTGAAGCACACTTTTTTAAAATTGCAGCAATAATCACATTTGGACCAAAGTGTTCACATTGTGGAGAAAATTCAGATAATTCCTGCAGAAAATAAAATCTGCGTTATATAATGTTTTCCAGTCCGAATATCAACAGAATTATAGATTTATGTACAGATTTAAGAAACAATTTTTTAACTCTTTTATTGTGTAAACCGCGGCAGTTTTACTGCTTTGTTTTCATATAATATTGAAAAAAAGGATTTTTTTTAAAAACAACATCTTAACATGCCTTACCAAGCAAACAATATTAAAATGAAGTGACGACAATTTGTCAAGATTTAAACATCTTTCAATTTCTTCTCCTTTTGTAGTTTTGTCAGCTAAAAAAAAGTTGCAAATTGCAATCCTATAAAATTGTACAAAACCTTTAGTTTATTAAATTAATAGCTTATAAATACCTTTTTTCATCCGGCTTAATATTTTGTCACAAACAGTTAGGGAGGTGTTGTTACCGGCGGCAACCAGGATAGTATGAAAAGTTCCAAGAATCCAATTATCATCGTCTGCATATGTTTCGAACGTCAAGGATCACACAACCAAAGTTAAAACTTACAATTAAGTGATATTGTTCATTAAAACTAGGTTATTTATCTCATTTTTTGCACTTAAATCTTGTTGTATATTGTGGATATGTGTTTTTAGATTAGCAATTTATAATAATCAGATGATCTTACTAATTTTAAATATTTTTATTTTTGCAATGTAAATAATAAACAAAAGGATATTTCTCAACTAGGTTTGATATTTTTTCACTCAAACTTTGCACAAAATTATTTTCCCACTGTTTAGTTGAAAGTTCTTTGACCATATGCAACAAAACTGCTTTGTAATTGTCCTTGTTGATCAGCGTTTCTAATAAGATCAAGGTCTAAAAAAATAGAAAATAAATATTTTGTTAATTACTTTTGTTTGTAGCAATATTCTATAAAAAAAAAATCCCATGCACATTTTAGATGGATTTAATGTATTTTTATCCAAATGTCATATATATAAAAATAATATATAAAAAAAAATTAAATATATATATATTAAACATGGTATATAATTACTATTTATTGAATTTGGTCAAAACATTAAGTTAGGTTCAATAAATTAAACTTTTTTCTTTAAAAAACAGTTTAAGATTTCAATACACACTTGTATCATTATTAGTTCAATCTTTATCAAGATGATGTCGGTTTATTTGACATTCTTAGCTTTACCATTCCTTTTTCTGTCTAAATTTTCAGACCATAATTATGTACCAACCTGTTTTTTAATAGATTGATCAGAATGCTGCAAACTTTTCATCACAGTTTCTTGGTAAGTTGAACACAGGCTTGGGTCAATAGAAGAACAAATAGTCAACAATTCTAAACCTGAAAAAACATTAGTTTAACTGTTATTAATTGTTTTTCAGGGTTAAATTTGTGAAGTACAATATTAGCACATTGTAGTGAGCAAAGTTTACAATTTTATGTAAATCTGCCTTGAATCATAAGAAAAGTATCATAGTTTGCATTAAACAAAAGAGTTAAACACACACCCTTTATAGCAGAACTTTCTATTCACCTTATTTGACTTAATTATACACAACACACAAAAAAAACATAAAAATATTTTTTTTAAATAGTAAGCTTTATAAAATTGTCCTTTAGTCTAAAATTACAATTTTGCTGAGTTTTATATACAACAACATTCTTGTTGATAATTTAAAAAATGCAATATTGCAGGCCGGTAGAATTAAACCAGTAGCCATAGTTTGGTTTAGAGTAACATTATTTCCTACCAGTGAGTAGAGTGTTTTGTTGAGTAGAATTGAGGAAAGTTCCCAACTGGTGAACAGTTTGCTGGAATATTTTATCAGTGGACAGAAAAAATTTAAAAACAACTTTTGTAGCTTCAGCAGAAACGGCAAAGTTTATCGGTCGGATGGACATCTAAAAAAAACATTTTGTTTGACAAATGTAACATTTCGAAGGTGAATTTACAGACATAGGTTTCTTTAATTTAAATTAAACATACACATTTAAAATTCAAAACAAGATATATAAAAAAAACTTTAAAATAAGTCTAATCAAAAAATATTTTAGGTACAGACCGAATATATACATTACCTAACAAGCACGTTCATGCAAGCAAAATAACAAATTAAAAAAATATTTCCTAGATATAACCATATACATTTCAAATCCAAAACCAACTTAAAAAATTCAAAATAGGTCCGATTAAAAATAGATTCTAGCTACAGGCAGATTATTTAAAGTTTAATTTAAATTTCTATCAACATCACAGTTTTTACAAAATAATATTTTCTTACTTGGCAACGATTGAAAAGCTGCCCAAGAATTTCTGCAAACACATTTAATTGGGATTTATCTTCGATTCCAACAATAGAAATCAACTTAAGAATATTTATTTGCAGCCAGGGAGCACAAATTCCACTTCGTGTCAAAGTTATCGGTAGATTTCCACCAACAACTTGCTTCAAAATGAAAATTAACTTTGGGGAAAGATCCGCAAATTCAGAAGGGTTCACCTATATAGGATAAAATATCACTTAATAAACAATTGGATCTACTTACAAGTTTTTATTAACCTACATGCTACTACTCGTAATTAAGTGCTTAAGTAAAAAAAATGTTAGTATGAAATTTGTCATTTTAGGAAAAATAATTATTTTAGCATAATCCTATAAATACTGCGAGGCATCACAATTAGGACTTTTTCCCACGTACGGCCCAAATTATTTTGAATGGATTAATGAGCAATAGAGCCAACTGTAAATTTGCTCAGGACAGTTAGAAACAAAATAACACTGCAAGTTGTGCCATTGTTAGTTATCACCAATTTTAATTTAGTGCAGTGTACTACCCATGGCACTTTTTACTGTTCTACAGATTTTCCCAAAGCAGGCTTAACATAATCAAATAGAAAATAAAATTCACACCATGAACAAATAATTGTTGCATTAGCACAGTAAAAATTGCATTAGCACAGTAAAGGTATTTATACAAATAATGAGAACTGACTAAAAAAAAATTGAGGAAAAGGATTACTGGTTTAATGAAAAAAACAAACCTTGACAAGATCAGTGATGTAAGGAATAGCAGAGGCCATAACAACAGGCGATCGGTCGGAAACCAACTTCTTGATGTGGTTTCTAGAGTTCTGTGTGAACTCTGGTGCCCTCCGGTGCATGGAATGTAGCGCAACGGAAGCCTGAATCCGAACTTCAGCATTATCATGCGACAATCGCTTCTCAACTATCGGGAAAAGTGCCGGAACCAAGTCGATTTGAACGAGGTGCGAAATACTTTGAAGTGCGAACTTTATGACGGCAACTTGCTTACTTGCTATGTCTTTTACGATCGTGTTTACGGCGAGATAAGAAATGTCACTTGAACAACAATCACTCAACGAAGACAATGCTAAGTAACCGAGCTTTTTATCGGGAATATTTTTCGCTTGTTCGATGAAAGTGATAACATGCCTGGCCGTTCCCGAAAGTAAGTCCTTAACTGTGACATCATAAACACTAGGAAGCTGGCAACAATAAATAATCGAAACAAGATGTTGTCTTTTGTCGCTCGCAGAACAAGAATGAAAACTTTTGCAGATTTCCGTCAGAAATTTTCCAACAACTTCAGATTCTTTTTTTAAGTTTTTTGAAAGTTCTGAAGTCAGATTTCTCACAGTGAGAGTTTGTATTATTTGTTTTCCTTTAACTGCATCAACAGCCAAGTTAAATGTTTTAAAGACAATATCCGACATTTCATTTTTATCAGCATTTGCCTATTCTTGAGGCCGTTAACATTTCAAAAATATTTGATAAGCTTGGAGTGTTACGAGACACAAAATAAGTTTCCTATGACATAAATTGTACTGGATATAACATAAAACAAATCACTGATCTAGCAATATGCTTGGTCTATAACTAAAGCTCTAACTTTAAAAACATGTCATGCCAATTACACAGTCTGCAACCTGCATTCTGTGGCAGGTGCGCACCAACAAATTTTGTAAAGCAATTCGTGTGCACATTTGATTTAGAAACGGCTAAATTCAATTTTGGCATAAAGTGACATGGAATGCAGACCGGCCAGTTGCCAATACACAATAACAGTAATTCAACTGCTATCTTTTAGGAATATTATTAAAATAATTATAATATACAGGTTTGCAATTAAGGACAGCCGCTCAATGGTTACAAATAAGATAAAATTGAATAATTCAACCAATGTTATTTTTATTTTTTCGTATATTGTTTGAGGTAAAAAGCCTAATACTTTAGTATAACATCCCACATTACCATTTTTTTTAACTCATTGGGCGTTTTGCCGCAAAACAACTTTAATAAACTAAAAACTTAAATCCAAAGAAAATTTAAGAGATCATTGAAGAAAGTTTGTTTACATCCCGCTAATGGACACGCATCGCTGAATACACTATTTTTCACAAAATAATGTGAAACAAAACTTACAAAAGCATTAAAATATATTTCTTTTATTTATACCAATATCTCATCTTTATTAATTTTCGTTTGCATAAAGAACAAAAAATCATCGTTTCGTCGTAAATAAAGCGCGATTTACGAAACACAGACGTAAACTCATGTTCGTGTTTACTTTTTTATCAAAACAACATTACACTTGTTTATTTTCGTGTTATTTGTCACAAAAAAGGTGCAGGAGAACCACAAATTCGCGCTTTTAAACGTGAAATGTTGGCACGTCTTTCATCAATCATTTTCCTCATTTCCCTCATAAACCGACAACTAACTTCCTGAGTAACATGTAATGACGCTCCACTGACATTGGCCCTTGAAAATATGATTGCGTGGCGCACCTAGTAACGTGGGTAAAGGAGCTTTAGGCTTTGGTGATAAAAAAATGGCAAGTTTAACTATAAGCACTGTTGAAATGCACACAGGAGGTGAGCCTTTGAGGGTAATTAAGTCTGGAGTGCCTGAAATTGTCGGAAACACTATTCTTGACAAACGGCAATATGTCAAAGACAACTTGGACTACATACGAAAGTAATTCTGCCTTTATGTATTGATGTAGTATGCACTTTTTCCCCATATTTTTATTCCAATGTTACATATGTTTTATATAAATTGCTTTACAGATTTAAATTTCGTTTTTATGCTAATGGTATTATGCATATGCCTAATTTTAAATACATATTTCTATTTGGCTTTTAAAAGTATGAATTACTTTTTCGTCTTAATTATACTGTAATTATACGTAAGTTTATTTTTATAACATGTTTACACTCTTTTAATTGCTTTACAGATTCCTCATGTTTGAGCCCAGGGGACATTATGATATGTACGGTGCTTTACCTGTAACTCCAGATATACCGGAAGCAGATGCTGCTTTTCTATTCATGCACAATGAAGGTTACAGCACAATGTGTGGTCATGCTGTTATTGCACTAGGCAGGTAATTATACACTTGAAAACATTTGAAAATTGGTTATAATTGCCTAGTTGGTGTGCTTTATAGATATTGTATCGACCAGAAGATTGTAAAATATAAAGAACCTGAAAGTCAAGTGAATATTCAGTGTCCGTGCGGTCTGGTTAAGGCTTTTGTAACTTGTTCAAACTGTAAAACTGAAAGGGTTCGGTTTGAAAGTGTGCCTGCATTTGTATTAGAGGTAAGTTGTATTACTGCTCCCATAAATATGTGAGTACTGATTAAAATTGATAAGTTTATATTAGTAATGAAGAGTACTTTATTAAATGTATGGTTTTATATCCTTTTTGTGAACTGTTCTTTTTTCTGCCAAACCTAAAACTATTCAATGTCTGAAATAGTAAATCAAATTGTATTTAAAACTTAATAAAAAAAATTACTGATCTAGTTTTTTTTTACTTTCAGTCAAATGTACAACTTGCGATTGATGGAGTTGGTCAAATAGAGGTTGATGTTTGCTATGGAGGAGCTTTTTATGCATTTGTGGACACAAACTTCCTTGGATCGGATTTTTTTGATTCAAAAATTGAGGATATTAAACAAATTGCATTACAAATAAAGCTAGCAGTTGTCAAAAATGTATGTCTAAATAAAATGTTTAAAACGAGTGGTTTGCAAATTTGAATATCATTTTTATTGTAAATTTAATACATATAACTAAACAAAATTGTTTTTATTTTTAGGTAAATATTCAACACCCATATCATTCACAACTTGGATTTCTATATGGAGTAATTTTTACAAACGACAAATCTGACGACGATATTTCACAAATTTTGTGTGTTTTTGCAGATTCCCAGGTGCATAAGCTCTAAATGTTTTCTTTATTTTTAAGTTTAATATATTATTTTATAATTAGGTGGATAGAAGTCCATGTGGATCTGGTGTAACTGCTAAAATGGCGCTGCTACATTCAAACGAAAAAACAAAAGTTAATGAAGAAAAAGCCTTTGAGAACCCCAAAACCAAATCCAGGTAAGATTACATGAAAATACAACAAATATAATTAGTATTAGTATGAATGAAAAAATAACATGATTAGAAGCATACTTATCTCATTTACCTAATACAATTTTCAAGAAAAAATGAGTAATATTGAAACATTATGTGTGCAGATTTACATCTAAAGTTGTGAAAAAAACCCTGTGTGGCCAACATGAAGGGGTTATAGTGGAAGTATCGGGCAACGCTTTTTACACTGGACAGTCAACGTTTACTGCAGAAAAAGAGGATTGTCTGCAGAGTGGATTTTTGTTGGTCTAAATCACTGAACATCAAGTGAATTATGTCACAGAGTGTTGTATCACTATAATCTTCTTGAATTAATTTAAACTAAGCATGTCCGATAATATTAAATCTAAACTGACACAACGCAAAGTGGCAATGCAACAAAGTTTTCTATCAAGAAATGTATAAAAGACAAAAAAAATACCTTGAAATATTTTTTTTGTTTGAGTATAGCGGAGTTTCTCAGCCTACTGCATTACTTTTTATATGGTTAGATTCATTGGGATTCAAATTAAAAAAAACTAGAGCAATATACGAAAAATGGCTCATATTAATTAAGTTCCAACTTTCTTATGCTGTGTGTATTGAAAAAAGGTTTGAGAAACACTGGAGTTTAGTAATTACTTCAGTTGGTATCCGGTCGGTATCTGTACGTCGCTAGTTTAAACAATGTATTAACTATGCTCTTATTCATTCCATACACTGTATTTCAAAATATTACAAACTAATTTGTACAATATGTGTGTGCTTTTATTTACACACGGGCGAGCGAAATAAAGGAGCAAGCGTGGCACAGTTGAAGCAAATACTCAGTTGCACTAAACGGATGAACTTTAAGCGTAATATACAACGTGTACTGGAGACACGGCCTACTATGGGTTCAGGGTGTGGACTTTATCAAATAAATTGGTCCCAACGGAAATGTCTATACACAATGTGTATGCTGTGTTTAAGCCCTTCTGGAGTCGTACTGGTCAACATATTAAATTTTAATAACCAACTTTTAACAAATATTAAAGTATACTGATCTGTGCAATGCACATGCAAAAGTGTCCGAAATATTGCCTTGTAGAAAATGCTGAAATACACTGGGTACTGGATTTTGGTAAACCTCTGTGTAGGCACCGATTGTACACAAGATGGCTTCAGAAAGGTGAAAGACATCTTGTGTGAATTAACCCCCGACCCAGTTAAAAGGCCGTGACTGGTGGTACCATGCAAGTAGAAATAATGGCAGTTTACAACAAGTAGGTAAGATATGTACACGAGTTGCCCAGTTACAATGAAATCAGGGGAACTGAAAGGTTGGGAGATTTCTTCGACTAATTCCAGCAAGTCAAAAACCAAAAGTAAATAGCTCTAGCTAATGAGAGTTCATAACAAGTTTAGAAAAGTCTTTTTTTTAATATTTGTTTTACCAAGTTTGGTTAAAAATAACTTTCAAAACCGATTTCTGAATAAAACAATGATTTTATGCTGAAAACAGTATTTTCTTAAAGAACTTTGCGGAAAATGATGTTAAATAAGATTGCCTTAACAAAAAACTAATTTCATTATCACTAAAATAAAGCACAAAAATTTATCATCACCAAAAAGCTCTTCTGGTTGTTTAGGACTTTCCTAAGTTGCAAAAAAGAAGAAAGTTGCACCAATCGACTAAAACATTTATAATTTGGTTAGTTAAACTTTTTCACATATTTCTTCAAATCATGTATACAATAATGTGTTCCCAAACCCTACCACAGAGTGTCCGAAATTTTAGCAGATCTTAGTAATTTCTTCGAAGTAAGAAAGGAAGTGAAATTACGAGGTAGAAGAACATGGGATGTGGGGCGAACCCATCTGCGTGAGCACTTTATCAAGCCACTGGAGGGGGCCGTTGAGATGTAGTTCGATCCAACAAGGAGTCGCCGTCACCGTTTGTCGCCTGAAGTAAAACAAATATTATAATCATAAAAATATCACAACCAGATCATCTTAATCAAAGAAATTTTTTTATGTTTTAGAATTAGATGGATCAAACCCTTCTTATTGGTTTGTAATACCGTGAAGTAATTATTTTTAAGTAAACTTAAAAAGTTGTAAATCTTTACAGGTATTGCCAGGTGAAAAAGCTGGAGAACTACTGATAAAAATGATTTTTGTTTTTTTAGGGTTGTACTTTGTAACGTACTGTGTTTGAACTAAAACAGATTTGCTTATAAACAAAATTTTTGTAATAAACATCAGAAAATTCTAGAACACTAAAAAAAAATTAAGAATTACAAAATTTTGTGACGAATTACTTTGGGCATAATTAACTTTTTGAATCACAATAAAAGTTTTGTGTCAGTGAATGTTACGTAAAGCTTTTCAAGTTAACTTCAAGCAGTAACAAAAAAATGAAGTGTAATGCTCACTGTTCACACTTTAATGTATTTCAACTAGGAACAAACAATTAAAAACAGATTAATAACAAACTTGTCCCACCTGTATTCTGCCCCCCATCCCTTCACAAAGCTCATTCTTATGGTGCACATCCGAGTAAGTTGGTAGACTGCTTCAAAACCTTGGTTAACGAGCTGTGACAAGAGGGCTGCAAATTCCTGGTTGTTAAAGATCTTCAGATTGCAACCTGGAAATCAAAATAGCAAAATATAAAGATAGCTGCTATGTTTAGGAAGTGAAAGAGTAAAATATGTTATCATACGGAGATCTTGCACTATATTTCTTAACAGAGAAAATAGAATAGTTAGTTGATATTGTTTGTGTGTAACTTTAGAATATTTTTCAGTTGAGGAACAGGAACAACAGGCTTTAATTAAGAAGGTCTTGGACGGACAATTGAAAAAAAGGCACAATAAAAGTTAGAGCTGTCTTTAGATTGACATGGCAGGAATATCAAACCTTGTGTAAGAGTATGTTGTATGTCTACCAGCTGTCTGTTTGGGAGTTTTTAGGCAACTGAAACATCTTTAAACATTAGGCCTTTTATATGATACACTAATTATTATATGGAATGCAGGTGTCCTTTTTAAAATCTATTTAATAATTTATCAATTTAGAGTTTTTATGCACATAGAATTGTGTTTAGGTTGTAAAAGTTTCATTCAGTTCAAGGATAATATTATACATCTCAGCACAATTCGAAGTCGATCCAAACCTGGAGGTATCTTGACAACGGTTGCCGGGTGCCACCCATATCGTTTGTTGCAGTTCGGACTTTGCACGAATATCGAGCTTTCGCCCAAACATTCCGCGAACACTTCACCACCGATGTAGTATAAACGCACACCCTTGCCTGTGACGATAAAACAAGTTAGTTGAATGTAAATTCATAAAAATCAACCACTTACTTTAAAGGACTCAATTAATTAAATAAAAATGGTTAATGATAATCTTAACATTTGAGAATAATGACTGAAGTTTGTTAGTTAGATGTAGAATAAACGTCAATGACCGTACAGAAATAAGTAGCATTTTAAACGTTTTAAATATATTTTTATTTTTATTCAATCATTGTTGAAAAAAACAGAGAGACATTTAAAACTTTTAAAATGCTCCCTACTTCTGTATTGCCTTAAATATTCTCACTAAATCAATTCTAACATGAAACCAGTATTTATAAAACCTAGTTAGCTGTAAAAAAATATTATAAGCACTGAGCTAGAAACATGTGCCTTAATAATAACTACAAAGCAGATTTTATTTGTAATAGTTTATTTATAATAAAAGGTTGCAGACTGGCAGTTTGGAATCCTAATGTAACACTTTGTACAGTGGCGACTTACCAAACAGTAGCGCTTATAAAACTTTTCACCTGGCAACCAACTTTTTGACCCTTCTTATATATTGGAGGACTTAAATAATTTAAAAAAAATATATAAAAAATTTTAATAATAATTCCCAACATTAAATTAGTATTTTAATCAACTAGATAGCTGTAAAGACTATAACAATCATTGAGCTAGAGAAATAAAGCCCTATAACACAATATATATTTAAAGCAGGGCTGCTGGGTGTAAATCTGACTCAATTGTTTCTTTTACTGGACTCGCGATTTGGATTATTTTTAACCGTTGTCTTTGTACTGTCGCTACTCACCGACATGTCGGCGCGTCAGCTCAATTTGTTGGTTTCTGTTGATGTTTGAAAGCAGACCGAGACAGAATCGCTCGGAGTTTGACGGATCGGTAAATCCATCGACGGTCAGCGATGGTTGCGAGGCGTGGTACGTTTCACCGACACGCTGGTTCATTTCGTAGTAGGAGATCGAACACCAGAACGGTGGTTCGCAGTACGCCACTGGCTGCGCATCTGGATGAAATTAACTTGCTGTTTAACAAATCTGCTCTCCCTAAAATATTAGTTTATATGAGTCATTTAACACTCAACATAGCAGAGGCCTTTTAGAAAATGTTGGATTAAAATGTCTGTATGTCAAGTGTCTCTAAAAATGTAAACTTACCAAGCATTGGAGTGGAAAGGTTTGGTTGAAAGTTCATTTCTGACTCTGAAATAGTTTACAAATATGATTTCATTATTTACAATAGAGCAGTTTAAATGAAACACTGATAATTTATATTCTATGACATTGAAGTGATAAAAAAGATAAATACTTATGCTGGGAATCCAGTTTATTGAAAATATTATGTAATGATAAAACAATGTTGACTGATTTGCAATGGTAATGCCTAATTTATCTCATCAAAAGGTGTTTAAAATGTAACTAAAACATTTCCTTTAGCAAAAAAAGTACCAAAAATATTGACTGTATGTACCATTTTATAATAGTAACAGGGCTGATTTTATTTACTCATATATATACAACACCATTCATTACATTACAATCCACCTTACACTTATGTTGTTTGTTACATTAAGGCAAGTATAGTGTCAGAATAACCGCAACTTACCAGAGTTGTAGCTTGCAGGTTGAGGGCTGTTGGTGACGCTCCCGTTATTATCATGATCTTGTGTCTCACTGTCCTCACTCATATATCCAGGTGGTGGAGTGTCTGAATATAAACATATGATGCCAGCTAACAGGTGGATACAATGGAATTGGGTTGTGCATGCCAGGCGAAATGCGTAACTCATAAAACTTTAACATTTTAATGAAAAAAGATTAGACAACAACATCTCATTTTTCTGACGCAAATACAAGGAAATGTAAAAAAACATACTTTCACCCAAAAATATTTTTATATATACAATAGGGGTAATGTTGGTACTTATCCGATACTAAATTAATAAAATAATTCCAGACAAATTTGCAATTCAACAGTGGATTATAATGTGAAGGTAACCATTTCAAAAAAGTAGGTTTGGCATCAAATAGCTATGTATTTTGTCCAAAATTTTGGGTATTGATATCGGAATAAAATGCAAGTGTTAAACATTCCTACAACGAACCACTCTTTTTCCAACCTGCAACAAACTTTTGTGACGGTTCAAGTCCGTCGCTGAAAGTTAGGTTTTTCGGGATTGAACTTCCGTCAAGTGAGATTGGGGGGAGTTGGTCGCGGGAGGGGAGAGGTTCTGCTGACTTTGGAACCAGAACCGGGGGAAGAGCTGTTGGATAGTAAAGTATATAGATGCATATGGTGCAAATATGGAAACTGTGTATAAAGTTTTAATGAAATCAACAAAATTAACTCAAATCATCATCAGAGTTAAGCAACACAAAAGATACACACACAAACATTATAAACCACTGTGATCTGGCCCTTGCAAAGCTGCTTTTTGGCCAATGATAAAAGCGACATATCATGCATCTGGGAGCCTTAAGAGACCAACAAAATCAGTTGATCAATCATGCAAGCAAGACTAGGACAACTGGTCTTCAGTGAGGTTTAAACTTACGACCTCTGCCAATGTTCTGTCTTTAGGATTTATTAAAAGTACTTTTAAACTGTATATTATGTTGCATAGTGTTTTGACAATTTTGTGAAAGCTCTGATGGAAGAAATTATTTAAAATTGCTTGTTTTTAAGTTGTTCAAACTTTAGATAAGGATATTAGGTCCTTTAGTAGAGATCAAAAATAAAGCCTGTACTATAACAAACAAATGAACTTTGTACATTATTTGAATACCTTGTGTAATACTGCCTTAAGGAGCAAAATGAACCAAAAATTAAATAGTAGACAAAATACTTAACAAAGCATGCAAAATAAAAATAAACATAAAAATTTAGACGAAATTATTCAAACCTGGTGCCTCTATTTTGTTGTAGTGATACGGTTGGATGCATATTTCATCGGTGACTCTCTCAAATCCGTGCTCGCACGTCGATATGCACGAAAGCTCGACGGCAGTTTGTAAGTACGGGAACCTCCAGAATCGACACGTCCAAACGTGGGGAAGAACTTGGGGGGCTTTCGTCGTTCTGTGAAAAAAAAATATGCAATAGATTTAGTTTAGGATCTAGTTTCAAATTTATAACAAAATGTAATTGACTTTATTTAGTTTTTTTATGGTTACTAACTTTTGGAAGATAAACAATTAATCAATTAAGTACTCTGGCAAAGATTTTCTTAGGACCAAGTTTACAATATAAGAAAAGAGATTTTTTTACATTTAAAAATTCAATATTATGTTTGGAAGTGTTTTACCATCTTTTTCGGCAGGAAGTGAAAGGTAACACAATTTATGGCAAATTATAATTTAAAACTTGTTAAGTCTGCACAAAATATCTACTTACTCTCCATTTGTGTTGATGATATCAGGACTGTTCATCAGAGTTCGCCATTCTGATCTAAAAAGTCACAAAAGTTAAGTTAATAAAAATCACGAGAAAAATTGGTTCTAAACCTTTGTTTATAAATATCTAAACAAAATCTACCTATATTTAAATTTAACTTAACAAATAATATTATTTTTCGATATACATTCTGTAATAAATTAATTACCTTGAAATTGTGATGCATTTTGTTTTTGCTGTACGTTCGGTGATTGCTCGTTCTAATTCATCTAAACTTTTGCCTTTTTTAAACTTTTTCGCGAGAGCTTTTAAGAACTTCTCAGCTTGTTTTTCTTCCTGACAATCCAAGTCAATTGTTTTTGCTCCGACTAAGCGCTTCACGATTTGATTTGCTGATAACGTAAACATTATTTATAACAAAAAAATGCACAACTACATCAGAACACTGAATAGAAAATTGCATAAAAATAAATTAAAAAATATATAGATATTTGAGCAATTCCCAAAAAAGTTAGTTAAACAATGACAAAGAACAACAATATTTGGCGCTGGTCTAGAATCCTACCACAACGAAACACCATTTGGGTTAGGGTGAGGGTTAGCGTTTGGGTTAGGGTCGGTCAGGTATTATCATTAGATAAAGAATATAATAATACTTGACCACACACACACCCAAACGCTAACCCGCACCCTAACTTAAATCTTGTGCGTTGATTTTAGAACTGTGGTAGGATTTAGGGTTCCTCTCCGGGAATGTTTCGACGGGAAATTCCCGGGATTTCCCGCGAATTAACAATCCCGGGAAGTTTTTTTTATAATCCCGGGTATTGGCAACCTAGCAAAACTTAAAAAATATTGCCGTTTTTGACTAATATAAAGAAAAAAAATAGTACCAACCATGTTAACGTCGTTGCCTGAGTTGTTTTATTTGCGCTTACCAGCGGAAAAACCTAATTAAATTTATTTTAACAAAAAAAATGCATCACAAATAAGGGTCCTGACTCGTATTAGAGAAGGTCTGGCGCTCCTTCAGTTATGAACGTATAAATTAATAAAAACAAACGGTCTTTAAATACCGCTTACCACAAAGCAAATTATTTGGGTTAGAATGCGGGTTAGCGTTTGGGTGAGGGTGGGTCAAGCGGTATTATTAATAATAAACATAATAATATTTGACCCACGAAAGAAAGAACGCCCATAAATGAGCTTAATTAAATGTTTGAAGCTAAAATAAAAAAAAATATTAACCTCAAAATGACGTGATTTTATGTATAATTTTTTCGTCGGGATCCCGGGATTCCCGGGAAGTTTCATTTTTCAATCCCGTTTTCCGGGAGTGAAAAAATCCGGGAAAAAGAGGAACCCTAGTAGGATTCTAGACCAGCGCCCAATATTTTTACAAAACATTAGGCTATAGCCTCTGCGTCTCACAAAATCGTAAAACTTCAGTTTAACTAAACTTAAGTCTAAAACCTTGTAAAAAAAATCTTAAAATCTAGGATAAAAATATATCTGACAGAATTTCGTTAAAACAACAACGTATAAAAACAATAAAATGAAACAAAAATAATGTCGTCCTTTCATCTCATGCCTAACAACATACTCAGCATCACTCAACAGCACACACTTATAAACCAGGAACATAAGGACCCAAACAAAACAACAAATCCACCATCTTTGTTTCAAGCAACTAATCTGTGCATTAAACGTGCAAATTCAATGACGTCACTCAACTTGCAAAAATTCAACAAAAAAATCGAGGATTAGGTCAGGCTAATCCGGACCAGTCCGATATCGACCTACTTCTCTCGCATTTTGCTCCTAAATTCCAAGATTACCGGGCGTTTTGGAAACGTTCCCAGATCAGAAACAAAACTGTTGCGTTTAAAACTCTTTCTGTGTTTAATTCCTGTCTTTGTTACTTTTAAACTTCCAATTAAACGCGTCATTATTCCTTGAATGACCCCGAGTGGCATTTAATCTTGTCACGATTTTTACTGACGCGTTTACTAATCACCAGAGCAGCTTGTAACACCCGGGCCGGAAATTTAACTCAGTAAATGCGAAATATGATTGAACTGACGTATTTCAAACTAAAATAAACTGTTTCACTGTTCTGAGGAAATTTACTTAAAAATCCCAAACAAATCAGATCAAATTCAACAAGTTCTTTTCATCATAAGTAGATGATATAAGAACAACTTATTTCTAAGGAAGCCCAACAGTGTTTCACAAGAAATGAATCGAAATGAACAAATTTATTATAAAATCACGATGGCGCATATCATCAAACTGCAGAAGCACCAACAATCGTAAAAATAGATGCGCAATATGGCACAATAATACGCATAATTACGTCATAAAGCACATCGAGATAGCACCGAGAAAACATAGAAAAATAGTTCAATATTGTGATGTCACAAGAGAGCATTGTATCAGTACTAAAATTCAAACGAAGTTGTTGCTGAACAAAAAAAATTCGCCATTATAAAGCACAAATCACCTTTGTCAGAAGAAAATTGTCGCTTCAATGTAAAATTGTCGCAAAAGTTGCCCTAAAATAAGCTTTTTCTGCGTTTTTTAAGTTGCTTGGCCAAAACACCTGACCAAACAATATATTCACCTTTTTAACCTCAATAAAGCAACAAAAAGTCCCTCCAGTACCACATTAGCAATACAGGCATTAAAAGCTTCTGCTATGGACACAGTTAAATCAAACTGATAAACATCAGAGGAAACTATTGTAAACCAAAGGGTGGCACCAATAACTTTACAGGGTACAACAAAATTATGGCAAGCAAAAAACTCAACCAATTGAAAAACAACATGATGTGGGCAAAAAGTTAAGGCTGTGGAGTTATAATGATAAGGGTTAGGCGTGTCCCTAAACAATTTTGGCGACTTAATGCTTACAACAAATCAAAATAAACTCCTTGATTTCTTTACAAGGGTTTTAGGTTGGGGCAGGATTATATAAAGAAACGTATTTCCATACGTTTTTTTAATAATATAGTTTTGGTACAGTAAACAATATGACACTCACAAATAAGAAAACATGATGTTTTTGACGTGACATTGGCAATAATTAAATCACAATTTTATGACTAAATAACATTTTTTTTTCAAATTTAACCTAATATACCATTCACACATGTTCCAGAAGCAATAATGAGCCACTATGACGTCACTATCGCCTGCTTTGTTGCAGTTTTTCCAGCTGTTGTTTCCACAGCGTTGCTTCTTGTTCTTTACGAAACAACTTTTCGCGATAAATTTCAACTTCGCTCTGTGCTGCCTCTAGTTGGCGCTGCAGAGCATCTTCCTGGGTCACCTCGATCGTTGTGAAAATATCGCGAGGCCTGGAAATAAACGTTTGTGATGTCATAAGCGCATTACAAAACTCTAAAACAATGCGTTTTTAAGTTTAAAAGCTTTGGAATGAGCGTTAACAGCTCATATTAAAAAAGAAACACTTTTTTGAGATTCGGGAATTTAAATATATATAATTATGTTTGGTTTATTGTTAATATTGTAAAATAAAAATATAACTTACTGTTCAAATACTGTGATGTTATGTTTTTTTCGTTTGGAAGGAGGCGACTTTAGAACTGCAAAACAACACACAAAAAAGTTCTAAAATAGATCAACTTGGTTCATAATTACAAAAAAACAATATTTAAATCTAAATTTTTAATGAGATAAAAGAAACAAACAAATTGTAACTGTAATAGACTTTAACGTAAATAACATAAAAAACAAACAAATTAAAACATCACAAGCTGACACAACATTTTACTTTATTTTAGCATTATTCACCTGTATTCTTCTTGGGAGCGACCACAATAGTGAAAGGTTGGTTTCCACCGTTCGACCCGTTCAACATTTGGTTGGCAAGCTTCATGGAAAGAACCTGAACAACAAGGTGTGGGCATTTTAGGCAATCACGTTTTTTTGTTTTGTTTAAAGGACATTGGACAGTCATATGACTGCCTCTAAAAAATGCAGAGATTACACCATTCATATAATTATTCTAAATATATATAAAACATCAATAAATTTATAAATATGACATCACAATACCTTTTGTCCATCATCAGCCAGCGACGACGGTAAAACAAATTCAATTTCTTTCTCTTCTTTTTTCAGAGATTGGTCTAAAAAACATAACAAATTAGATGTGAATCAAGCCTACTCAACTAACTAAGGCACAACAAGCATAAAAATCGTAAAAATATAGAAATGCAAAGTAAGAACGAATTCAAATGTTAAAAAATCAAAAACAATGTACCAGAAAAATCCTATTGTTGACCACATTTTGTATACCCAGTCCACATGACTTCAAATCAAATTAATAAACCCAAAAAAGTTACTGCAACATACATTGAATATTATGTGCCAAATTAGGCCTTATGTAATCACTTCATCAAACCCAAAACACTATATTCTAAAGAACCCACGGGTTGGTAGAATTGACTAAAAAGAGCCTTATTTGGTGCTGAATTATTACAAGAGATAATTTATAGTTTATATCAATATGCCGGTTTTTAAGAATACAGTGTGTCGGAACTTCAATGAAAATACTAAAAAAACGATTATTGTGTTCCAAAATAGTCTTTTGGGTTGTAAACATAACTTTAGATCCGGCCTAAATATATGACTCATACAATTCAAGCAAGAGCATATTTGTTGATTTACCTTGTTCGAAGAGGTGCGACCAGGCAAGCTTGCCCCCCTCGGTCAGGGTGATGGCGTTTGCCCCCTCAAGCAGCACCGAGGCCCCACTGGCAACGTTCTGGCTTAATATGTCGTGCTGGAGCCAAGGGTGTTGGTCTGAATATAACATGTGTGTGAAAAACATCAGTTTTATGCCATGTAAGCACAAGTTGACTGTACTTTAAGAGTTACACCAGGCTTACGAAAAAAATAAAATAATAAATTAGGATAAAAGTGGTAAAGAATTTTGAAAATCAGGATTGAGGTTATTATTATAATTTTGTCAGAAAATCATCAAAGTCTAATACTATAATTTTAGGGGTCATGTGTGTATAAATGTCAAAGATTCTTATCTAATATAAATATATTAATTGAATATTATTCAAGCTGTTTTATGGTAGAAACACAAACATACATCTTAAAATAAAAACATATAGGTTTAGTACAAACATACACCTTTTGTATAATAACTCACCACTTATTGTTGAACTCTGTAGCGATTCGCTTTCGCTTGTGTCATCTGAAAAGTTAAAGATATTTGTTAACAGTAGACAAATTTTTAGTATGAGAAATAGAGAAACTACTTGCTTTCCACACTGCTATGATACAACTTATGATCGCCTTTGTTTGTTCTATGTAAAACACCAAGCCTACCTTGTACAGGAGATGAAGAAGCGTCGTCACGAATCGTGTCACCGTTTCCCAAACAACACTAAACACAATAAAGTGGTTAAGCACATTAAAATTATCCACCAGTGATAAGTAAAATTAAGTCAAATGTGAAAGCATAACTAGCTCACAAACCTAATTGACCACATTGTTATTGTAAAACCATTTTTTTAATATTTATAGCCAGTGTTTTTTTAAGGTGTTTTGGGGGACCGAAAACGGTTTCTCCAGCGGTTTCCCGAATTTTGGACTTGCAACTTTTTGGTATTTAAATGAAACACTTGCGGTCTCTTAAAACTACTTAGCGATCACCCAAACCTTTAAAAAAAAACTGTTTATAGCCATTATTTTTCCTGGTAGCATAGCTGATATATTGTACAATGCTAGGATTACCTTGAGGTATTCCACCATCCTGTAGTCACAACCCTCGGATGCACTTTCAACTGGGCTTTTATCAAACTGAAAAAAGTTATTTGAAAACTCTAAACCATCAGATAAAATGTTACAAATACATTGCTCTACATTGTATTTTAACAATAAAACTTTTAAACCAGCAATTTATTAAGTTCTTACTAAACAAGGACCAATCACAGAACAATGTTTACATTTGTTTTCTATATGTTAAAAATATAAAAAAGTGAAGCTTACCTTGTTTTTAGTTGTTATTACTGCTTGGTTGGAGACGAGGAGTTTTACAATCGCAAAATGTTGTTCAACAACTGCCCAGTGCAATGGAGTCATTTCAAGCTAAAATGTATTTTTTATGACATTATAGAAAAATTACAACACATTGGTAATTTGTAGAAGAGGCCTTAAGTAGTTAAATCATAACTCACTACAAACAGTGACAGACAACTGCTAAAGCACATCACCATATAACATGAACCACTTAAAACTAAAATACTTAAATGGTTCATAAATGATTGTTTTATGCGGCTTTATTTTAAGGCCAAACCAGTATTTTGGCTTATTGCAAATAAGGTTTTAGTGATTATAAAATTAATTTAAACACAATGATCATAATGCACTTAGGTATTTATAAAAAGTTGTACCAATTCACAAAGAAAAATCTTTTAAAAAAACTTAGCTTGAATGTGCAACTGTAAGTTAAACAAAATTTAAAACAAGTATATAACTAAACCAGTTTTAAATCACTTAAATAAACAAAACACACCATGTCCTTTGCATTGACATCAGCCCCAAATCCAATGAGCATGGATACAATAGAGAGGTGACCAAACTGAGCCGCAAAGTGCATCGGGGTCTTGTCAACTTTTGTGCGTCCGTCCCACGAAACCCCGGCCCGCGTCAAGATTTGGGCGGAACCAAGGTGTCCATTGATGCAAGCGTAGTGCAATGGGGACATCCCCAGCTAGAAGAAACAATATTAGATGGGCCAGACAAAATTTACAGATGCATGGTTCCAAGTGGTTGACATTATACTGTGACAGTAAAGCGAAAAAATGTTAATCATTTTTCGAATCATGCAACACACAAGATGTATACTGGGAACTTTCATGTTTGACAGAATAAGACTTAATTGCAATAATGTCCTGTATGTGTCTTTATGAGAGCTTAAAGTTAAAAAAATTTTTTTTAAATTAAATCAAGTTAGTCATGGGTCTCATATTGTTTATTCTGAAAAAACATTTCTTCAATGTAAATATATACAGATTTGTTTGCCAGTGTACTTTTAAACTGCACAATTTTATATTAATTGTTAGAAAAAAACTTCTACCTCTTGAAAAGTACAAAATATGGCATACTGTTTCAAATGCTTTAAAATAAATAGGAAATGTAAACAACAAAAAAAATAGGAAATGTAAACCAAAATAAAATATTAAGTTAACCTCATTTAAAACATGAAATATGTGACGTCCTTACCCAGTTAGCAGTGAATGGGGCTCCCTGTAGTAGAAGCGACTTGACGGACTTCTCGTCGCCATCTTCGGCAGCTCTCAGTAGTTCTTTACCAAGAGTAGATAAAGCTGATTGGTGCTGAAATAACATTTAAACATATAAATAGTATAAAAATAATACTTGATCATAATTAAATAAAACATAATAACTTGAAAATTATTTATTTCATGTAACGGCACTGGTTTAGAATCCTACCACAGTTATGAAATTAACGCACATGTATTTATGCTAGGATGCGGGTTAGCGTTTGGGTTAGGGTTGGTCAAGTATTATTATTTAACAAAGAATATACTAATACTTGACCCAACCTCACCCAAACAGTAACCCGCAACCTAACCCAAGTAATGTGCATTGATTTAATAATTGTTGTAGAGTTCTAGACCATGTAACTTTTATCGAGGTCCAAATGTTTTAAATTTACAGGTGGGCAATGGAAGTTATACATATGTGCCGGTTCTTAATTTTTAACATAGTTTAACCACCAGTGAAAAAAGTTTCCAATAATTTAGCTTGCAAGTTGATTACTAAAAACAAATCTCAGGTATGCTCCTTTTAACATTTGAAAAGATTTTTAAGTGAACCGTGTTCACTTGGTTAAATTATTTTTAGTTTAACAACTTGTTTTTTATTACAACGCTATAACTATTTATCAACCATACTAATTAATAAAATATGAACTTGCATCTATAAAAACATGCAAGATTTTTAAGTGAATACCTATATTTAGTTGATAAGCTTAGGTGTTCATCTATTTTAAACGCCTTTAGAAGACTGTAAGCATTTCCTACAAGTCTAACTTTCAGCACCAAACAACGTAAACATACAAATAGTTGTTAACATTCGTCAATGAAATGTATTCGAGGCTAAACAGGGAATTTTACTTCGATCGCATTTCGCAGGAAACGGAAAAGGAAGCGACGTAACAATCAATAAGCTCACCGTCGACGTTGATTGGCCAATTAACCGTGACATCACAGCACGTCATTTAAATGACCAAGAGCTTTTTCGAAAGCAATCTGTTTGATTTGTTTATGGCATAGTTTGGGGTGAAATGTCGGTTTTAAAACGATTTCAGTTTTTTCACAAAATGTCCGCCATTAAAATTACGACCCACAATGCACCGCTGATTTCCGCACACCTACTCGTGACTAAATACGTCTAGCAATGACGTAAATAAAATTGGATTCAAGAAATTTTCATTATTCTTTAAAATATGTACCGGTACGAGAAGAAAAAAATAAGAAAAATAATGATTAGTAATCGGTAAACTAAACACAACTACGTAAAAACATTTTAATTCAAAATTGTTTTCATTGAAGGCCTGAGCCCGTTTTGCATTACGGTACCACTGGGCTGAAATGATTTTTGAAGTAAAAATTTAAAAGCAAGTGTTATTTCTGAATTTGGCCAATTTGCGAATTCAGATAGGATCGCGATACTTTTTGTCACAATTATCGAGTATCGATACTGGGATGAGATATTAAGCTTCCGACACCTTGTGCAAGCAAGGTGGTAAATGATAAAGTAAATACTGTTTTACGCTAAATTCGGCCTGAGCGTTTTTGCAATAGTATTCACTTATCCACGTTGAACAGATGGCAAACTTATAAAAGTGTCGTTTTGCGAATATTTAAAGTCCCAAAGGTGGCAGCAAATGTGTGGAGCGGCTGTTGGTAAGACAACTGCTGTTTGGGCGTTTGCAGGCGTGAGACAGCGGCAAGAAATGTAAAAATGTGGGCTTGCTTGGTTTAGATTATTATTTATCATATGAATTCGATTAAATTTAGAATAATTTAAATAAAAATAAAAACAAATAGTGTTTTTCCTCGTCATTGCATTTTGTGATAGAAAAATCAAACTGAAATATTAAGCATTATTGTTAAAATATAAATATATGTAAAAAAGCCGACAAAAAGATCTTGAAAAACACTTGAATACGTCTCATGTCATTATTTTTTGTGGCAAGAAACCAAAACAATTAAATATGATAGAAACATTGAATTACATCCATAACCTTTAAAAGCACTTTTACAAGTCTCTACCAACAGATCGCGAAAGTTCTGCCATTAATTTAGTCAAAGTGGCAAGACAAGTCAGTTGTCATTCTCGAACTTTCTTCAGATGCAAAGTGCGAAATCAGCTGCCGTGAAAAAGTGCGACATCACGCCGAAAGTTCTGTGCAAGAAAGCTGCCTTTGAAGCGCACTTTTTCACGACCGCCGAATATCGCAGCTCGCCTCTTCAGCTGTTATCTCATTGTTACGTCACACCTTGGGGACATAAGACAGGCGCGCGTGTTCCACAATCGCATCATTGTGATCTGACAAAGCTACAAGGAATAGTTTGTGACAGAACAGTGTATTGTGATGTCATACACAAAATGCAAGTAGTTAATTTAAGGATAAATTAAGACTTTCTAAATATAGATTAGAAAGAGGAATTTTTATGGACCCCAGTTTAATAGATTTTGAGTTACGACTTTTAAACATATATAATACCAGGAGGTAAAAAAAAAACATTTATTGCAGTTAAATTAGATTATTTACCTTTCAAATAATATGAAAACAGGAACTTTAAAAAGTTGAAATAACACTATAATGCCTTGTATGCGATGCACTTTTTTATGGGTGTGAAATAAACAGATTAACCTTTTTGATTTAAAATGTCACGTTCAGGCGAATAACTCGTTTTTGTCGTTAGAATTTGTAAAAAAATAACGATGATTAGTTTAAAATTTTACAGCAGTTTAACCATTTTAAAAAAACAAATTTCAAATTATATCATCCTATTTGAAGAAATAACATTGATTTTATTTCCTGAATAATTTAAATGAATTCATTTTTATAGATTACCATCTCCAGAGAAGTTGAATAAAAAAAATTTGCAAATTTAAAAATCTTTAAATAAATCGAAATCATGTTCACCAACATAATGTCGGACGGGGTCGAGGTGGTTGACACAACGCATAAGGGGAGGGGGCTCATCTCAAGCAGGAAGTACGAAACTGGACAACTTATTATGAGGCAACAACCATATGCTTACGTCATAATGGGCAGCCACACGCAGACCGCGTGCCACTATTGTCTCACGTGTCCTGGACAGGTAAGCATATTTTTTTTGTATGTTTGGAATTACAAAACACTTAATCATTTTTTGCTACGATCATGATTCCTTTAAAATAAAAATCAAGTAAATTTAAGCTTTGCGATCATATTACCAAATTCACGGCTCAAGTTTCTTATTAATTTATTTTATTTTTGCTACAATATTCGCAAAATAAGCATAAATTCGTTTGTAATGGTTTATTTATAAAACCTGAACAATAAAAATGGATTTAAAATTTTTCTTCAAACTTTTTACAGCTAACTTAAATCGCCCCTGGAACATTAAAACCTCCTTTTCAACCCTCGCCTAATAATTTGCGCAACATTACCCCCAGTGACGTAACAACCGATTTTTGCAGCCGGACCGCCCTAACGTGAAGCAGCTTCTCAAATGTGGGGGTTGCAAGTTCGCAAGATATTGCAGCAAGGAATGCCAGAAGAAAGGTTGGGTTGACCACAAGATGGAGTGCCCGGCTATAAAGCGGGTGTTCCCGGGGCAACCGATCGATCAAACGCGACTCGTTGCTAGGATACTGTGGAGGCGACAACGAGAGGGCGCTAAAGAGCAAGAGGAAGTGAAGATTACGGTAACTTTCGGTTTTATTCAAGGGGAATTTTCTGTTTTTATGTCATTTTTTACAAATATGCAACAATTTTTTACAAATATGCTCAACGAATAATTTTTAAAGTTCTGCTTCTGTATAACGTTCTTAAAAAATATGACGTAACAATAGCAACATATTTACGAGACCATATATTCTTGTCTTAAAAGGCACAAATCAGACCAAGATAATTTGATTCTATATTGTATTGTCATAATGTAAAAACAACCTCAAACTATAACATAAATATATCAATAAAAGTGACGTATAGAATAAACATTCCTGAAATTAGGACTTTTATCTAAAACGAAAAGAGCCTTAAACCATTTTTTTACTATTCTGCATCATTTAAATTGCCCATAACAATGGGAACAAGCGTGAATTGTGACGTAACAGTGCTCAATTGTTAGGAACTGGTGGACCACCTCGAGAAGCGAACCAAGGAAGAGAAGGCGGATCTTGATGAGAAGGTTTACAGCTTCGGTGATTACTTCACTTATGACGCAATGCCAGAGAGTGATGACGTCATGCTGCATTTGTTCGCAACAATCGATTGCAACGCGGTCGGGTAAGTACCAGAAGTGATACCAATAAATTAAATTTTTTTTTTGGAATAGGCACAGTGTGCGTTTGTAAATTTTAATCTGACTATTGACTTGTCTTTTGTGTTTTGTCTGACTTCATGGATCATAAATAACAAAAGAATAAATTATTTTATCACATTTTTGACAACAATGAATTGAATTTCAATGGACTTAAATCCCAAACCCTTTCTGCAAAGTGTAAACCCTAGGTTGGTAGCACAAGATTGTTCTATTGTTTCCAGGTTAAACGACCACAAAGGCCTGCAAACAATCGCTGTAGGAATCTACCCTCTGGCGTCGTTACTCAACCATGACTGCAACCCTAACTGCGTTGCCACTAACAACGGAACTGACCTTGAGGTAAGATTGCGCAATAAATGGAAGAAGCATAAAAAAACTAAATATCGTTAATAATGATGTTTCAGATTAGTTTTTTTGTTTTAAAAACACCATTGCAGTAAAATCAAACCGAATTGAAGCAGATGACAGAAAAAAATGCCAAATAGCGAAATTCATAGATAGTTAGTTATCCATTAGTCGCAACAAAATTTCTCTTTGAAAACATAATTTTTGTCACATTGCAACTGGGAAGTTCTGTGTTGGTAAATGATCCTTAAAATCTCACTTATTCTCCAGTTGAGGGCGCTGCGTCCCATACCAGCCGATGAAGAATTGTGCATCGCCTACGTTGACTGCTTGGAGACTACAGAAAACAGGCGCGAAAAGCTAATGTCGCAATATTACTTCAAGTGCGAGTGCAACTTGTGTTGCCAAGGTAACCAAACAAAACGTGTATTTGCCAAAAAATACTTTCCAAAAATTCTTTTAGAATTGATGGCTTAAAAGTGGTAAAAACTTGGCGAGAAAATCAAATCTTTTTTATAGAAAAGATAAGATTTACTTTTGTTTATTTTTCACTAAAAAACTAAAAATTGAAACCCTATTTAAAGTTAGACAGTTGCTAAAGCATTTAATATTTTCCAGCCTTCCTAACCTAACATAACAATGATAAAAAGCATCGGTTTTGAAATCTAGTTGCATCTTATGACGTAACAATTTCAAATATCCCACTATTGCACAACAATAAAGGTGTTATTACGTCACAGGGGGCGAGATAGAGGACTTGAAGTCAGCTGTTCTGTCGCCAAGCATCAAGGAGGAAAGTATTAAGTACATCAACCAGTTCTCCAAGGACATGCTCAAGCGAATTAACTCGACTAAAGAGGTAAGTGGAGAAAAAGAACACAAGTTTTCGTAAATATGTTGAAGTGTGGTTGTAAGATTTGTCGAAAATAGCATGGAACGTATACTTTTGGCAGTTGGATCTGTTTAAAAACGTACTATTCCGTTACCAATATTACCAATAACATATAATTTATGGTCGACTAAGAAATTAAAAAAAAACTGTTCGACCAACTGAAGTTAATTACGCTCTTTTTAAAGATAAACTGTAAAGCTTTGCTGGCAAAATGTAGCATTCGAACAATTTACTTCAACTTTGTACTACAAAAATAAAGTTTTTTTTCACTTTAAAAAATTCAATTGTAGCAAAAAGTAGACTTTATAAATAGTCCTCTGTTTTTTTTCGAAAACTAATTTGAAAAAATGTTATTTTGCGACCAAATGAGCAACTTTTATTTTACTTTCTTACAGAAGCAGAATTGGGAACGAATGAGCAATCAAGTTCTTGGAACTCTCGGTCAGCAAGATTGTGTCATCACAGACACCAACGTTCGAAAGCTCGCCATTCTCAGTATGACGTCATAATAACTATACCTATGTTTTAGTATTTTGAAGTAAAGCTAACTTATGTAGCAATAAATCGAGTTTTGTTGTGTAACGAACATTCCATATTTTTACCTTGAAACTGACTGATATAAAGTTAATTACTGCAATTAAAACAACTACCCCATAGGCACCAGAGTGTTAAGTTTAGCACGGCAAAATCAATACAAATGCCAGGTCAATATTTGGAATAAACGCTGTAGAATCTGTGTAGTAAATATTGCTTTAAAATACTTATTGTAAATGTTGTTCGTGTGTATAGTACACACACCTTCTAAACCCCGTTTAACTCGTTGTAGGTGCGCAGATCAAGCGCTAAAAGTCCAGTGCTATAATATTTTATATTAAGAATATATATTCTTTGTTAACCGCCCTTAAAAATGATTTTGGTAAAATTCTACGCTTTTAGCTCCTAATAAAATAAATTAATATATTAACCACTCTAGACCTTTTTTAACTGGTTGTATTTGTTCAGATCTAGCGGTTGAGGTCCAGTCCTACCTTCGACGACAAGACAGCGCACTGGAGTTTGCTCAGAGGGTTGCTGATGCTTACATGAAGTTGTTACCCAAGGTTCACCCTACTCTGGGGATGTACCTTATGAGGGTGAGTGCAATATAACTGTAAGGTTAGGACTGAAAATGTAACTTTTGAGTGTTTTATTATTGGATGCCCCAAAATAGTCACAAAGTATTTGGGGGTAAGAATTATACCTCATTTCATTCTTTTGGTATTTATGCTGTGTCTTATTAAACCAATAGACTTCAAAATATTTACCATTTGAAGTGTACATACCATAACAGCTATAGAAAAAGCATCTTCATGATTTTAGCTTTGAACAAAATTTATTATTAGAAAATGCCAATAAAACTTTTATTTTTTTGTTTGTTTTTTGTTTAGTATTTTGTTTGACATAATTTAGGCAAATATTTCAACCAAAGTTTACTCTTTAGCTTGGCATCCTGCAATGGCAACTCCAAAAGAACGTTGAAGCTTTGGAAACACTGGGAAAATCGGCGTCCATAATATCGGTAAGTGTGTCTATTAGTTATACGCAACCATAATCTAATCGTTTTTTTAGGTATACTGCCTTTGTTACATTAAAGACCGCACAAAAGTCAATTAAATATTAAAAATATTTCTAAAATAACCTAGTCGTAACATGTTTTTGTTCCTTTGTAACAATTTTCTGCCGTTAAAGCAACACATTTATTGAATTCGCAGAAAACCTTCGGTGAGGATCACTCCCTTTTTAAAGAACTTTTGGGTTTGATTCAGCAAGTCCGCATGGAGTCGCACATGAGCAAGAGCAGTCAGCGCGAAATGAGAGTCGCCAAAAAACGCGCTGGTTTGAGGCTACCAAGCGCTTTTTGACGTCATATTCATGGACAATTAGAACTATTTGAATGTATACGTTTAACCTAATTGAAATCCTGTAAATTGAACCAATTTTGTTTTACACAAATGTCAGTTTTGATCAACTTTTAATAATTTTTTATAGATTACGTCACTATTGTGTTTGTGGCCCCTTTTTTAGCAAACAGGTTTTCTCTTTTTATCTATTTCTCCCTGCTTACTATTCTTTTAAATTCGTTTCCACCTTAATCCCCTTTGCTCTCCAATCACTTCTCTATCTTTCTTTAACTAATTTGATTCTGTCAACTTTCTCTTTTCAACCAATTCTCTTTTCTGCCTTTCCAGTCTTTTTCCTTAATTTAATTTAGGCTTCAGTTAAAAACATACACCCACTTTGCTTTCTAATCACTTCTTTATCTTTCTTCAATTAATTTCTCTCTCTTAACTTTTTCTATTAAACTACTTCTCTATTCTGCTTTCCTTTCTATATTTTTCTATTTAAAATTATTTTAAGCTTCAGTTAAAACCTTTCCTCTCCAATCACTTCTCTATCTTTCCTAAAATAATTTTACCATCTTAACTTTATTTTTTTTACCAAACCTCTTTTACCTTTCTGCCTTCCTAGTTCCTAACTATATCTTTTCTACTAAATTTTTTTTCAGAACTTTACTTCCACCTTCTTTATCTTTCTTTAATCATTTCTCATTTTCTATTCTTGGTTGCTTCTTTCCCCGAACTCCTTCTCTATCAGCCACTTCTTGTTTCTGCTAATTGCAACTTAATCCACTTTCTCATCACTTCTCTATCTTTCTTGAAATAATTTTACTATCTGAACTTTCATCTTTCTTACCAAACCTTTTCTTTATTCTGATTTCCTATCAACTTCTTTCTTATATTCTTTTAAGCTTCAGTTGAAAACTTTCACCTCTATAATTACTTCTCCATCTTTCTTAAAATATTTTTACTATCTTTACTTTCATGTTTTTCACCCAACTTTTACTTTTACTTTGCTTTCCTATCAATATCTTTCTACTTGGTTTTAGGAACTTTACTTTCGCCTTCTTCATCTTTCTTGAATCAATTTTTCATCTTCTATTTCTTCTTTGCTTTATTTTCCAAAAACTTCTTCTCTATTGCCCACTTTTGTTTCTACTGATTTCTTCCTAATTTCTAATCTGTTAAGCTTCAGTTTTAAACTTTATCCTTTCATTTTTAACCTTCTCGTTTCTATCTATCTTTAAACTTTGCTTTCTCATCTTATCACTCTATATTGATTTCTTCAAACTGTTTTTACTTTAAGACAGTCTTTACCTTTTTTCTGTGTTACTTTTTTCAAAAATATTTCAAATACATCTCATTTTTTTTCTCTTTCTATTTTATCTTCTAAAGATTTTCCTCCTTTCTTCACTAATTCTATCCTTTGAGTTTCTTCTTCCCTTCTTTACAATTTCTAGTCAACATTTTCTTTCCCTATTTTCTTAAACTTCTCCAATACTTTACTATCCCTTCTACAACTATCTTCGCATTCGAAACTCTCGTCTTGTTTATTCTCTACTTTGCTTTCTTTCTCTTTTCCTTTTAGATCTTTCCCCTTTTTTGTACCTTACCCTTTCCTCTTGTTTTCTTTATTCAAATTCTTCTCGACCTTCTTAAAACAATTATTTACTACTTTTCCTACTTTTAAAATCTTTTGAAATATATAAATTCTTCTTTTAATGATTAAATTCCCAATTATTGAAATAAAACCCAATTATTGAAGTATTCTGCAGGATTTTTTTGTTTTATACGGCAACTACAATTTATCCCAAACTTATTGGTAACCGGCCAGAACCAAAAGTTTTATTATATTTGAAAATCTCTATCCTTTTTCCTTTATCTCTTATATATACTTGTCCTTACTTCCCCTTTCTCTAATTTCTTTTCCTCCTCTCATTCCTTTCCTAACTACTTTTCTCTTACTTCTCTCTTTTGTTTGTCTCCTTTAAATCTTTGTTTTTTTAGACCAGTGTTTCTCAACCTTTTTAGCGTCGACCCAACTATTAAATGTTAAGTATAACCTTGAAGCTTTGGCGACCAAATTATTTTCACTTAACTTTTTCTAAGTGAACAAACCTTAAGACATTACCATAAATATGTTCTTTATGATTAGCCATGTCTTTATATTGGTTCCACAATTTGCCTAAGTATAATAGAAAATCTTGCTGATAACCGACCTCAATAAATCTAACCAATTTTAATTACTTTAGTCAATTTTTACCAATTTGGGGTCGTGACCTTTAGGCTGAGAAACACTGGATTAAACTCGCCAACTCTTTCTCTTCCCCATATTTTCTCTTTCTTTCGCTCTTCCTCACTCTTTATCTCTCTCTTTTTCTCCCATTTTTTCTCTCGCTCCCAATCTTGCTCTCCAACTATTGCGTTCCATTTCTTATTCTCTCGGAAGTTCTCTCTCACTTATCCGATCTCTCTTTCTCCTGCTCTTTATTTTCCTGCCTTTTTCTCTTTCTTTCCCTCTCCCGTTTTATCTCTCTTTCCCCCTCTTGTTTTCTTTCTTACTCTCGCTATCCAACTCCTGTGTCCTAATTTTCTTTTGCTTTTAAACGCTATCACTTATTCTATCTTTCTTCTATATTTTCGATTTTCTCTCTTTTCTACATTTTTCTTTTTCTTCCACTTTTTTCTCACCTTCCACCTATCAACCTTTTTTATCTTTTTAACTTTAATTCTTTCTTTCTATCAAAACTATTTTTCTCTATATTTTTCACTTTCTAAATTTACATTTTATTCTTTACACGACTTTCTAAAAAAATCTCTTACTTCTTTTTTACTAAAAATCTCTTTCTTCCTTTTTTTCTAAAAAAAATTCTTACTTCTATTAAAAAGTATATTCTTTAACTATATATTTTTTTTAACTTCCTTTCCTTCTCCCATTCACTTTTATCTTCCACCTTCTTTTTTCTTCTCTTCTGTTTTCAACTTTACTTTCATTTCATTGCTTCCTTAACTCATTTTCTTTTTCATTTATCTTTCTTCTTCACACAAACTCTTGTTTAAATCGTTTCTTTTCTTTCAGTAACTTTCTAAAAAACTTCTTATTCGACAAAGCTTAATCTTAAATTTCCTTTCATTTCTTCTCTTCTCTTTAAAAGAGAACTTCATACATTTTCTTCTGAAACTTTGCTAAAGATTGCCAACAATGCTCTTTGATTTCCTCTCAATCTTTTCTTTTCCTTTGTCTTACTTCTAAAGTTACTTTCTTTACCTTTGTTGTTATCCACTATAACTTTTCTATTTTTAACCCCTTCTGTTCTATCAATATTTTTCTTTCTTAGTTCCTACTATAACTTCTACTTTGCTTTATAGTTCTTAACTTTCTTTTCTAAACTTATTTTTCTCTATAATTCTTTAAACTTCTATTACTTTCATTCTATCCCTTTCTTTGAAAAACTATTTAAATTCTTCTACTTTTCATCTTCTTTCTACCACCCGTTTTTTTTAACCTTTATATTTATCTAATTTAACTTGGTGCCACAAACACAATATGAAAAAAAATTTTAATTGAAACGCATTATTTACCTAATGAAAACACTTATATATTTTTCAGTTGTTTAAAAATCGACAGATGAACTCAATATTTGATTGGTATAAATTGCACAGTTATTATTTATTTTTGTTTTGTATATTCACTGCATTTACTTTTTGTATATATTGTAAAACTGCTACTTTTTTCAAACAAACGACTTTTAATGAAATCATGATTTATTATTACGTTTATTGTTTTATTTCTGTAAATATTTTTGTTTTTTTATTGTTTAGTTGAGTTGTCGGTTTTTTAATTAAACGAGCCAATTGCATTTCTGCGATCAGTCACGTGGTCATTTTACCAAGTCGCCTTATTTGGAGCGTCTACGCTGCCAATTGTTACGTTATACACCGTAATAACAATATACCGGAATAGTTGCGGATGCGCTCCCGCCAAATGCAACCACGTGATATCGTGGACCAATAACAAACTCGATTCTCCCGCCAACTTTGACCACGTGATTCCCCTGAGAGACAATTGACCCTGATACGTCATAAACATCGTTTGTTATTTCAGTACAACTTGTTTTTTACCCGCCAAATAAACTTTTAACCTTGTATACGGGTCGGTGATGGTTGCAGAGCGAAAACGTCTTGCTAAACACAACAAGCAGTCTTTAGGAAATGTTTAAAGCAAGTGTTTCTAACGGTTGTTAAAAGTAATTACTGTTGGGGTCAAAACAGGGTTAGATTAACCATTAAGTAAATAAGCACGGTTGAAATAATTTTTGCTTTCTCAAATAAGTTAAACCTCTCTATATTTTTAGATGGATAATATTTTGTGTGGTTTGTTGTTTTATAGCTTGAATGACGCATATAGGGCGCCAAAGTCTTAAGTGCTTACATGGAGCCTCTAAAATTCATAATAATCCTGGGTCATTGCCCCCTAAAGTTGAGCAGAACCACCAGAATATTTGAGCAGTTACGCTTGCTTGTCACGAACTTGGACAATCAGCTGGTAAGACTCGGCGTTAATTACCGACAGCCTGATTCAGAAGTGCTTAATCACAGAATATACACGATCTGTATATGAATGTTTCAGTTAATTAGGTTTTTCAAGTATTCTTCTTAGTTTTAAAGATTAAACAAAACGGAAGAAAAACTTATTTTTTGACAAACTATGTGTGCACAGTTAGATTTTTTGCGTTGGCAAATAATGGCGAAAATATCTTTAAAACAATGAAACCCTAACGTCCTTGATACCACCCTAGGGCCTATGTGTCGGACGAGTAACGATATTACCACTTGCCATCGGTTATCGGCCCCGATCCGATATTATCGGACATAGCTAGACGAAATATTCCTTAATTTCGTCAAAACAATATTTTCTTGCCCTTGATGAGACATTTTGCAAAACCAGAACCTTTTATGGAACCCAGCTTCCATATTATTACTAGCGACAACTTATTCAAACATTAATCCACGTTAAGGCTTGAGAAAGGACCGAGTTAAACCATGAGATTAACCGATGGTTTAATGGCGGGTTATTATTGGCACGAGATCACTATGATGTCACAGAGACAGCGGTACGTCTAGTAAACAGTCGCGATGCAGGGGGAGAAATGCCCCCCATGTCTGCATCCAATTACCATGGGACCTTTTGTCTGTATATATTCAAGTGTTAAGCGAGGTCTCTATCAAACCAAGCGAAGATACTTGAAGCTTATCGAGAAGATATCAATTTAAAGGAACTTCTAAAAGGCAAAAGGTAAATTATGCGAATTCATTTAACTTTTTACCGAATACTTCATTGGTAATTATAATTATTTATAAGTTATTAATCAAGATAAAATTATAACGACAAATATTTAAGGTAATTATTATTTAATTGGGAATTGTTAATGACTGTTACACGACTGATAAAATGCTAATTTTTCAGGAAAAGAACCATTTTGCGACATCATCGATTTCTACAGCAAAATAACATTAATTCAGGTGAAAGTTAATTGGAAGTAAATCTCTTACGTAACGGTAAAATCAATTTATTAATAAGGCTGATTGTTGGCAAATAATGCCGCCCTTATCGACCCTTTGTTAGCAGACAATCGATAATCAGCTCTATTCGCGATACTCTGGATCGATAATCGAATAATTTCTGCTCTTTCCTGTAGATTAGAGCAAGTTGTGACGGAACAAAGCCATGGTTAAAAGCCCCATTGTTACGCACGTTCGACGAAGAATGTTCTCGAGTGGAGAGATTTACAAGGTAGGTAGAGTGTGCAGTATAAAAGGCTTAGTTATAATTCAGCAATTTATTGTATTTTTTAATAAGCAATTAGGTGACCAAATGTGGATAGTAAATTATTTTTGATTACTTCGATTATTAGAATGTAGTTCAACTTATAATACGGTAAAATCTAAAAAAAAAGTTTCGTTTTGTAATCAATTTAGTCCAACAATGTTTTTGGCCGTTGAAAATATTACGAAAAACTTTAATATCAAAAACGATTCAGTTTAAAGAGTCCTAAAAAAAAGCAATTGTTTTTTATGGGTTTTAATATTTCGTTAACATCTTTAACAACATTTAACTTTTCCGCCGAGATTTTATCGCTTAACTTTAATTAGGTTAAAACTAAATTAAATCTTTTTTGAGGCTTTTAAACAATGTGAACATCTTTAACCATTTACAACCAATTGGAATTTCAAAATGTTTCTACTCGTTCAAATTGGATAAAACATCAGCCTTTTCACTGAGTAGTGGTGTATGTTATACATTATACGATGTGCCCATGTACATTGTACGCTGTGCTTATAGCAAGGGTGGGTCGAATATGCTTCTCGTCAATCGATGTAAATATAGTTATGACAGTTGAAAGTAGCTCGTGAGTTTAACGTCCACTGCTATCCCTGTAGTTTTATAAACGCGCACAAACCAAGGAAACCAATCACTAAAGACTTCTGTTGCAAAAGTGGTCGGCGTATGACTTGGAATATATCTCACGCTAACTAGAGTGTTATTCAGACGGTAAGGTAAAAATTAGGCAGTCTAAAAACTGCATTACTTATAACTAAGCAAAAAACAATTCAAAATATTTGCCTAAACTACCATACCAATTTGTACTGAAACTGTTTAAACCGCGGTAGTTATTCTAGATTACTTTTACTGCCTTGTGGCTTTATAATTCCATTTTCAGAACGATTTTTAGATATAAAGCGAAACACAATTAACATATCACAGGTTTCTCAAGACACATTTGCTTGAAACTTAGTTAGAAAAGCCGTTTGCGGAGTTTATTCTTGTTTAAATTGTGTGCGATGGGCTTTAGAATTGATTAATTTGCTTGAATTCCTTCTATATTTGCCACTAATTTCTTGATGTGTGTTTTAACAGCTTAGGTTGGATTCGTGTGAATCAAAAGAATCTTCTTCTACTTTCAACTTTCTGCCAACTTACGAAGACGAAGTTTTCGAAGAAAATCAAGTTTTAAAGGTGCGGAGAATTATGTTTGCTAGATGGGAAAGTAATATAAAGCTGTACCGTAAGTTAACCTTAAAACAAGGATGTTAAATTTCCTAATATGTAACGTGTTTAAGATTCCCCAATCACATACCTACATGAATCACTTTAAAAGATGTCAATTCCTTGTGGAAATTTTAGTCATGAATTGGTTAAATCTATAATATTACTTGAAATGTTTTTAACTTTTTGAAAACATATGCGATTGTGTCTGATTTAAGATCTTTTATCAATATTGTCGCTCGCTTCAAAATACTTTTTTAATTCGAATCGTTTCATCTGTCCTGTTTACATTTATTGCCATTTATCGTAAATTTATATTGAACAGAAATTCTTTACCCAACTGAGTATGACGTCACAAGTGCATAGTGTCGTCATACTGGGTGAATTGAGCGTGGGCAAGTCGGCATTGTGTCGTGGTTTCTTCCACAATGGATTGTTAGGTCACAATGAATGTGATTGTGACGAAGTGGAGTCTCCAAATTACTTCGGAGCAACTTCACTGAACCGTGAGAATTACTTTAACAAATTATTTTACGTTTTCTGGTTTTGAATTAGGGTCAGACATTTTGTGAGACATTAAAGTGAAATATATTTCGCCTATAATCGCATCATTATACATTTAAAAAAATATTGATAAATTTTGTTTCCTTCGAAGTAATTATTGTCATTTCTTCACAACGGTAATTCGATAACTTTTAATAAACATTCAGTTTGCTATTTTTGCATTAATTATTTTTTATTGCAACAATAATCTTTTATATGACGTCGTTAAGTTCAAATATTTATTTAGTTTTTTTTGTTCTAGATAACATTTACGAACGTCCAGTTGTAATGAACGGAGAAAAATGCAAACTACGAATCCTTGACGTCAACACTGAGGTACGTCATCATGATTACGTCATTATTATCAAATAATCAGTTTCAACCATGCAGATTGTCACGTAGTAATTCCAGAATTGTTTACTTTTAAAATCAATCGCGCTTGAAATCAATTAGGTTCGGTAAGCTCAATAAACGACGCTTAGAAGTATTTTTGCTAAAATTTTGTTAAATGTAATGTTGTCACGTATTCGATGTTTACTCTGAGATCAATCACGCTTTACATATTGTTCAGCTTGTGCTCTAGAGTTGTTTGCTGTTGATAAGAAACCTTAAAACACACCAATATTTTCACACGCTCAGAATTATTCCAGAAAGCGGGATTCTTTAGAAAAATTGTCGCATTTCAATAAAACATGAGGCCGATGTTAATTGCAAAACTTGAACACGTCAGATATTTTCACGCACTTCGAAAAAATTTAAATTTAATGAAAAAATACTATTTTGCCTTGCAACCATTCTAACATATCGTTATTCACAGAAACACCTTCTGGAAAGTTGCACCGACGAAATGTCGGCAAACCTCGGTGTTTTTGTCGACGGTGGCCAAGCTTGTATCGTCGCCTACGCAGTTACCGGTAAGTGACGTCACTATTTCGTCATTAATTATAATGTAAAACTAATACATATGATACGACCTTGAACGAAAATTTAAAACCTTGAAATTTTTATTTTTTACCTGTTTTTGTTTCTTGTTTAGCATCACAACTCGTGCTGCATATTACGTCATTGTAGTTTAGATGTCCACCTACATTTATGTACATTCTGAAACCAACTTTTTAAGTTATCAATACAAGGAGGGCCGTCGGTTGACAATCTTAGTTTAAATTTGACAAAAACGCCAGTGCGACAGTAATAGTGAAAAACGCACTAAACAATCTTTGTTGCCCCACTTAACGCGAGCATGATGTTTTCCAAAGTAATTATCTGGCCGTTTACACATTCATCAAGCACTCGTACTACTTTATTATCTGACAACTTTCCTTATCTGAACAGACAGAGGAACTTTTACCACCGCCACCGAAATCCTCTCAAGGTTGTTCAACGACTTTGGATCGCGCATGCGCAGTAAGCCCGTCATACTGGTCGGAAACAAGTGCGACCTCGTGCGGAAGCGACAAGTTTCAACAAACGGTAAGTTGTGACGTCATAAAAGTACTTCTGTCGTAACAAACAACAATATTACCTTGTTTTATTACTTTTGGCCAAGAATTAAGGGTTTTTTTAAATTTTTTTTTTATAATACCGTTAATATGAATTAAAATGATATTATTGTCAATAAACCGCTTTTTATTTTAACGTTTAGATTCTTCTTAAAAACAAATTAAAACTTTTTAGCGACTTAAGCCTCACCACTTAGTCTGTCGGTTTTGTACGAATATGTTTAAAAGTTTTCGTAAAAATAAAAAAGTTTTACCAAAATATGACGTCAGCAACCATCTATTACGTCACAGAGGGAGTAAAACTGGCGCGTAAGTTCGACGTGAAGTTCATCGAGACTTCGGCGACCTTGAACCAGAACGTGGAGGAATTGTTCCAGGGAATCATCAACCAAATCCACCTCAGAAAGAACGATGCTGACGTAAGCGTGACGTCACAAGCCGATGACGTGCGCGATGTGACGTCACAACCACGTGACAGTCGAACCCCGATGGTGAAAAGGTTTAGTCGAACGTTTCTCAACCCGTTCATGAAGTGAGTTTTTGTGGAAGTTTTGTGACTTTGATTTGAAAGTAACGTAAGTTTAAAAAACGTGAGAATATTAAAAAAAGCCAAAAGTATTATAAAAATCTAGATAAGTTTTCAAAGGCTTCTGGGTTTGACGAAACATTTACCAAAATGTTTTTAGTTTATTTTAATAAATAAGATGCTCATAAACTACATTTAAAAGTTACGTTGTTTATATAATGAGTTGCACCTTACACCAAGTTAGAATGCTAATTTACTGAATTTAAGTTCATCTCTTAACCACGTGTCAATCTGTCAAGGTCAAAGAAGGACACGAGCGCAGTTAAGCGTGACGAGGACTCAGTTAGTGTGACGTCACTGAACTCTGGTGGAAAAGGCAAGAGTTTAAAGTTACGGAAACGGAGTTTGCGGAAATTCAGGAGGACCAAGACAACAGAGCTAAGACTCACGAGTCCATGCCAAGACCTTTCTGTGCTGTAACAATCCACAACAATCAGCCTATTGTGTTATAACAATCAATTAAACAATCGTAATTTAAAAGAACAATCGGCAACAATAAACTATTATGTTAAAACAATCAAATGTAATTTAATCACTTATTTTTTAATATTGCTTATTAAAAATTGCTCATAAACTTTTGTCGTTTGTAAATAATGCTTTTATTATCGCAATAATGCGTTTTCTTATTTTTTAATTTAACAGTTTTTGGAATGCTTTTTTGTGTTTTATCGATTTAACCAATTTTTGAAGTGTTGACGTCATATGAGTATCATTGTGACGTAACTACAAGTTCGTGTATTTATTAATAAACGTAACTTATTTTAGTTTGCTCTGATGAAATGTTTTTACAGAAACTTACAAAAAGATTTATATTGAAGTTAATTCCAGTATTGAAAAATAACAATAGGGAAATATTTGTGTAAATTCACATAAATTTTATAGATGTGCTTGAAATTACAAATATTTACCAAAAGTTACAGAAATTCGATGCATTTTGCTTAGTTAATCAAAGAAAAAGAAATTGAACAGCACGAAAGGGTTAATTTGAATTTTTTCACAATCCTGAAAACTTGTAAACAATCAGGGCTCGGCGTAAGTTTATTTAACGCCTTAAAATGTCGTCAACAACTTGAAGTTGCACAAACGCAAATAAACTTGTTTGTAAAGTTCGTCGTAACAGCAGCAGAAAAGATGGAATTAGGCCAAACGAAAAAATTTACAATCACTCATTTATTTGTTTGACAACAAGCAACACAGACCACCCATTGTTACGTGTGAATGCATTTCATTCTACTCTCGGGTAATAACGCCCTTTGTGATGATTATTGTGCGTCATAAAGGGTTTCTGCGCCCCGCCGAGAAGCCTTGTGTACAAGCAATCGTAAATTTTGTAAACGCCCAAATATAAGCGAACAAAAGCTTTGAGCTTCCGAGGTTAAAGCCACAATTTCAACTTGTAGCTGGATGTATTGGAAAACAAACAGCGCATTGCAGGATTTAACCAAAATTGCTAAAAAAATTAAGATTTAGTTAGATGAAGTCGATTGTTTTAACAGGTTTTTGCAATGAAAAGTCAGAATATATGCATTTAAAAATGTCAGAATATTGAATAAAATTTACAAGCTTTACAATAATGTGGAGTTTGACGTTACAACATCGAGTATTATAATTTTTTGTTTATTGGTAAGATTGCAGCATTTTGGTTTGTTAAACTCTAAAGCTAATTTGCAGTTTTGATTTTCGATTAGAAATTACAAATTTAGAACGCATAGAATGTGGTCTTGAGTGCATCGGATTAGAAAAAGTATATTTCCGCCTTTCGTGTGCCAACTTGGAACCGCTACTAAACAAACTAAAACGCCAGACTTAAAGTTTCGTAACTTATAAATCTGCCACGTAGAAGTGAAAAAACTTAACTTTAGGAGAATAAAATTTGTGAACTTTGATGGAGATTGTCTGATAAATGATTTACAATAGTATAGAGCTTCGGTTTAAATTTGACAAACTTTCACGAGTATTTCCTTTTATTTATTTTTTGTTGAAATTGCTACGAAATTGTTTCGTAAAACCCTTTTTCAAAGCAATTTAGTCACAAAATCGCATTTAAAACGCAACAGAAACTGCATTTGAGCGTATCAGATCAAAAAAATGTATTTCCGCCTTTAGTAGACGAACTTTGAAACATCAAAGCGACGAAAGCAGAAACTGTAGAGCCAGACTTATTAAGGTTGGGTTACATATAAGCCACATAAAAGTAAAACCATAGGGGCATAAATGTCATGAACTTTGTCTGATATTTTATTTAACCTATACCCGATAATTATTTGGCGTCGGGAAAACGCATTTGTTATGGACGACCAGCACCTTTGCTAATATTTACGGCTTAATAGTGTTACTGCTTCCACAAGGGTCAGATCCTAAGTTGGGTTACATATCAGCTACATTAAAAACCTTTTGGAGTCATGGAATTCATTGGAGATGGATAAAAAGAAATCGCTCCGCTGCTGTAAACGAAGTATAAACCGATGTTTCGGCAGGGTTTATAAGTGGGTATCTGCTGCTGAAACGTCGGTTTATACTTCGTTTACACCAGAAGAGCGATTTCTATTCATTGATATGTTGCCTGGTGGAGCTAATTCTATTTGATAGAGACTGTCTGCAAATGATTCACAATTTGTGGCTTATTGTGTTGGAGTGTGTTGGGAGATTAGTAAGGTTTGATTGCGATTGGAGCCAGACGTTCGAAGGGTCAGACAAGATATGTTGGTGAATCACGTGTTGCGAGGTTCGGGAAAACATAAAGACATTGATGTCTAAGAAATCGCGTTGGTCAAAATACAATAGAGGATTAACTCACGTTGGGTGGGGGGAAATGTTGTGTGTTTCACGAATAATTCCACCACCCTGAGATTTAATTGAGGCGTATTACGAATTAGATGAATTCAAGATTAAAATACTTTTATTTTAAAGTAGATACTGGGTTTATGAAGTTTAGTAAAGCGCAATTAAGGACCTCATTTTAATATGTATTTTATTTAAATTAGTTAATAGTCTAACAAAAAAGAGCTATAGGCAAAATAATATTAAATTTACTTTCAGTGTAACACTGTGCCAAGTTAGAAAGGTTATTTGAGATGATTCAAACCTATGTACGCAGCTTAATCGAATAGTTAGGCATTTTTGCTAGTCTTTTAACAAAATTGGTTTTCGCGCTTTTGTGCCGCCTCTGTGAGAATTCAAATCGTCAGACATGTTGTTTGAGGAATTAAAATAATCTCAATGTTTTGCGCTCGTTACGCTGACAAGCTTAGTGCGGTATAAGTAGAGTAAGGCTTGGTTAGCTTGGAAAGGACCCCCGGGAAAAGCGCATGAGTCACAGCTTGTGTTATCCAAGGGCTGATTGTTGGGAGAAAAGCACTGCAGGCCAGCCAGCCATTTGTTTGCTATTTGCGTCCCGGTAATTTGGCAATGATAAATTATTCACGAAATTAAGATAGATTTTTATCCTGTTTTTTCGTGACAATTCGTGAAACGTGTTAAAAGGGACAAAAACAGGTTTTGTTGCAACAGCAGGTAACAATTGCTGAATTGTGGATTTTTGCTGAAAAACATTTCCAAAGTCGCCAGAGTTAAAGGATTGAAAGTACCAGGACAATATGTTGCTTAATGTATGAGTTTTAACAGCATCGGCACTAGTTTTAATATTCATAGAAACTATTTAGCATATTTTTGTATTGCTCATACTGATTTAATTTAGCCACTTACAAAGCGTAAGACTTCCCTTTAACCGTGTTTTTGTCACTTTAAATCATTCACCATAATTACGTGCCCTTTTAAATTAGCCTCAAACTACACAAAAATAAATTTAAAATGCCTAAAAAGTGCTTAATAGTCATTATATAAAGTGGTGTTTAAGTAGAAAGAAATTAGGAGAAGTTTAATTCCAGAAAGCTTTGTTATATGCCGATAAGTATTTTGTAGCCGAGACATTTTTCGCTCCAACATTTCACTCCAGTTACATCAGTTAGCTTATATTAGGTTTTACGCACAATTCACGTTTTCCCAAGAGACACAACAGAGATTACCAAAGTCTTATTTCGGTTTAAAACGCAACCACGCATATTACCGGTTTGCAAATGACATTATAAAACCAAATGTTGCTAATGTAGTCTATAGTTAGTTTAAAGTGTAATCTTTTGCTACAATAAGCATTACCGGTTCATTTAGTTGTTAAAGTCACTTAGAACCTTCGAAACGTATTTTAAGTTGGATCACAAACATTTTGATCTATGCTTTCTCACGTTACATTAAGTTGGTTAAAAACGCACGAAAAAAGCAACATTACTCAGTACCCTTTTTGGGAAATGACAAAACAACTGCTCATGTTTAAATACGACTCTTTCTTATTACGTCACAGGGGGTATTGGTGCAGAATGCAAATTAAGTTCCTTCCATATTTGGCGATCCTTCTGATCAGTTCGTCAGCCAATCAGAATGCTCCAAATAGGTCACGTGTCGACATTCTGGTGCTCCTGCCTTTCGACGATTTCTATTTATTCAGCAAAAACAAGATCGAGCCCGCCATTGACTACGCTATGACGTCACTAAGACGCAATATGCCGTCACAATTGAAAGGGATGGAGTTCAAATTTACCTACAAGTAAGAATTGCTGTTAAATAGTTTCTTTGTGAGGTCATAACCTCGCAACAAAGGTCAATCTATGTAAACATCGATATATAATTGTGACGTAACAAATCTATACGCGGTATTGTCGTGGGAATGCGAAAATAGATCGAAAGGTTTATTTATTTCCCCACAAAGCTATATTAGATTCTGTCAATCAATGATATTTAACTTAATACTGTAGCTCCTGGCTTGGTTCCTGGAAGCTGATTGGCTGAAACCACGGCAGCTGATTGGTTGAAACCACGGCAGCTGATTTGTTGTCACCGGCTCAACCCAATAAGGCTAGGGTTTACTTGAGGTTACTTTCAATCTTTCAACACCGATATAAGGGTGGTTGTAATTGAATGGCACCCACATATTCCCTAAATAACTACACATGTGTCTTGGAACAATTAACACAGTCCTGATTTGGCGTTGAGGTTAAACTCGTGTAAGTATAAACCTTCCTTGGAGAGTTGAGTTTATTCTGAAGGCTTAATTAACGGCAGCTAGTTATCCCGAATATAGAATGGGTTAGAAATGAAAAAACAGAGGATTCTAACAACTACACAATCTAAGTGAATTGCTTTAGAGAAGTGGTTTTAAACTGTGGTAACCGAAGCCTTTTTCGGCGGTCAAAAAGGAAGGTTGTATGCGTAGTTAGGAAAATTGGAAGTGTTATATTTGACTGCCGTAATTATTTTTTCTTTCCACATTAAATCGACTACAATCTAAATCTGCGCGGGGAACAAGGTTTTCAAATTAATATTTTCGGCTTTAGAAAGCAGTTTGTAAGCATCGACAGAAAAGCCATTAAGTGATCTACGACCAAAAAGTTGAGATCCACTAATTAAAATAAAAGTTTGGCATTTTTTTCTCCCAATTCTTCTATTTATTTGCGTTTTTGTCAAGAAAATAAAAGTGCTTAAAAATGACTTTATCAAACCACGAGTTTAACTTTCCCCAGAAACACTTCATGTGACTTCCTGGCCGGCGTCCAAGCGGTCGACTTCTATTACGACACATGCACCATAGATGACGTCACAAACAAACCGGTTATGACGTCACCCATGCTATTGTTGGGTCCGGTGTGCAACAAACCGACCGCGATGGTAGCGACGTTCGCGTCGGAGTGGGGAATCCCCATGATTTCCCCCGGGTCCCAAGCTGCATGGGTGAGGGAAGGAGATTTCCCGACCTTAACCCAGATCACCCCTTCTTACGTCGACATCGCTTACTTCATCAAGGTGGGTCGATGGGGGTGTTGGGTAGTCCAAAATTGTGACGTCATATGACAAATGTGATGTAATGTGAGATTTTGGTGACGTCTTATGATGTCACAGGTTTAATTGAAGGATTGGATTTTATTTGAACTATAATTTATCATTTTCAAGACAAAAATGTTTTACATAATTTTTAGATTCGGCATAAAATACGAACATTCTAAAATTTTTGTTCCTTTGACATCGCAAAGGCAATATAGGCAACAAAAAAGCACCTCAGTGGAGAAAAGGCGCAGTATCTTAACAAACAACATTGGATACCGAGATAGCAAAATCTCTTTAAAATCGAATTCCTCTAGTTCCAACTGTGCAATTGGAAAATAAACAGCCATTGTCATTTGTTTCTCCAGGTTCAAAAAATATTAATAACTTCCTAATTTTGGTTTAAAGCAATTGGTTTACTGAATTCCAATTCAACAACATCCAAAAATCGTTTAAGAATTACTCTACCAAGGTTTCTGTAGTTGTCGAAAGCTTAATTTATTTTTCTGTTTCAGGGGATGTTTAAACGCTGGGGACACGGGCTGCTTCACCCTGTGTACCTGATGTACCAAGAAGAATTCTTCGGCAGGTCAACAGAGAGGTATGTGACGTCACAATGTATACGACGCAAGTTCGTTTCAAGCTGACAACTGAAAACGTGCAAGAACCAAAATGTATTTATGATAAGCAACATGAACCAATAAAATCAAACAACCGTTATGAAAAGTCTTTTTCTTTTTTAACAATGTAAAAAAACATTTAACTTCTAAAATTACTTCTTACCTAAATCCTGCATGATGTAAATACATAAATCTAACGCTTCATTCTTGTGTAAACGAAGTAATATCGTTTAAATGTGAAAAACAGATTGTTAATAATATTTTCAAAGTTTTTTTTTAACATCAACGTTAGTCGAAACAGTTTACCCACAATAAATCACAGCGTAAAACCAACATCAAAATCTTAGAAACGTACCAAGAACCAATTGACCGACAATGTCGTGATTACAGTGAATGCCACCAACTCATGCAATCTGTCTTCGCCGTTTTCAACCTCGACGTCCAACTCGACACTAGGGGGCCCTATACGCTGCAGCCAAACACCGAAAACATCGATTTCCTGCAAAAACTACGACAACCCAAAGGTATGACGTCACTATCGTATGAACTGTGACGTCACATGTGCAGGGATGTTTAATTAAGAATGAAGCTGTGAAAGTTTGGGATCCAAAGTAGTAGTTTTTCAAGGATTGTTTTAGTTTTATTACCAGGGATTGTGATAATTCTGATAATTTTACAATTGCATTTTTTACTGTTTAAATTGAAAAACCTGGTAATTAATCAAGAAAGTCCGCAAATTTTTCAATGAGAACCTAAAATGTTTAATTATATACTTAATCCTAAAGGCAACTAAGTTAACCTTAGAATATATTTATCTGCTATGTTTAGTTGCACCAATTTCATATTACAAATTAAATTTATTTTAATTTGAAGAGAAATATAAAAAATATCGATATCATCAAATGTTCTGGCTTTTATGTTTAAATTGAAAGTGCAACTAAACCACAATTTTCTAATGTTTAAACATTAAATTAAAACGCCGATAATTATAAACTAACAGATACCGGAATTATTCAAAGAGGACTTACTAAATGTACCATTATATACTTTATCAAGGTAAATAGATTCAGAATATATTTATCTGTTATATTTATCATAATACTGCTATATTTATTATAATACTGCCTGCGCACAAACATTTTTATTTTTCACAGCGATGCTCGTGTGCGCCTCCAGCGACGAGGTTCGCAGTTTGATGGTCTCAGCTTTTAAGTCCGGTTTGACCGCTAGTGGGCGCGATAGCTGGTACGCCATCGATCTTCACAACGATTCGCACTACGCTCATGGGGCCTGGAGGAGAGGTAGGTAGAGATACGAACCAAGGGAATTAAAGTAGCTGAATCGAGTGAATTTAGGATTTAAGAATGCTTGAAGCGAAGAAATTGATTTGATACCTTCTACATCGAGTAATAATTACAGTTGTACTGATTGTACAACTTACAATGTGCGCCTTTGAAAAGGCTCACTTAAATCAGCTGATTAATCAGGATTATAATACAAGCAAGGCCAGACAACGACATTTTTTTAACTGATAACTTTTATTGACTGAAGCACCTCGTTATATTTAAGTTAAATTTGACAGTTTGTGTACCGCAAGAAATACGCATGACAACTAAATTAACGAATTATTGTGTGGATTAGTCTATTATTTCAACAAATCCAAAGTGTGGGATGAAAAGTTTAAAAAACATTTTAGGGTTATCTTTACCGATATTATGGTAGAATAATATCTTATTATATTCCTAATGCTTCAAACATACCCCAACAAAATTTACCACAACCAAAAACTCCCCTTATATCACCAGGAGACCACCTTGACTACGAGGCGAAGCTGGCTTACCGAGCTCTTCAAATATTCACCCTAAAAGTCGCAGATTCGAAGGAATTTATAAACTTCAGCGAATACCTCAAGGACGAGTACCGGAAGAGGGGAATTCCCGCAGACGATAGAAAGGTCAGAGTTTCATTCTTTTTGAGGTAAATGCTTTGGACGTTGATTCAAACATTCTTGTCTAATGCCAGGGGCGGATCTAGGGTACGTGCCGTTACCCCACATTTGGCCCGGACAGCAACGATTGATATACCAAAGTTAAAAAACAAAAAAATCATAATTATTACACTTGATTAGCGGTATGGCAGGAGGTCGTTAGTTCGAACCTGACTGCAGGCAATTTGTTTTTCTAGGTGGTTTTGCTTGCATCATAGATCGACTGATTCGGTGAATCAGTGATGGCTTTCGGTGTATTGATACGTAAGCCGTAATCGTTGGTCATAAAGCAGCTTCAGAAGGGCTAGATCTCAGTCGTTAAAAACACATGTGTATATGTATCTTTCATTATTATATTTCAAAGCTACTCCGAAAAAAATCACTCACAAACAACACCGTCCTAAATTATAACAACCAAGCCTCGCACTTGTTTAATAACATTGCTCTTTACCGCCACCTGCAGGTGAACGGATACGCTGAGAACTTCCACGACGCGGTGCTGTTGTACGCCCAAGCGCTAAACCTAACTGCTGCTAAGGGAGAGAGTTTATTGGATGGAACAGCCATCTCTAAACGCATGAGGAACATCACCTTTCAAGGTCAGAGATTTGACCTCAAGGTCAACAAGCGAATTTGTTAATAATAAACTTCCTTAAAAATTTGAATTTGAAGAAATTTGTTTGATGTTTTTAAAGATTATGTGCCTGTGGTTGATGTAAAAAAATACTTTTCGGTAATTTGCATCTAAGTAAGCAAACAAAAGCTTAAGCGCGCAAACAAAGTAAACCAGAGCTTTTTAAACTGTGATTTGCGATGCTTACATAAACGCAAATCTTTCAAGAAGTAAGCCTGACAACGTTTAAAGTTCACTTCTTGATTCGTGTGTAACTTCTAATTTGTTTTTACGCGTTCAAACTACCGAATTACTTCTTAACATGTTTGAAATGCCATAGTTTAACCAACTGACCACTTTGTTTTTTAGGGATCGCAGGCCCAGTGTCGCTTGATATCGAGGGAACGAGGCATGGAGATTACAGTTTGCTTGCAATGACCGACCTCAAGACTGGAAAATTCGGGGTAAACTACATAAGGGCCTTTGAAGCTTGTTTATTTAAATGTAAACCCTATTTTGAACATACCGTATGTTTGTAATTAATCCAATAACTTTCGTTAAACAAGTTTTCACGTTGATTTTTGGAGAGGTGCTTTTTTAACATTACAAAATTATTTTCTCGAAAAGTAAGGCTGTTTGTAACTTACGTCTATTTTTTTCGCAGAAAAAGTTTGATTTTTTTGGAAAAATCAAAACGATTGTTTACCCAACTATCCAGGAAGAAAACTCAGCTTATGGTGAGTATTTACGGGTATTTGTTGGGTAACAAGTCATATAACGAGTAGTAAGACAATAAATAAGTAAACCTAACGTGTTCAACTACTAAAATAAAAACAAACATATGCGATTGAGTGTAATATTTAGTGGGTTTTGTAGATAACAAATGATTTTTTTAACCCTGTACCAAAGGCTGTAGTCCGATGATTAAATTCCTAACTGTCATTACTATTCGCGCAAATGTCATTATTTCTACTAGCTAAAACAAAGTATTTGTATTTTACAGACTGGATTAATCAACTAACTCGAAATTATCGACCAAAGAAACCAGGTAAAATATCTACAAATACGTCGGTTAGAATATGCCTATTTTCATTTAGTCGGTGTTATTAGTTTCTAGGTATTTCCGCTTCTTTTACCGATTTCAGATGTTTTGAGAACAAGTGCAGTTCTCCAACTTGAAACCAAATGACGTCATTATTGTGACAAAATAACCAATATTATGAAATCGAAATGCGAAAACGTATTTTCTAGCTGTTAACTAAGTTACTTCTGAATGGTTATTCATCGCAAATCATTGCTGAACTGCGCAAATTAGTTCGATATCCAATCGACTCATTAAAACTACCTTTATGACGTCACAGAGATACGCGAAACGGGGGAGTACAAGATACTGACGGCTGTAGTGGCCACACTTGCTGGGCTGGTGATGTGCTGCCTTCTAATCGTCGCACCGATATGCTACAGGTAAAACATTAACTTTGACCATCTCCAGTGTAAGAGCTAAGTTAGGAGTGAAACCATATCTACGCTAACGCAGTGGTTTTTAACGTTGAATGGCTAACGGCACCCGCTGAGAAGTAATAAATAGATTGCGCCATGCAACAACCTGACTATAATTTTAAATGGTTTAGTCACTAAATCCATACACTAAACTTTAGTGTATGATTAGCATAACGCAAACGATGCACACATAAAAAAATTAAGTTTGATTTATTCTATTCTAATCGTACAAAGAGTAGTTGTTCAAGAGGCTAACCAAGAAAAGAAAATCAATTTGTCATATTCCCAAATAGTTTTTGTCACTCTTAAGCTCTGAAAAGGATGCCTCAGATCTCAACACGTATTTGATTTAACCGAGAGCTAACTTTTAACCATTTCTAATGTTATCCCTTAAAAACCGTTTATATTTGCCCCCTCAGACAGAAATGTGGTGGTTCTCGTCGCAACGGCGCCCCCTACCTGAACAACAACCAGCAAGAAGCTGTCCACCTTCCACTGAGAGAGGAGGGTTCCGTGGCAACCTGTATGACCAACCTGGACGATGATATGAGGTGCTAGTGACACTTGCTGGCCTGAGGCTGAGCATAACTGAAGCAAATCATTGTGGAAAAACTATGAAATACAACCGCAAATTACACGTTTGCATTCGTTTCAAAATGCTGCGCGGACAGGACCTATTTCTAGTTATTACAACAAGCAAGACGCCTATAATTGCACAAGTAAAAACCATACAGTATCCATCCCGAAATGCTGCCATACAAAACGTTTACCTATAAGCAGCACGTTTGCATCCGTTCTTACATACAACTGAAAACTTCGCTGTCCTTACCGCTATAAGAACCTGGTTCTGCGGCATGACATAGGTAAATCGTTACGGTGAAACACATGTGAGTTGATAAACGTGAACTAAACGCTTGTAGCTGTTTGAAAATGCTCAATTGTGTTTAGTAACTTTGCTATTTGTGGGTTACAAAATGCTGCGCGAACTTACTTGTTTTTTTTGTTGTTACAAAGAAAACGTCTACAATTATAAATTATATGTTCGCATCCGTCCAAAAAATTGCTACAAAACCTTACAACGCTACTTTAGATAAGACACGGGCGTAGCTCTACTACACAACACACGGAATTGTGTGTCACTAAACAACACGTATCCGTAAGACTTCTTGCGTCCACAAAATAATCCATGATAGCGTCTGTAAAGGCTAATATACCGAAATCAGTTGGCCTAATCAGGATTGTAATGTCTGTTGTGAGATTCGAACTCAGTACCTCGGTCACAGGCTACGGAAACCACAGCTTCACCAACAGGAGCTGTAATACAAAACCAAAATCCTAATGCGTATTAATTCAAGTTTAGTCACCTTGATCTACAAAACTGAATAAAAACATCTTTGCACAAAGCAGTATTAAGGGTTTGTGCGAAAAGTAGTTTTTGATACAAACTTACCGGACATTTGCAAACCATAACTTTGGTATATCACGGTTGAACGATAACTTCTGATTGAAACTACCACTTAAAAGTCGATCCGGTATTATCGGTCATTCCTACCGTAATAACTTCACCAAAAATATTTGCCTTACATTGGAATTCTTTCAATTGGTTGAATTTTCGTTTTGCTTCCAAACTTTCATTCCTTCCGTTTTCAAATCATACCATTCCAAAAGATGCTGAGGCTTCATTTCGTCACAATAGGCAACATATCATTTTGACGTCACAACGGAAAATGATTGACAACGATATACAACATCCGCACGCGGCGCACAAGAGCAACAAAATAAATAAAAAACTGATTACTATGACGACAGTGAAAAGTGACGTAACAATAGGATATTTCATTTAAAAGTAAAAAAAGTGACTCAGAAGAAAAATTTAACACAAGTTGCATTATTAAAATGATACATCTTTCACCAGAAAAGTTTTTGTGAATGATTTTACGCAAGTCGTTGTGAAACTGGTTTGAAATTATTCGTTTCAATATTTATTCGAAACTCGTTTTTGTTTATTTAAAACAAACGTCAATTGTTTTTTGTGTCGGACATGATTTTCGATACACAGAGCAGCATTTGGACAAAGTGTGATTATTTGTTGAAATAAAAGGTTATTTTTTGTGCTTGCGCCTGACAATTTGCTTGTTAAGTTCACCGACCAAGTTACAGAGCTTTAAAGCAGGTCCAAGCTTAAGGTTCATGTACTTTACAATGTTGTTGCTGTTCAGGAGAAGAAACGCAGCTCCGTCGATCTCCTGCGGGTGTAAATAAAGTAAAGTTAGTGAAGTTAAGATCACATAAGTGGTTGAAAATGACAGTTTGGCTAAGGTTTAAAATTACATAGTGAAAAGTAAATGATATCGGGAAACAATAATATTAAAGGCATGGGATCAAAACATTTGTTGTTTTTGCTATATAGACACCTAAATTAGGGGATTAACAAAAAAATAAAAAAAATTATAATTTTATCAAAAATATGAATAATACAAAATCTCTCACGTGTTTCTGAAACAAATGCAGATAATTGTGGAGCGCTGATTCCTTTTCCTTGACGTACATTATTACGTCATCAATGCTCCACTTTGACGGGTTGCGTGACCTGCGTCTCGATGACGTCACCATTTGCTGTTGCGATGACGTCACGCCCGAGGAGTGAGCTTCCGCTTCCGGGAGTGACGTCACAGCGATTGAAGAAGGCTCGTGTGAAGGCGGGTTGGTGGTTGAAGAAACAGCTGTGTGACGTCACAATCACCAACAATCAACAATGGCCGGGTTCGGGAATGTGAAACAATCGAAGCAATGGGAGGCATTATAAGGCACGTGCCATCATTTGAATATAAGCAGTTTAAATAACTAGGAAGAGTTTCAAAACCAGCTCGAGCAAAGAAATGTCCTTGCAACAATAAATTGTTCCAAACTTCTGGCTTATCTTAAACTTTTTGGTCACAGATGTTGTTTTAACGTACAGAGCTTGTCAGGAAGCTTTGCTTTTAACTGATTGCGATTTTTTTTATAAATTCTTTGAATAGGAGTTTTTCTGGCTAGTAGATGCAATCTAGGTAACCTAAATAAGAAACCTTGCACGCGAACATTGGCCTAGGTTTATATTGACAGAGGGAGCACAGGTTTGAAGACGGACAGGGCTTCTTAAAGGTTGGAAACAAATAGTTACAACTTCAAATGTTGGTTTCCCAAAAACTTATATCCAACAATTTTTCAAAATATTTTAAAATTTTTTTAAAGACTTAGCGAAAAAAGCTTAAAAATCAAACAAAGCAACTTGCTTAAAACTACTTAATATCCAAAACTCACCATCGTCAGCGTTGGTTGTCTTTGTGACGTCATCTTTAATCTGACTCGTGCTGCTGACACTTGGTGGCGGTGTGGAGCAAGTTGGTTTCGCTTCTTGAAAGAAAAACATAATTTTAACAAATACAAGCTCACCGGGACAATATGAGCTTACCTGTTACGTCATCAATGGTCTCTTGTGACGTATCCATCTCGCTGGTTGTCGTGGAAACGCACTGGGCCATTGTGACGTGTTCACTCGGCGTTTTGACGATTTCGGAAGCTGAGAAATAAAAAAATGTTACTGAGGTCTCGAACACAATATACAGAAGCTGCTACACTTCTTGTTTTCTTACACAAGGTCGAGGGTTCTTAAACTGGGGTCGTGGATTAGTTTCGGAGGGGGGGGGGGTCCATGAAGGGTGAGGTGCAATTAAAAAAATGGCGTATTGTTTGAAACAGGAAATAAATGTTATAAAACAAAACACTTTGCCTTCTCCTTAAATGTATTTGGGTAAATTTTCGGTTTTAGGTTTCCAAGTCTGCTTGTTTTATGACATCATTTCATGACGTCATTTCTAAAATTGCATGCCGACCCTGGTTTACGCAAGCCCAAATTTATTTTAGGGACCGCATTAAAAAAAGTTTAATGATCCATGAATTATATATGTTTGCTGCAAAATATTATATATGTTTGCTGCAAAACAAATTAATATCAAAATTTCAGCCATGATTAGATTCCTCCTTAAAATTCTACATTAACAACTTGAGTTAACTAAACTTCTTCAACCTTAAAGCATTTTTTTGGCATAATTACTTGAAAAAATATATTTGAATGTTTGATTTTATCTATTTTGCTTCTGTAAGCATAACAAATTATTTTTATAGTAAAGACCCTATTTAGGATCAGAGCGAATTGTTATATTTTTGTCAAAAAATTTTTTGTTTGTCAAAAATACCAGGTATCGGCATCTCAATAAAATCTCAGGTATCAGACACCCCTAGAGCTCACAAACACCTTTGTTAAAACGTTAAACCTTCCTATCACAAACAACAACAACCACCTTGTGTTTTGTTGGCGAAGGTTGAAGTGTCGAACTTTCCCAGCTTGTTATCGCTTGTAACGACAGGTCCCAGTTGTAGCCTGGTCGGCCAACCCTCGGTAGCACTTCGCACAATACGCGAACGATCACCCCCGAATAATGAGGTGGGGGTGGGGGCGTCGAGAAACGACGGGGAAGTAGGGGTTTTACCTAAAGCTGCGGGTAAATTTTGGAATAATTTTTGCGTGAAAAAAATCTTACACTTCAAAAAAATGTTTAAGATTGTGCATATATCAGTTTTATAATGATAAAAAATACATATATAGATAAGCATTTCCCCAAAAGTCATGGACCTTTAAAATAAATTGGTGTAAAATAATATAACTCGCTGAAAATGAGAGTAAAAATGTTTAAAAAAGCTGCTGTCGCAGACATTTGTTTACAACATTAGAAATTACATAAACGAGTTTAGTTTAATTGAAATTCATTTAAAGAAACAAACGGTGACATAACTACACATTTTATCAACTTCATAATTGAAATAAATTCTTTAATATTTTGTTTGTAGTAAAATAAAATTAAATGGAGAAACTTGAAGCAACTCGAACAACTTAAAGCTGCGTTCAAAGTAATAAGTAAATCTAGCATATGTTAAACATGGACATTTAGAAACAAGTTAATCATTCACAGGTACAAGAACGTTCTACATGTTTTAAAAAGTTATCATTTCCCAAAGACTTCAGATGATACCTTCTAAGAGGCTTACCGAAATCAGTCAGCCTCATCAGGATTTTGTGCAAACAAGGTCAGGCCAGAAAACCAACCAGCCTGCAGTGAGGTTCGAACTCACGACCTCGGTCATACTGGGATTGTCGCTCTACCAACTGACCTATACACAGGCTCAGAGGGGAGCAAGTCGAGGAACAACCATAGTACTGTCGCATGCTGCATCCTGATCGTAAAACTAGCCTGTGGTGAGGTTCGAACTCATGACCTCAGTCATACCGGGACCGTCGCTCTACCAACTGAACTACACAGGCTCAGAGGGGAGCAAGTCGAGGAACAACCATAGCACCGTTGCCTGCTGCATCCTGTTCGTAAAACTGACCGGCAGTGAGGTTCGAACCCACGACCTCGGCCATACCGGGATGGTCGCTCTACCAACTGAGCTACGTTGAAACAATAAATCCCAATTCTCAGCTACACCCGATTAGTTGGAATGAACGACTTACGTGTTGTTGTTTGGTTGGAGTCGGCAGGTTTGAGCCCGAACCCTTCCATTCTTGTGTATGTTGCGTCACAAACACGTTTGCGCTTCTTCTTCTTTTTCAACTGAAGCAAAATGAAATGTTGGAAATTATGAATAATGGATTTGCATTGGGAATCACAGGAAGACTTGATATTGCGAGCTGCACATAGTTTAAGATACAAACATGTTTTGACAATAAGTTTTCTATGGTCATCGTTTAAAGCCCCGATAACCAACGTCAGATATCCTGATAGAAAACCATGCAAAAACAACTTTTAATACTTTTCCATTAAGAACTTATATTTTAAAACAAAGGCGGAGCAAATCAACAAACACTTCTAGCGGCTACTGTACATATCTGATAGCATTTTTTGTTTTACTCTAAATTTCCATTCATGCAACTAAAATGTCCGATAACCGATATTTTATGCAAAAGTATCGCGATCTAATCCGAAATGACGTCATTATTTTGTTCAAATAAGCCAGAGATCAAATTAAAGCGTTCACAAGTAGTTCTCCCAGTTATCAGCCAAAGTTTAACCAACTCTTGTTAAATTCCTACATTAATTTGGTATCGGGTCGGCACCGACACTACTCTAGTATCGGACGAGTAGCGATACTACCACTTGGTATCAGGTATCGGCTACGATCCGTTATTGTCGGACATTCCCAAAATATTTTTCTGTTTCAAAAAGATTAAGTAAAAGCCTATCATTCCAAAAATAATTTGCACAAGCTTTTACAATTTAAAATAAAACTCAAAAAATCTGTCTCACCTTGAGGCATTCCCCTTCTATAGCTGATCCCAGCCGTTTTCTTTGCGATGACGTCAGCAGTGCTATTTGTTCGGGGGTGAAATTGACCCCCACCGCCCCCTCTACCAGCACCCCTATATCCCCCTCCTCTATAAGGCGACCTGCCCGCTTGAGAGCTTTGGCGAGTCGGCGCTGCTTGCGTTTTTGTCGCCACAGCTTACGCTCCCATTTACGTCGGTCTTCCTTCGGAACCTGAGGTTGAATTGGTTTTAGCGAAATAATGAGTTATGTTTCCACACCTAAGTTTTAGTTAACTCCAGTCAAACTTGGGACAACTAGATTTATTTTATTTTTTACTTAAGTAAAATCCCTTTTTTACCATGTCAAAAAAAGTCCTATTTAAAAAACGGTTTAGCGAAAATAGTTCATTGTAAGTTAAGTACAACCATTTTTTTTGCCATATATTCATTTTAAAGATGACGCCACAAAGTTACGTCATACCATGACGCTATCATTTTTCACCGATACTGCTTGCCTAAAAGTTATTTTACGTGTACGAGGAATCAGACAGGCCCATTCCACCACCGGTTACATCTCAGCACAACTCACTTGCGACACTGTTGCTGGTTCCTCTTTGCTGTAATTGTGTTCAGGTGTTTTAACTTCGCTGGCGGCTTTAGGGGATTCACCTTGATCTAAAAAATATTTTAATAAAATACATTTAAAGATAATTTATAGGTTTTCAAAAACTTTGAATTGGATTATTGTAGTGTTTTAAATATAATTTAGAAGAAGATAGTACCAATGCGATGGTCAATAAAAAATAGATATTTTTTTAACAACAGCATTCTTTAAACAAATAATTTAGCTGCACATAAAATATAACACAAAGATTTTCGGAAAACAAAGGATTTTCATGTCTTCTTAATAAATCAATTTAAAGACAATCAATGATCTAAAATATCCGAAGCCTTTGTAGCTACCCTGTGTAAAAACACAATAAATTTCACCTTTTTTATTTCCCAGGGTTGTTGCCGAAGTTTTTGGTTTCTCTTCTAAAATTCAACAAAATAAAAATTTAAAAAAGTAAAAATTGTGCCAAAATATAACACAAAAAATATAATAAAGCAAACTTGCAAACATACAAAATAAAAAAGTGAGAGAAAAGTCTTATTACAATATCGAAAAAAAATGTTTCGACTCATAAATATTAGGAAAATTGAAAAATAACAAAATGTGTTCTTCAAGACCTTTGTTATCCTTTGTTTCGTCACTATCCTGAGAAGAATCAGAGTCGTCAGAGGAAACTGACCAATCAGAGTTGGTGCTCGCTGATGCGTGACTTTTGCTGGGAGTTTCAGGAACTGCTTTTTCTTCTTCCTTCTTGAGTAAAAAGTATTTTAAATTACAAATGACTGTCAATTTTGGGAAGCCAGTTTAGTTATTTTTATATAAGCTAATCGACATTAACTGATGACGATACAATTACGTGTAAAAACGTCTTTAATAAGATGATGTTGAATTAGTAGGTTTTGACATTTATTTTTCAAGCTACTTACAAATCCTTTTTTACATTAGTTGTTATAAAAATATAGTTTTGTTTGAAATATTTTTAGTAATATATTGCCGTTTTTGAATAAATTAATATTGAACCAAAAAATTAATTTCTTAGAAGACTTAGATGAAGGTTTTAAAAAATGGCCCGTGAGTTAAAGATTTCAAATATGATTTAAAAAAAGATATGAGTATAATAAACATCAAAAAACCATTTTTTATCAGTTAGGTAAATTAATTGTGCAAATATGTATGTCAAATGCAATATATCCCCTCTTATAAAATCATAAAACAGTGCACATAATTTACTAGACACACCCTTATGTCATGAAATTTTACAATGTTGCTTCAAAGGAAATTACCTTTTCAGGTTTTTCCTGTTTAGAGCGAGCGATTTTTTCCAAGGCTCGTCGTCGTAAAGGTTTTTCTCGGCTCGGTGCCGAAGAATTTTCCATTGGAAATACTGTGGGTAAAAAAACAAGGGATACATAAAAAACAAGGCATAAATATGGGAGCTGGATTAAGCTGCTGTGAGCTACTGTGAGTGTTTATAACAAAAAAGGGATAGATAGCTAATAATTCTGATGCTTTTATTAAAATGTGTTTTTACATAACCTTTTTTTTAATTTGTATCACCATCAAAATTGCATTATTATAGGGATTGAAATCACTGTTTATTTAAAAAACATAAGTTTGGGGTTTTACATAACTTTTTAAAGAAAATTATTCCCAGCGTCATTATAAGACTTGTTTACTACCTTTAGCAGTAATGCTTTTTGCTTCTGGGTTATTCGTTACACTTCGCGTTTGTCTTTTATTTTCTTCAATCACTGCTTTCAGTTTATCCACAATAATAGGATTGTCTCCTGCATAAACACAGTGAAAATATATTACAGCTCAAACAACAAGTATAGGTAAGTTTATACCCGGGCATGGATAGTGAAAACTGTAAGTTTACCTTTAAATAAGCACAGGTTTAGAACATTTAAGCTCACTTTTTTGGGGAAATATTTAATATTCTGTGTAATATATAAGGACTTACATCTTAAAACAAATAAAATAGTTAAACTTAAAATTGAATCATAAGCAACCTGAGTGAACAACATTAAATTGAAGAATCAAATTGATATGATCTGTGTTGTTGCATTTATATATAAATATTATCCTTCATGTGACGCTTTTCGTTTGACAAGATTTAAAAATGCATATAACCCCAGTTTGCATAAACAGCATTAAATTTAACGCTTCTGCAATTATAAAATGCAATGCAGAGCGTACGAGAATGCAAACAGACAGCTTATAAATAATTCACGGAATAAATGTTTTACCTTTTTTTCCTGGTGCCTGGATCGGATGGTTGTTGTTATGGCACCAGCCGACAGGAAAAATATCTCGAGAATCGAAGTTACACCAGTAATCGAACGCACCGCGCCATCCGTCAAACGACACAAATATCTGGATGAAATATTTAATATTTAGCTGGCATAGAAGGTAGCTATAACTAAACTCGTTCTTTTGTTTCTTGTTTTTTTCTTTTAAAGCAAAATATATAATTAAGTCATGTCAAAGAACTTTAATTTTCTACATTAAAAAAATAATAATTTTGCCCAGAATAAATTTATTCAAAGATTAATTTTTTTAATCTAACAAAACCAGTCCACAAATCGAACTAAAAAACAAAAAGGCCTGACTAAATGCCTAAACAAATACATCAATCTGCATGTTGACAATAATATCACAATAACTTCTTAAAATGAGGACAGGAATGGATTAAGTGGTAAATGATTACACATGGGAGGGGAATTAATATTCTCGCAGAAGGTATATAAAGTCCCAAAAGAATACTATCAGGAAACCAGGTCAATATGTGACATAAAGGAATCTTTAGCCATAACATACCTAAAGTGTTCTTGCGTTACCTTATGTTGTAACTGTAGCTGCTTAAAATGACAATAATGTAAAAATAAAAAAACTTAAGTTTCATCACATTACTTCAATATGCAGTTTAAAAAAAAAGCCTAAAAACTGCCTTAGGTTGAAAAGATACAAATTGCTTGGGATGATGTTCAGTATTACAATAAGTTAAGTCACTGATTTCAAACGACCTTAATTATCTTAAGATTTTGCGTGTAAAAAATTGCAATAACTTGACTTGTTGTTTTTTTTAAATGGCCTGACTAGGACTTGAGTTATGAAATGACTTGTTTATCACACTGGTGTCCACTATGTATTCTATCAAATTAAATTCATAATAAGCTTATTCATAAATAACTGGAAATCCGACTAAAATATTTTGTAAAAAAAAATCAAAGTATCTCAGGTTTATAGTGTTAAAGTAAATTCTGGCTATTATATTACAGAGGCAACTTTTGGTTTATTAATGGAATTACTTGTCATAGCTAATCGGATATCACTAGTTCCAGTGTTTATGAAGCAAACCCACTACCTTATAAAACCCAAAGTTGCTTAACTTGCTTCTCACCTGATCTCCAACCACCTCACCGACAGTTGCCGGGCAAATCAGCTGAGGGTTCTTCAAATCTACAGCCTCAAGTTTCATTCCAACTTTGAACCGGTTTGTTTTAGGGCCTTCAGGTTCCTGCAAAAGCACAGGGTTGGAATATTTAAGTGCAATGGATGGGCAAAAATTGGTTGCTATTAACACACCTACTTGGCTCAATTTGTTGGTCTGCGACAAATTATGTTAAACGCCAAGGACTAAAGAACAATTATTGAGTGACTCACTTCGTATTTTGTTTATTCTTTTTAAATTAGGTCTGCAGGAAAGCAAAATATAGTGTGTTTACTGTTGGTTATTGAACAATACCTAAGCTAGATAACCACGTACTTGCTCCTTAAATTCTCAAGTTTTTGACATTAAAAAAAAAGTTGCCTGAAAAGTCTTATATTATTTATAATTAAACTACAATTCTGTAACCAAGATTGATAACATAAAAAAAAACCAAGAGGCAATCAAGGTATTTTAAATGTAAAAAAGATTTTCCTTTAAAACCCAAGCCGCTTTAAGACAGGTGTCAAAGGTGACCTGAAAGCTTCACCAGATTTATTTAAAGCACCATGACCTGGTTGTTGTGTAAACTTACAGGAAGGAACGCGTCGGTGTGGGCTTGGTTGGCTCCTTGAAGCTTTCGTTGCAGGAAAGCAGGCCACGTCGAAACATTGCGTGTGTATCCAAGTGGAGGTTGCAACAAACCACCGTGAGCCTCACACGTCCCAAGGGGGAAAATATCCTTCACAAAATAATTTATTAACCACAGGATTAATTTTAAGCTTTACAAAGGCCAAAAAAAAGAAAAAAATTGCTGTTCATCGCAACCAAAGTATAAATTAATACTTTTGGCTACAAATACCAAGTAAACTTATCTGCCAAATAAAACTAGATAAGTTTACCAGTTAAAATGGTGGTTCTTTAAGTTAGGTATAGCTATATTTTAAACTTCCTACACTTTATTTATTGAAAATCAGGGATTAAGAGTATTTTTCATTAGTAGAGTTGTAATCTCACAATAGTTAAGAGGTTGAGAGTTTGAATCTAACCACAGCATAGTTTTTGCTTTGCAGAAATCCTTTAACATGTCAATTGCTTCTATTTAAAAGAAAAGGATGTCCTTAAGAGTTAACCTAAAAGAGTTTTTTAAAACTATAACAATTATCTAATGTGTTGACACATGTTGATATAAAAAAAGTACAATTCTTTAAACAAAACTAATTTTAAAATAAAAAATTACCTTTGAGTTAACGATCCTCCAAAAGTCGTTACAGCCGTCCGTTCCATCTAAACGTAAGCAAAGCCGGGGACCCTATAATAAATATTACAAGTTAGTTAGTTTGCACTAAATACCAAGGCAATTCATATATATTATTTACTGAAGACATTATGATTGTCCAAACCTAAACATCCAAATAGAATAGTGCTGCAATTAAATGAGCTTATGGTTGCCGCAACACAATATTCACTAGTACTCTAGTTACAGACGATCAAATTTTAGATATAACATTATTACAGCCACGCTAACTAAAGCTACATAAACATCACCAACCACAAAAAAACAAAGTTTTTAATATGGTGCACCAGCCCGTTTGTTTTTAAACAGACCAAACCTGCACCCCAAAACTTCAAATTTATCTACGTTATACAAGCGAAAAATTTGACATTAGGTGCACCTGGTCACCCCAATATTTTCACTGTTCACCTCTGAAATCTCATTGAGGTTTGAAATGCTTTTCATACTTAAAGCTCAACTAAGTAATGACCTGTATTTGAACGATGGTTGCGACGCTTATGGCCGATGGATTTCTTGCATCTTTAGCTTCCATCTTCTGAAACATCTCAAACTTGTTTTCCAGAGGTTCGTGTGAACAATCATGTTTGAAACAAACTCCTGGGGCGGCTTCTAAACCTGTTTGCTGGAGGTATTTGTCCCAGTTGAAGTCTCCTGAACAAAAAATACATTGAGGTTTATTAGAAACAGAAACAAAAGCAAATGGTTAAGTTGCAAAAATAACTTGCTGTTAAACAACATAGTTTTGAGTTTGTTGACAAATTCTATTTCACTGGTGACACGCTTTCAAACAACCGTGCTTGATTAGGTTCGAGTAGGAAATAATTTTAAATATGCATTTTCCTAATAAATAAATATATTATTACAGGAATCAAACATAAATGCTGAAGTAAGGCAAGTAAAATATTGTTTGCCTAACATTAAGGCGCTGGTCTAGAATCCTACCACATTTCATTGGGGGTTTTATATTTCTAACATTATTTGGGTTAGGGTGACAGTTTGGGTTTGAGAGGGTCAAGTATTATTATTTAATTTATCCTTACATGTTTATGCCTTCCTTGAATGCTTTCAATTTCAATCTGAATAACTCATTTTGTTATTGTAAAAATAGGGTGGTAGGATTCTAGACCAGCGCAAAATTTAGCTTGAATACTATTAAAATTAAGTCATACAACGTAATACACTAAAAATAAAACGAAAACCAAATTCAGAATACAAAATTACCAGAGCTTTCGTTTTTACTTGTTTTTCCACCTTTTCTTGCACCAGAAGGTTTTTCTCCAGTGCTAGAGGCCGACTTTGTGCTTTCGTTGCTTGTCCGGCGCGACATTTTCCAATATTCACAAAAAACAAGACGATATCTCCAAGAAATGCGCCAGAAAATTCTCCCCAATTCTTGGAAAATAATTTCAAACAAACTCAAATCACCTAAATCGATACAGCTAAAGTCGACCACAAACTACCACTAAATGCCGCA